>NC_056732.1:868198385-868265885 GCF_019279795.1 Protopterus annectens | reverse complement strand
ATAGTGAACAGTACTGGTGATTTCAATATATTTCATTATAGCAGTATTCCTTTAACTGAATTACATGCTGATTTATGTAGTAGGGGGCTGACATTTGTCCCATCTAGCAGAGTGAATGTTATTAATACTATTACAGAACTCAAACTGTTCACAAGGAAATTAAATTTGGCATTGATGTTTGAAAGTTCTGTACAAATGGGGGACAATTTGTTATGCAGGCCAAGTATATTCATCCCTGATATACATCCTACAGTGAGAATTTTTGACCGAATTTATGAAAGGGATATAAGACATTTGTTGAAGGGACCTGGTGAATACTGTAATGCTAACCTCACCAAAGAACAAAGAATTTTAATGAATGATTTGAAAAGTAGAACTGATATCAGGCTTATGCAACCTGATAAGGGTGGGGGCATTATAGTTATGGACCAGGTAGAATACAATTAAAAAATGTTATGTTTGTTATATGATGAATATTATATAGAAGCATCCATTAATGAAGTCAATATATCTTCTTGTAGAATAGACTATTGGTTAAATTATATGCTATTTCAGATATAAATAAATGAAGAAAAATATAACTTTATGCACATTGATACACCTAAGGTTGCTACTATATTTGGTGTCCACAAAATACATAAATACCTTGAAAACCCACCCTTACATCCAATTGTGGATGAGGGACAATCAAAAATGTATTACATTGCCAAATATATTGTTGGGCAACTGAAAAGTAAGCTTGCAACCATAGACTATCTATGCCATGATTCATCGGACTTTTTGTCTAAATGCAATCAGCTTAATTCATGTTTATCTGAAGAATTATTATTTGTTACAGTGGATGTCAAAGATTTATATAACTGTATCCCACACGATCTACGTTTAGAATGGTTTACAGAATTTTTTACTGATGTTCTTATTATAGGACAGGATAAATTTAATACATTATCCCAGTTGTTGGATTTAGTCTTAGATAGCAATTATATTTACTATGAGGGCCAATATTTTAAACAAATTAAAGGGATAGCCATGGGCTCCCCTGTAGGCCCCTTGTATGCTAATACAGTAATGGCAGTATGGGAAATGAAATGCATATTTAATTCCACTTATATGGAATATATAAAATTATATACTTGATTTTTGGATGATTTATAATTTGCTTGGAGTGGACAAAGATAAATTATTGCTGAATTTCTTGTGTATTTGAATAATTCAGCTGATTTTTATCATTTTCCTACATGATAGGTATAACTAGCATTGCATACCTAGATGTTTGGTTAACAAAAGATGTGACAGAAGACTATTTGAAATCTTCCATTTTTAGGAAGAAAACGTATTCAAATAAATGTTTACATTTTTCAAGTAACCATCCAAATCACATCAAAAAGGCATCAATCAAGAGCCAAAAAGGTAAGAGCTGCAAGGATGATCACATTGGATAATGATTTCTTAGAGGAAGTTAAATTTAATGGAAATATGTTTTTAAATCGAGATTATCCTAAGGTTCTAGTTGATGCTGTCTCTTCAGAAGTTATAAGAAAGAAATTATCTGGATTTTATTATCCATTACTAAGGCATAATATAGATGGCATTTAGATTAATAAAAATCAAGAGGAAGAACATGAACATAGTATTCAGACTTTACCATCTAATGGGATAATAATTAATTGCCCTAATAATGGAATAGATGGGACAGGGCGGAGGAAGGAGCCTACATTGTGTTATGCTTTTATTACGACATTTACCAATGATAGTTTTAATATTGTGAATATTTTACAAAAAAAACTGGGAACTTATTTTACCCAATAGAGATGTGTCTCGAGTATTGGGTACTTATCCTAACAATATTTATAAATGGGACAAAAACTTAAAAGACTGGTGTAATTCCTTCACTAGCCTGAAATTTCAGAGAAAGGTACTATGAAAAAATATGGAATGTGCAATCAATGTAGATTTGTATTGGAGTGCGATAATATTGTATTAGGTAGTAAACGTATTGATATTAGAGAACAATTTAATTGTAATGCAAGGGGTGTAGTGTACATTGCAAAGTCTTTACAATGCCCAGCTTACTACATTGGTAAGATGGAACGGAGACTTAGGCAGCGTATCTACAAAAATAATTATGATACAGGTAAAGCTAAATGTACCAATGCATTATTTATACATATCCAGGAACGCAATGATCATAATTTTGGTTTTGTGATTTTAGAACAGGTTAGAAAAAATAGAAGGGGATGACCCTGGAAAGTATTATTGGAAAACAGAGAATACTGGTCGCAAGTTTATTTAAATGGCACTGTATTACCAGGAATCAAGGATGTTATTGCTCTAAACAATGTTTTAAAACTTGAAACTTTTAATACATGGTTGGTGAGAATTTTGTATTTAATATTTTAGGCAGGACCAGTGGGGGGTAAAATATATGCAGTATTTAAAGTAGTGAATATGCTGATTGAATAATTGAATGATTGTCTAGTTTTGTGATATATATTAAGTGATTTGACTGTGTGTAATTGTCTGAAGAAGGTTGGAAAGTGTAACTGAAAGCGCCTACAAATAAATTTCTACTTTGAGTACTCTTCAGTTTTTATTTTTTATAGGTTGTGGCTTTTTTAAGTGGTAGTACAGATGTGATAAATTTGACACGATAATGTTGAAAAAGAAACATCAACACGCCAGTTTCAAGACATTCATGTGCCAAGGCTACTACTCAGAATGTGCAGATAAAACAGCAATTTTTGCAGGGAGCAAATACCCCTCCACAACACTACTCTCTGGTAATCATATATAGTAACTCAAAGATTGTACAATGCCCAGGGAAAGGGCACATTCCCCAAACTCAGGGATTGTCCATTATTGCACAACTGTTAACCACCTGTATTTTTGACCAAAGTGTGTCAACACTATAGAGGTCGAGTTTAGCTTAAAATACCAGGGAACCCATATGTATATATGGGTCTACTTCTAAATTTTGATGGGTCTAATTATGAATTTTGAAGTGTCAAAACCTCAAATTTCTTATGGTCGAGACCATAAGATTGAAGTTTTTAAACTTCAAAATTTAAATAAAAACAATAAAAATAATAAAATCTTTTTTTTTATGTGCAACCTTCACACACACCCTGCTAATTAAATATACCAACTCCAAGATTCTACTACAGTGATGAAAATGGTATACTGCCCCAAGCTGTATGGCAATCTCTATTTCATTGTTCAAAGTTTCAAAACTTTTATCTTATTGTCTTGACCATAAGACATTCAAAGTTTTGAAACTTCAAAATTTAGCAGTAAACCTGTATATATCTACCTACACACAAACACACACACACAGATATATATATATATATATATATATATATATATATATATATATATATATAGCGATATAGATATAGATATGGATATCGATAGATATCTAGAGACATCTATATTGATATATAGAAAGATATAAAAGCACACACACACACACAAAAATTCACACATACATTCATATAGATAGATAGATAGATATGTATTTTGTGCCTTTCTGTGCATTTTCTGTACACTGAACATTTAGGAATGATGCATACTTTATTGAAGTACAGGATGCTGCCATTTACTTTGGGGATTGCTACACAGTGAGGAGTGGGATTTTGGTCTTTCTCTGAGTTTTATGATGTGCACTGTTTCTTTTCTTTTTTTTCATATTATTGATTCTCAGCAATTTGTGATCAATATAGTGTATATTAATGTAGTGGATCACGGCTGTTGTGAACTATTATCATGTATGTAGTGTACATATGCATGTGTGTATATAGATAGATAGATACACAGACAGATAGATAGATAGATAGATAGATAGATAGATAGATAGATAGATAGATAGACAGACAGATAGATAGATAGATAGATAGATAGATAGATAGATAGATAGATAGATAGATAGATAGATACAGATAAAGATCTAGTCACTTATCCATCAAAAGTACTAGGCCATTCTTCCTTACAAATATGATATGCATATGTCAGGTGAAAACAACACATTTAACAAAACTCAGTTTTCAAAATCAAGAAATTTCAATTAAAATATGACTGGCTATATGCTATTATCAGGTTAATCTCATACCTCAACATGACATATAACCGTTCAATCTGTGAAGTCACTGTCCCAACCCTCTGGATGACATTCCACACCATACCTATCCAGAAAGGTGGAAACACTGTAGAACTCTCTTAACTATTCCCGATTGCTATACTTTCTCCACTCTCCAAAATTCTTGAGCATTGTGTTCACAAACAAATCCTGTCTTATCTCATGTTTGAAAACCTTATCACCCCTACCCAACATAGCTTTTGCCCCCACCACATCACCATTTCCTTTACTAACATAATTTCCTTAGCCAGGCACAATAATTAACTAGAATGTTGCCTCTTCTTAGACCACTCCGAAGCCTTTGACACTATCTCCCACTCCATCATCCTTTCCAAGCTATATAAAATTAACTTCTCCCCGCTACTATTTCCTGGTTTACCAGTTACCTCACTAAGAAGCCACAATCTGTAAAATGTCTTTCAGTTTAATCTACCTTTCTCCCCATAAAGATGGGCATCCCTCAAGGCTCTATTCTAGGCCCCCTTCTCTTTAACATTTTTACTAATCAGCTTCACACATCCTGTCCTCAGTCATCCCTCATTCTTATGTGGATAACTTCACTATCATTACCATTGCTGATAACCCCTCTGACTTGCTCACTAGCACCCAAACCTCTTTTAACCTTAATGAAACCTGGCTTACTAACAACCAACTTATACTTAACCCTAAAAACACTAAACTCCTTCTATCTTTACCTAAACCTCTCCACCATCTCAAATCCTCTTTCACCATTTCTTCCCGTAACATCACCTCAATCTCAACTGAACTCCATATTAAGCTCCTTGGTGTAATCATCAACAACCAATTTAAATTTTATTTCCATGTTCATAACTGTATAAAGAAAGTCCACCAAAGCTTGGCCTACTTTATAGAAAGTAAGAGTTCCTCACCCCTAACTCTAGAATCTCTCTTGCCCATACTTATCTTCTTCCAAATCATTTGTACTGCTCTCAAATTCTCACTAACTTACAGTAATCTCTTCTATCCAATCTCAAAACTACATTCAACAAAGTTGCCAGATGTGCAGCCAACATGCCACCAAAATCACATCACTGTCTTTCTCTTTAAACCCTCACTTGGCTAGAATTTCCAGACCAACTCATACATTCTCAACTTCTCTTAATCCACACTATCCTAAATAAGCCCTCCTTCTGCCTTAGCTTATCATCTCTAGTCTCCCTCTATAACCCACCATGCTCCCACAGAAGTTCTGACCAATGTCTTTTATAGATCTATTAACCTAAAAATCTCTTGGACAAAACCTATATAGCTATCTTCCTGTTTGATCATTGAATAAGTTTCCCTTGGCCTTCAGAAATATCAATCATGCACATAAATTCAAGAAAACTTTCAGAAATCACTTATACAGCACCTGGAGATGTCAATGTAACCATCCCACCTAAATATCCTCCCTTCCTCTCTTCTCTTTTACTCTTTCCCTCCCTCACATTCTTTTCTATTAATTCCTTTATCTCAGTAATATTATATATTCTTACTTCCTGTTTATCTTACTATACTCTTCTACTGCTTGTATGCCCCTCGAATTTACTCTTCCCAATAACCTATTACTAACTTCCTTATACTAACTAATTTTTCTTCTTCTGGTCTCTATACCCCTCTAATTTACAGTCACAAGTAATATGATACTATTCTCCCTACTTCTTCCTCTATCTATCTCTTCCCCTCACACTACTATTTGTAAAACTAAATTATATGTTTCTATCACTAAACCACCTATATCACTTCTGCATCTTAGCCACCTTTGCCTGGACCATATGCTCTTCCATACTCACCCCTTTCTTGTAATCCCTCACTTACAGACAGATCTTCTTATACTGCATTTGTTCATCTGTCTTACCTTTTCCTTTATATCTATTGATACTAACATCTGTTATTCTACACTAGCCTATTATGTACAGTGAATATGTTTTTTGCACTATTATTCTATCATCTGTATAACTTGTCCTTTTGAATTTTATAATTGTATATTTTGTAATGTGGAGCTGTGAATTGTTATTCAGAACTGTGAATTTTTTTCATTTTTTCTACTTCCAAAATTTGTATTATGATTTTTATACTTGTATGATTTTGTACTGTGGAACTTTTCTCCCCAGGCCTCTGCAGAAAAAGAGTGCAAGTTCAGGTGGACTAACCCAGTCAACAAATGTAAAATAAATAATAAATAAATAAATATAGGGGTAATAATTTTGATTAAGATCTAGCTACTGAAGTCTGAAATATAATGTAAATGTAACTGTCCTGGTATTGACCCAGTGATTCAGTTTATGAATGAAGAGTCTAGATTTCCTATGGTTCATTTATACTTATGTCTTGATAAGAACATTTCTTAAAGATCAGATTACATTTAACATAAATATTGATTAAATTCAGAAAGTCTCAAGGGTCCATAGAAAATAAGATTAATTTAATGCAATCATCAATGAAAAATACTGTACCAAAATTCATTCAACTCTTACTTATATTAACATATCAGAGAATAATAGAAAAGGGACTTTTATCCAGAATATATAAAAATATTAAAAATACAGCAGAATGTTTCAAAGCAAGTTACTGGGATTATTTTAAAGGTATAATTAATTATTATCCATGTAAGGAAGACATAAAATATATGTTGATATCTTCGAAGCAAACTACATCTTCTATAAAATTGAGATTGTTGTCATTAAATTTATGCATAACATTTTCATAACTCCAGATAGACTAGAGTTAATGTATAAGAAGAAAGTGGCCTCTTGCAATTCTAAGACAAACATTAAAGCAGATTGGCAATGTATGTTTTTGATTGTAAAGTTATTGAACCATTCTGGGATGATACTAATATTTTTACAGGCTTTATTTAATGATACATTCACTTTAACCAAATCATTAATTTTTCAACACACCAATACCTGATTGTGTACAGAAAGTAAACTATCCAATTCTATGGGGTATCCTGTCAGTTGTGAGGAAAATAATCACTAAGAATTGGAAGAATGGACAAATTCCAACACTGAAAGAATTCATGAATATTGCAATTGACATTTGTCACTACCAACTTTTATCAATCAAAATGAGAACAACAAGAATTATCACTAACTACAACACCTGGATGAAACTTAAAACTGCTAAATAAACAACGGCAAACTTGTGAGCAACAAGGACTCTTCTTCTTCTTATATAAATATCAAGATTATTTAGAGTATTAGGTATATAGTATACAACTTTGTAAATAGTTGTTTTAGTTATGGCTTATTTTGTTTGTTTAAATTTTTTATTCTATATATAGCTTATTTGTTAAAATGTGTCACTTATTTACTATAATTAACAAAAATGTTTAGAAAAAAGAAAGTCCCAAGTGTAGACTTGACTGCATACTATAAATCATGATTGTATTAGATAATATACCTTGGAGCTTTCTTCCTGGGCCTCAGCTTAAAAAAGGCATCTGTGTCCAGTCGGACTGTCCTGGTAAAATAGTGTCAGTAATTAAATAAATAAATAAACAAACAAACAAATACATAAATAAATAAATAAATAAATAAATAAATAAATATTTTTTTTTTCATACTACTGCACTGCAACTGCAAAAACCTACTTGTTCTACCCTAAGTGTATAAATATATAGCCATCAGCTTTTCTGACTTTAGTTTTGAGATTTTTCAGCTGTTATAAAAATGATGGACTTGCTAGAAAAGAAATTGGATTTGAAAGCAAGTAATGCATATGTTTTCTCAAGTATAAATTCTGTAAGAAGAGAAATAATTACAGCTTCATCCTGATGAATTGCAGAGATTGAGATAAAGCATTATTAAGTGCTTATATTTGAATGTTTAAGGTTTACATATATTTGAAATGAATGGGTTTAATCAGCTGAGATGTGGGGTAGTTTTTCTGACTTAGTTAATATGTGGGTAGTGATGCGACTGTTAATGTGGACAATAATTGAAAGCATATTCCATTGTAATAATTATGAATGGAAAAAGGCGAGCTATAAGATATGGGGACAGTCACAGATGCATTACAATTGTAAATAATTTACTCCTGTTTGCTGATCCTAAAGTCACCTTTCAGTCAGACATTGTGATGTCTAAAGGGAGACATTAATCAGATAGTCATCAGGATAATTTTTGTTCTTACTAGCCTCCCAACAATAATAACATTTTTGGTTGTTTTATGGCCTGTCTGTTCCTCTAGTAGTGACATGAGCAGACTCATTAAACTCAGAAAGCAACTTTCAACAGCATCTCTGCTGTCCAGCTAAGGCCATTTGATAAGAGCTGCAGTATGAGCCTTATGGGGACAAATATTACTCTCCCCAGGATGAACATGCCACATCCTAACAGCCTTTGCTATTAAACACACTAGCCACTAACTGGACTTTGGTTCTTTAAGATATGGTCAGGTCTTCATCCCTCTATGCTAAAAGAACAGGGTAAATATATATTACTTTTGTCGAGCTAAAAGGCAGTTAATGTCTGTGATAAGAGATGCTATAGTCAGTGGGGAAAAGTGACATTCTTAACAAATTTCAAAATGATATTCACAAGGTTTTTGAAAGAAGAACATCCATGATTTGAATGTAAAATGTGGATGGGAGACTGAAGAGAAGTAAAGTTAAGCAGATAATATGGCAATTGTTTATGAAAGTGAAGTAATGCTTGAAGTTCTTTTTTTTTTTTTGCTAAGCATAGGGCTGAATCTGAAACATTTCTGAATATGAATAATTGAAAACTAGTATTTAAAATATTAAAAGTACTTCAAATGCACTTGCAAAAACAGACTTGATTGTTTCCAGACTTAAGAGGCAGGTGAGTAAGAGAATGCCATTGAAAGCAATTCAGTAGTTGACACTATAAAACACAGAAAAGTAGATCCTGAAAAGTAAGGTGAATTAAGAAGAGCTATACTGTTTAAATAATCTAGGTGTTTGAAAGAGGACTGGACACGTTTACTTCACGTACGATATTGAAATGAAAATCTAAATCTAGAGTTTCAGAACATTTGGGGAAATTGTATGATGTAGATTACTAATAAAGAAGAATGCTATGAGATTGCTTTTGTTATTAATCTAGAGAAAAATATTATCAATGGTACAAAACTTATACCAGTAAGAAAGGTGATTGTAGCCTATAAAATATGGAAAAGATTCATGAGGTTAATAATCCCATGTAGATATGTAGCTATGAAAGAGAAAAAACTTATTTGAAAGAATGTTAAAAAAAAGAAAAGTGTTGTCAAATGTGAACATTGTTGTTGTGGGCTTTGTAATGTCTGATAATAGAATGGTAAATTAGTATATCCACTGATATAAAAATGTATAGCAGTGAAAAGAGGGTATGTGTATAGAAGAGGTTGTTACAAAAAAAAATGTATTCATTTTTCTTTTTCGGGCATAATAAAGAAAATAGGGAAAACCAAAGGTGGTGCATTTCACAGATGATCCTGCAGTATTTGTCATTTTCAAGTACAATTACAATATTATCAGAAAGGGGGAAGATATTAAAGGATATGCAGAAACATATAGTCAGTTCACTATGTTCATGAAAAAAAGACAAAAATAGTTGTGAAATATAAATGAATGTGAGCCTTTATGAATTTTGGGCATAAAGGTGGAAACACTATGAAGAAGAGTACAAGAAATTTTATTGAGAGTTGAGAATAAATTTCATAAAGTTGATAAAGAGATATGTGTGGAAAAAGTAAAGGAATTTAAGGATGTATTCAGTGAAAGAGTTATACACAATATAAGAAAGGAACATGACTTACCCAAACTGAATAAATTGAAGCTAGATGTGCTGTCAAGACTACTACATTTGTTGAAAGGTAAAAAGTATGAGGTGACACCATATATAGGTAAAATGGTAAGGAAAGAAACATGTCTAATGCTAGATGTAGTGCTGAGTGAGGATGTATAAGAACAAGCATATCATAGTGGAGTGTGTAGTGGTTCTTGTAAGGGAGATGTACAGTGGAAGTAATAAGGAGATAGAAGTTGATTGGAAGGTGCAAAAATAGATGAAGATGTGAGAAATATGTTAGACAAAGAAGTAAAAACTGAAGAATTGGAGAATGTAATCAAAAGAATGAAAGACTACATCATGGCTTTTTATTATAAATGCTGAAAAAAGAAAGAGTATGTTTTTTAGAAGTCAAAAATTAATGATTAAAGTATGTTTTTTGAGAAAGAGGAGGTGTGTGCATGTATGTTTATATATATATATATATATATATATATATATATATATATATATATATATGTATATGGGATCACTATGGAATACCAAAATTCCACAATCCCAAGACTCTAAATCACGAGGACCAGAATCTTATGATTGCGGAATCTTGAAAGTAGTGAATGGAGATTGCCGTACAGTGCAGAACTGGAACTTTGCCATTCACTACACTGTAGTGCAATCTCGGAGTTGGTATATTTATTTTGCAGGGGGCGTGGAGGGTGCAGGGGAGTTTGCCCCCCTGCATACAGGTTAGAATAGTTTGTTGTATGTTTTACTTTTTTATTTTAATGTTTCAGATTCCGCAATCTCGAGATTCTGGTCCTTGGGATTTAGAGTCTCAGGACTGTGGAATTTTCGGTATTCTGTAGTGATTTTATATATATATATATATATATATATATATATATATATATATATATATATATATATATATATATATGTGGAAGACATAAATTGTAGTATTGGAGACTAGTCACACTAAGTATCAAAAATTCTATAATTATTATAAAAACAGCACAAAAAAGGCTTTCTTGTGGTAAAAGAAAAAGTATTGCATGAGAGTAGTTTTGGAATAAAATAGAAAAAAAAGGGAAGACTGTTAATTATAATAAAGGACATAGTGAATTGTAAACAAAAATGAGAAAAAGGTGAGAATGTAGGTAGTCATATATTAAAAGTATTTGATAAAGATTTTTGAGGTATATGTTGTGGGATAGAAAGTTATGAGGTTTTCAGGGAATTTATAGAAGTTCATTGGTTAACGTATTACTAAATTAACAGATGAGTGAAAATATACATCAATAAAGGTTAGGCAGATTTGTCCAAATGATTGGACTACTATTTAAATTAATTTTGGATGTAGTTATAGTACATGAAAAAAGAACTGATGGAAATTATAATAAAAAAGAGCAAACTTTGAGATTAAGTTATACAGATTGATTATTTATGTAAATAAGTATTCTAATGTAGGTGGATGAATTAATTAAGAGAGTATAAGATTAAAAAATGTAAACAGGATTAAGTCAGAGTAGGAAAATAGTAAGGAAACTGAAGATGTGTTAAAATTAATAGGGGTATATTTTACATTAAAGGCAATTCTGTCTTTAGGCATTGCTAAGGAAACACTGTGAAGACAAACTGCATCAGGTAAGAATAAGAATAAATTCAAAGAAAATATTTAAGTTGACTTTTATGGGAAAATCATATTTAATGCATTTAGTATTTTTTTTTGCTCCTCTCAACTGATCATCAGCTGCCATCAGGGCCTGTCCATATGCTTTTTGCTAACCAGGTACTCCTTACCCCCACTGCACTTTCATCTGACCCATGCTCAGGTAAGGAAACTGAGGTTCCTGGTGCAGCTTCATATTGTTAACGAGGAGTGTTTTCTGTTTTATAACTTCACTCTCCTTGTGTACACCAATTATGTCTAGGAATGGACATGCAATGCCAACATGTCAGCACAATGTCCTGCCTCTGCAGGTAGTAACCCCCCACACCAAGTCCCCTTTTAGGACAATGGCCTGTTTGCTAATCCCCCCTTTCTGATAATGCCTCCAGCTTCCAGTAGGGATCAAACCCAAGGTAGACTCAATTTATACCCTTCTTCTCTTCCTTCTTCCCCAAGATAGGCACATCAGTCCTTCATTGTCAGCACCTCAGATGACTGAGCCACAACATGAGCTTCAGTTTCCTGGGCTGTAATCATGGCTTTGTGTATCAACTCCACAGCACTGGCTTAATATAATTAGTCTTGTTGTAGAAGATAGTGTATATGGGAGGAGTGTTCATGTTTCTAAGAGAGATAGAAAAGGAACAGTTAGAAATTGTATTGGGGATATGTAGTTCTAGGATGATTCCCACTAGGATTATTATATAAAATGAAAATACAAAAAGGGACATTTGCGTTACTGAACCCAGTGGACTATCTGGGATTGTTTTATATATATATATATATATATATATATATATATATATATATATATATATATATATATATATATATATATATAGATATATATATAGATATATTTATATAGGTTTATAAGAGCAGTTGTTTATGGGAGAGTTTGTTAGTGAGACTTCTTATAACAAAATATGTATGAAGAATTCTGGGAATTTTTCTTACACAGAATCAGAATATAATGTTGGAAGGTGAGGTGAAAGACTATAAGAACAATTTCATTATAAAGCTTGAATGTGAAAAAAAACTACAAAAAAGAAATGGGTATGAGGAGATTATGAATAATTTTTACTCAGTACATCGTTGGGAAAATATCATTTTGGATATGACAGGGCAATAAAAGAAAGAAAAGAATGCATAAGGGGTACATGGAAAAGAAAAGTCTTCTTGTGGAATATGTTGTTAAATAATTTAAGAGTTAAAGCTCTTATAAAATATAAGCAAATAGTAGAATGACTTTGCCATGTCTGTGGGTCAAAAGAAGCAAAATAATTTTGAGGAATGTACTAAAAGGTATGACAAAGGGCAGGATTCACGAAGGCTTGCACGGAGTCTAAGAGTAGTGTAAGACTCCATGCAGCCTTCGCAATCCAGGAACAGCCCTAAAGTCCGTGTAAGAGACCAGCTAAAACGTCTCTTACACGGAGTGGGCGTGGATATGCTAATCACCTCACTTGCAGCCGAAAGGCATGCAAATGAGGTAGATTAGCGATCCATGAAGCCCAAAGCAGCCCGTGTAAGAGCCGTTTTAGCTGCAGAAATGTACTCAGTTGACAATTCAGTACGTTTCTGGAAAAATCACAATGGAGCCATGTCAGCTCCAAATAAAGGGTGCATATGTGTCAGGCAACATGCCAATGGCCAAATATGTGGCCATTGGCAAGGTACCTCGATGCAAATATGAAAAATAAGTAATTGTTTAAATGGAGTGCAGCCCCGCGCAAACGGGTTGCGCTGTATAAAACATAAAAACGAAGGTTATAAACCCACAAATGTGGGTTTTATGCAATACATGTATTTACAATGCAGGGACCAGCAGACCAAAAACAACATGGCCACCGTTTAGTGGTTGCTAAGGGGGGAAGCTGAGTCTAAGACATGTAACTAAGCATTAGTAGGCAATCTGATGTAAATGAGTGTTAGGATACTGAATTCCACTGTCACATAGCAAATGAGCACATTCTGAGTAGTGTAAGAGATACATAAGGGGGAGGAATAGAGTAGGAGATAGGTGACATCACAGGGGGGAATAGTAGAAAGAAATGCAGTCCATTGGAGGTCAGTGTTACATGACAGAAGTCAGACACATATCATGGAAAGAGGAGTGCCACAACATAAGCATGGGAAAGTCAAGAAATGGAAGGTGTACACTGTTGCTTACACCAAAGTTTCTTGCTGGGCGTGCATGCACACGTGTGTGCGCCATGAGGCATGAGTAGGGCAGTGTGCATGCGTGTAAGGCAGACTGAGCATGTGGGAGTGTGTTGGCAGACTTCTAAGACTGTTTGCGCTGGTGTGCGTGCGTTTTAACCCAAATAAGCAGATTCTGAACCGTGTAAGCATGTGTGCATGCATGTAAGCCACTGTGAGCGTGTTTCTGCTGGTATGCGCATTGCTCCCCCCTGAGGAAACAGAAAGGAAAAAGGAAGCAACAGAATTAGTAGGAAGCTAGCAGGGAATACTGCTGGAGCTAGCAGGTGAAAACAATTAGAATCAGGCAATTACACAGGCAGAATAGTAGCTCAGCCAAGCACTTAAAACTCTGCAAACAGCAGTGCAGGATGTTTCTCTCAAGAGACACTGCAAGACAGGAGTAAGCTATTAGAAGTGAAAACTGAAAAAGCTGAATTCAGAGCAGAAATGCTAGGGGCTGCCATAGCTGTCATAAGGAGACATAGGTGACTTGCTGAGGGTGGTGACAATGCAGATGGTTCCAGACAACCCACAGTGAGGAGACAGAGAAGAGTGTACAGGCCCAGGGTCACCTACCATGGGTTACATGAGCTGGAGATAGTAGAGCGCTATAGAGTGGACAGAGACCTCCTGCAGCAAATTGTCGAGCTGTGCAGGCCATGCCTCACACACAGAACCAACAGAGGGGAACCCATCCCAGTGGAAACCAAAGTATGTGTTGGCCTAAGAATACTAGCAACAGGTACCTTCCAGAGACCAACTGGTGATATGATGGGGATATCACAGGCATCAGCCTCCAGGGTACTGCACCAGTTCCTGGATGCCATGTCAGCACATGTCGGTGATCATGTATATTTCCCCAATGCCCGTGAGGTATTGGCCAGCAATATGCGTCTCTTCCAGCAAATAGCAGAATACCCTGAGGTAGTGGGTGCAATAGACTGCACGCACGTATGCATCAAAGCACCAGCCGGTAAGCGGGGTAGGGCCTACATTAACCACAAGGGCTTCCCCTCCATCAACTGCCAGGTCATGTGTGATGCCCAGGGCATAATAATGAATGTGTGTGTTGGCTGACCTGGGAGCTACCATGATTCCCATATCTGGCATTTGACGCAGCTGTACCAGACATTTGCCAATGGGGACATCCCACATGGATACCTAGTGGGGGATGCAGGTTATGCACTGGAGCCGTGGCTGATGACACCCATCAGAAATGCACACACACCTGAACAGGAATGCCATAATGAGGCACACGCACAAACACGTAATGTAATAGAGCATGTGTTTGGGCTACTCAAATCATGGTTCCAGTGTCTGGACACATCTGGTGGAGCCTTGCAGTACTCACCAACTACATGTACCCAAATTGTCATGGTATGTGCTATGCTACATAATATGATCTTGCGAAAACAGCTGCAGCAGGACCAGCATAGGGCCGGGCCAAAAAGCCCCCCACCATTGCCAAGGCCATCACAGGCAGAGCGTGACTTGGAGGAGGAACAACCTGAGCCTGCCCCAGTAGGCAGAAGGAGGCATGCCCGGTATGCTCTGGCCTTGGCAAAGAGGCAACCAATAGCACATACACTGGCTCAGTAGGAACCCTGAGAATGATACTCCTCTCTGACTCACTCATATAATAACAGGAATGCCTAAAATGACATAACCTGCTCTCAAACATGTACAGGGAGTGTAGTATGTGCATCCAACAGAGGCAGCCCTGCAGCACCACCTGAGGCATGAATGCCACGTGTTAAGCAATGTAACACCATGTAGTATATGCCCACTTGAGGACCCTGACTAACATCCTACCCTCACCAAGCATGACGCCACAATATGGCGATGAGATGATCAATTGCAATAATTGGCTGAAGTATTGCAGTTAGTCAAAGGGGATCCAATGTGTGCCAGCCTGGGATGACATGCTGAGCATGACATGATGCTCCACCTGCTAGGGCTGGCATGCATCTATCAGTGCAGGCCGTATGGATACTGGCAAAGGCTGTTGTTACCCACAGCGTGCCCTGAATAGGTAAGGCTCAAAACACAAACCCACCTCCATAGGTATCACAAGGGATAAGAACCTAGATGTAATGCTACCCAAGGCCAGAAGTCTAAACAGCAAGATGCATGCAGTCTAAACTCACCAAGTATGGAGAATGTTGATATCTGTGCTGTAACAGAAAACTGGGTCAAGGCTCACAACAGCACCCTAACACTACCAGGTTACATCTCATACTGTGCTGTACAGCCTCAAAACATGGAACAAGCTACAAAAGGAGGGTGACTAACAATAATTGTCAAGGATAACCACACCCCCATGTTGGTACCACAACAAGAAGCTGTTATACAGGCATTCCATGAACACTGCCAGGAATGCTTGGATTTTGCAATCCTAAATTAAAACAAGACACAATGCCATACACGCAGGCATCTGGCATGGTGGACTCCAGCCATTACCAAACCATGCAAGAGAATGAGGAATCTACTACATGATAGAGCAAACATAAAAAGGGAAGTAATCACTGAACTGTAGTATGGCAATAAAATATGTCCACACATACAATCCACTAAGGCCAGCTACAACAAGTTGAATCTGTGAATCTTGAGGCAATGTTACACCTGCCCCAAGTACACAGACAACCCTCAACTCCCCCCAAGAAATACAAATATATGTGAGAGATGCAACCATTTATCCAAACCGGAGGCTGAGCTCCCTCAACTCAGTACTGTCAAAACTAGTCAGGAGGAGAAGGTAACCACACACACCACAAACCCAGTCCCACATAGACCTATCACAACTGCAAACCAAAGACATAAACACAGAAAAACATTCCCGGAGGCCCTAATTACAAACACACCACACCAACAGAGGCCTCCAAAGCAGACACCCAAGCAACCACAACCTCCAAACATAGCACATGCAACACATAGTACACAAAGCTGGTGTGCCAACAGGCCAGAAGTAGAAACAACATGCCTGATACAGTTGTAATAGGTGACTCCATAGTGAGACATGCTGCTGTCCCGCTCACCAGACTGAACAAGGGAAAAGGTACAGTAAGCTGCCTGTAGGCTGCTACAATACGCCACATAACACAAGTATGCAGGTCACCCCAAAGCAAGTAGAAATATGATGCAGTCATAGTCCATGCTAGTGTGAATGACCTGAGATGCACCTCCCCGGACTACATGAAAAGAGACATAGATGAGCTCTCCGATTATGTAGTCCAGGCCGGTATGACACTGACCATTTGCAGCATCCTACCCTCACCAAGAATGATGCCACAGTACAAACACAGAATGATCAGCTTTAACAAGTGGCACAATTACTGGTGTCATTCCAATGGGATCCAATGTCTGTCTGCTTGGGATGTCATGCTTGACAAGCCACGCTGATGTTCCAGGGATGGCTTGCACCTGTTACCCCTGGGCATCTGGATATTGGATAAGGCTTTTGCCACCTCCATAGAGCCTTTCGTAGGCAAGGCTGAAAAGACTAACCCACCACCCTAGAAAACATAAGTGGAAAGAAACATAAGGGTAATGCTGACCAATGCCAGACGTGTAAACCTCAATATGCATGCTCCCGAGGCCCTCCCCAGTATGGAGAACATCGATGTCTGTGGAGTGACAGAAACCTGCTGCAAGCCTCCTGACAGCACACCAGCACTACCAGGTTATACCACATATCATGTGTTATGGCACCAAAACCTGGACCAAAACATAAAAGGAGGGTGAGTATCCATATTCAGCACAGACACCCATACATCCAGGTAACTGACAATGCACAAATCATCGGAGTCCACCCATGTGCAACTAACCGTAAGCAAGACTGCTGTACAGTCTGTAGCATGCTACAGACCACACTCTGACACACAGGAACCCCATCCAGCCATCCTGAAGACACTGGACAGTATGAATGTCCCACCAAATACCAAACAAGGTACTCACAAATTACCACATAGGTGGTAAACTATTATGTATGGAAGGAGTAATCAGGGACCTAGGGACACAAGTGGACACTCACATTGCCAATCTGGCTAGGAAGACTGTCTATATTGGACACCATATCATGAAAGGATTCACATCTACGTCAACAGAGGTCATTGTGCCCCTATACTGTTCTCTTATCAGACCCATAATCTAGTACAATGCCTCATTTGGGATGTACCTTACCTGACACCTGCAGCAGTTAGAAAGACCTCAAAGGTACCTCACCAAGAGGATAAAGGGTCTCAAATATATGTCATATGCTGCCTGGCTGTAGACACCCCAGCTGAATGCAGTCACATACTGCCTACACAGAGGTGTTGTATGTCTGTTGTACAAGGACATGTCCAACACAGGAGTAATGGACATGCTCCACCCCAGAAAACTCAAAGCCATCGGAGCTGTGAGAGTGAGAGATGTCATCCTCAACACATAATGAAATAGGATGTGCTGGAGGGACAGATACATAACCCAGAGGCTCCCCACACCCTGGAACAGAATCCCACTCCATGTTAGGCAGAGCCCCTCACTGACACTCTTCAACAGGAATCTTGCCAAGTGGATAGATGATCGTAGATGTACACTGGGGGTCTTCACTGTGTCATGTCCAGACAGAGGCACAGTAAAGTAAATCATAGATGGCCATAATATTAACATAGCAAGGGGTGGCAAAAGCCACAGACACTCTGGCTTGGTTTATAAATGCCCTAGGGTGGATAGCCTAGTATGAACCTATGAACCTATGAAGATACAAATTGTACAGGACACTAAGGATAATCACAAGGCTTTCTCAAGTGATGGTAGGAACCATGTTGGGAATTCACAGATATGCTCTGAATCACACAAATATTACAAACAACATACCAAACACACATACATATTGCCAGCATACAACCTGATAGCTGCAGTCACCCCCCCCCCCAGAATGCAAAATATCTATCCCAGCATACTGCTGGCCCCCTGACATTGCAGATGCTGAGGTAACAGCCAGCATCTACAAAGCAAAACACACAGCAGAAATGGTATGAGATGGTGTCCTGGGCTGAGTCCAACATGGACTCCAAGAAGAATGGAATGCCAAATCACACTACTGCTCAATGTCAGCCTTACCACAGGATATGTACCCAAAGAGCAGTGTACAACAACAGTGGTCCTTCTCAACAAAGGTGTTGCCTGAATGGATACTGCAAACTACCACCCCAGAATCCTGACAAGCTTGGTCTGCACAGCTATGGAAAGGATCAGCATGTACCGCAGACATAAAGATATTGGGGACCTACTGACACCGGACCCTACCCAGTGTGGCTTTCTTAAGTGCAGATCCTGCCCTTAAACATGTTTGACTCATTTGAAACAGTCATTAAGGTCATTGATGAGGGCAATGTGGTCCACACAGCGTAGCTGGACCTTGCAAATGCTTCCATACAATACCCTACGTGTTCATTATAGATATGCTCACCAGCTTAAATATAAACCCCTATGTCAGTAGAGGGGTTGCAAACCAGACCAAGGACAGAACTGACATGGTCAGACATGCTGCAGCCATGTCAGACTACAAACCAGATATAACTGGCATCCCACAAGGCTTGGTCCTGGGACCTCCCTCGTTTGGTATATATGTCCCATAGGTACAGGCCAACATGGAAGGACTGTGTCTGAACATGATTGCAGAGGACTACAAACTGCCCACCATATCTGACCCTCCAGCTGACACAAGCATCCCACAAAAGGGCCACATAGAAACAGACAACTGGTGCCATAGCCATGTCAGCAAGCTAATTGCAGAAAAGTGTATAGTCAACCCCGTGGATATACAGTAAGTGCCCACCAATTACCACATAGGTGTTAACCCATTACGTACTTAACATGTAATGAGAGACCTGGGGACACAAGGTGATAGATATCCTGCATTGGACAAACATGTGGCTGTAGTGTTTACAGAAACATACCATATACCCACCTAATCATGAAGGTTGTCAGATCTAGATAAGGGGAGGTCATTGTGGCTCTGCAGTCATCCTTCATCAGCGTTACAATTGACTACAATAGCCCCTGTGGGATGTACCTCAGCAGACACATCCATCAACTGTAAAGTCCCCAAAAGTACCTCATCAGGAGTATCAAAGAGCTTGAACAGATGCCATGTGTTGCCTGATTAAACAAACTGCTGCTCCACACACTGTCATACTGCCCACCCAGAGGCAAGCTGTGCCTGATGTATAAAGCCATGTCCAAGCTGGAATCAATGAACATGCTGCACCATGTACAATCTGAATGGCAGTGAGCTATGCACATGAGAGACCTGAACCCCAGCACTGACATACATAGGACAAGCTGTACTGCATGATCCATAACACAGAAGCAACCCCCACTCTTGAGTAAACTCCCAGTACAGGTTAGCCAGAGAGTCACTCATCGATTCTCCTCAAGAGGAATCGTGATGAGTGGATGGGAGATGGTAGGTTTACCCTGGGTATCACTGTTATGTCACAGGTAGACGGAGGCACAGTATACTAACCATGACATATGTCATGGCAAACTCCACTTACAATCTGTGTCGAAGGACAAACACACTCTCCGACTAGCATTAGAAAGGGCCTAGGGCACATCGCTAGTGTTTGCTAATGTACACCTATGTTGTGGAATACACTACCAATGTTGGACAAGCCTGGTTTTAGTTCATATCTGAACATAATGCAACATGGTCAGATGTGCACAACTAGCCCCTAACCAGGCTGTTGTGCTCACTATGGAAATGTAAAGCAGTGATAGGACTAAAGCCCAGGATACTGTCCACCACAGTGAAAGTACTGAACCAGTACACTATATGGTACTACAGTGTTAGGTCAGTATGAAAGGATGTTGACAACTGTATGCAAAGTATCCCATGCAAACCCTGCAGGCACAGTATAATCCCTGTTGTGTTCAGACACAAAGCAGTTGGACAGTAACTACACAACATGACACACAACACACAACCATAAACGGGAGATATTGTTGAAGTTCACACTCATCCACAAATGTGGTGGGCTGCAGAGTTCAACATATGGAAAGCTCACACTGGGCATGCTTGCACACTTTGATAAATGAGACATATGTCAGACAACATGCCATGGGAAGGCTGAACTGGGCATGCTCACACACTTAGGCCAAATCTCAGTTTAGCAGTTGGCCACACATATCTGGTATTTGTACATGTTATTCCAGGAACCAACCACATTACAGCAATCTGCCCAGTGCACACAGTTAAATGACTACAGAGACATACATGATATAGTGGATCCCTCCCATATTCAAACATCTTCCACAGATACACAAGTTGTTCATACAAACAGGGAATGCTATGGCAATAAAGACCTGCAAACAATCTATCAACAACAAATAATGTGCATCTGACAATTAAACATATGGGTGTAGAGGTCAACACTAGGCTGTTTGCCCTAGGGAATGACAGCTTAGCCAGAGTGTGCTTGGCGTCTGCCTCCCCAGTACAGTAGGCTACTGTGCCACTGTAAAGTAGGTCACATAAGGCACCGTGTGAGGCTAGTGTGCTGTGCCTCTGTCAAGCAGGGACACAGTGGAGATCCAAGGGTTTGAATTTGCTAAGCCACATCCATGTTGTTGGTGTGTGCTGGAAGAGGGTTGCTGAGGACCTCTAACAGTAAGTGGGCGTCAATAACAGACTGAGGGGAGCCTTATCTGCATTTTCTGGACAATTTCACTGTCAACACTGTGTCGTGATGATTGTGAGGGATTGAAGTGTCATGCCGGTACTGTTCAGAGATGTTCTCCCACTGTGGGCTACTGCTCTGCAATGTATTAGCTCACTCTGTCTGTTGGACAGCTCATATATGGCTGGTGTACACCTGACAGGTGCCCTGTTGTGGAGCAGTCATGGGTATATTTGGGATAGCATGATCAATGCAAACCTTCCACATTCTCATAGAATGCAATTGTCAAGGATTATGCAGAGTGGCCTGTGTACTCCCCCAGCATGGGTCCTTTGAAGTCTTCCACCCCAGTCTTCACAAGTTGAAAGTCTGCTTTTGATAAATACAGTTTGTTTGCAGTGACAATGTATTCCCCCTTGTGGCTGTGGTGAGTGGTTCTGCCATAGCACATGGACTCACAAATTGTAGTGGCTGTAGGGTAATGTAGTAGAGGCCTGAGTAGTTCCCACACACAATATGCCTGTACCTAACGTTAACAACTGGAATGGTGTATGTGAACACCTGCATATCTTGGCACTGTTCCCAGGGAAGCAAAGTGTGTGTCTTGGATGTGGGTGGGGTGGTCTGGACTGGTTGTGTTGTGTGTTACAGGTCCTGTGGTCACGAAGCATGGTATAGAACATAACCTGTCAGTGCGATGTGCATATCTGACCCTGAAGTAGGTGGCTGCAAATGCATATATATGCTATCCCCCACCTGACAGGTAGTACTAGATGTACATACCTCTGTAGAAATAATGATGTCAGCACCCTATAAATACTGCAGGTGCAGAACAGATGCCCAGTAATTTGGATAGTGCGCGCTGCTAATGCGTCTTCCTCAAGTATCATAATATAGTTAGGTAGGGGTTTGAATCCTGCAAATGCTCAGTGTGTGTGGAGGGGGGGGGTTAGTGTGTGTGCAATTCTGTCTGAAAGAAATGCCCCTTTTGGCAACTAGGAGAACACACTACAGGATGCACATTCCCCTTTCTAAACATTGATGATGTCAGCACCCTGTAAGTACAGCAGGAGAAGGAAACCTCCCAGTAATGCGAATAGCACGCTCTGCTAATGAGTCTTCTTGAATGTCATAACATAATTAGGTAGGGGTTTGAATCCTGCAACTGTGTGTGGGTGGGTGGGTGAAAGTAGGGTGTGTGTAAATACATGTGTGAGAAAACTGACCCTTTTGCCAACCAGCTGCTGCATATTCCAATCTCTACACAGAGATGATGTCAGCACCCTACAAGTACAGCGGAAGAGGGCAAATCTCCCAGTAATGCAAATAGCACGCTCTGCTACTGCGTCTCTCACTACTGTCATAGCACAGTTAGTTATGGCTTTGAATTCCACACATGTCACGTGTGTTCTTGTCACACAGAATGCCCATGTGTGTGGGTTGTTGTTCACAATAATGCATGACATCGATTAAACCAGTAATGGCAATGGACACAGATGATGTATGTGTGTGCCAAATACACATATGTACCTGTGACCCTCAATAGTTACCATGTCTGACGCCTGCCACATGTGAATACATGGTATTTGCACTGGATAACATTATGACTGTGGTCTTCTGTGCGGGTGCTGCATGTGGTATGTGTATATACAGTGTGAGATGTATATGGTATCATCCTAGCAGCGAGGGATACACATCTGGTCTGGGGCATATAGTCTACATGTTGTTGATGAACAGGTGCTGCATGTTTTCACCTGTTGTGGGAGTGGTAACAAGTTGTTCCATAGCAATGCAGTGACTACATGCTAGGAACCTTTCAGCTAGGGTGTTGTAGCTACAGTAATTCATCAGCATTCAGTAATACATCAGCATTCCTGGTGAGGGTATGATGCCAACCAAGGTCAGGGTCATACCAGCCTGTGCCACATGCTCAGAGAGCCCTTCCATATTCCCTATCATGTAGTCCAGGGAGGTACATCACAGGTCAGCCATAGTGGCATGGACAATGACTGAGTCATATGTGTTCATGACTCTGACTGACCTGTATGCGTGTGTTATGTGGTGGACCATAGTGCCCCATGGGCATATCACTGTGACCTTCACCTTGTCCAGCCTGGTGAGCATGACCTCACTGTATTGGACAATAAAGGTACCTAACACAACTGTAGCAGGTGTGTTGTCTAGCCGTACAGGCTGTGACTGTTTGGCACACAGGATTTGTGTGCTATGTGTTGCACGTGCTGTGTTCTGGCATAACGTATGCCTGTGTGCCAGCTGCAGAGGTGTCTGCCACTCAGGCAGGATGCTATTCTTAAGCTCCACGAATGGCCCAGTGTGTTCACGTGTTTGTATTGCTGTCAGTGTAGGTCTACATCAGACTGGTATTGTAGTCACTGTAGTATTTCATGCCGCCTGACAGGTTATGCCAGTACTGGGTTCAGAGTGCTTAGTCCCCAGTTTGGCTATGTGGTTGCATCTCATACATGTGTTGTACGTCCATGTGTAGGGGAGAGGGTTGACTGTGTACATGTGGCAGCTGTGACATTGCCACATGACCCACATATTCCACAACTGTACCATAGAGGTGACTGACAAGTGACCTTTGTGATTGCCATGGTGATTAACAGCACATAGGGCCAATGGGGAACAAGGTACATAGGTTCATAGGTTCATACTAGGCTATCTGCCCTAGGGCATTTATAAACCTAGCCAGAATGTGTTTGGCTTTCGCCACCCATTGTAAATTTATCTTGCTATGCCCTTTTTCAAGGTTAGTATACTGTGCCTCTGTCTAACTGTGACACAGAAGTGATACCCGGGGTAAACCTACGATGTCCCATCCACTCATCAAGATTCCTCTTGAAGAGAGTCAATGAGGGACTCTGCCTAACCTGGACTGGGATTTTATTCCAGAGTGAAGTGAGCCTCTGGGTTATGAATCTGTCTCTCCAGCATGTCCTATTTATTTAAGTGCTGAGGTTCAAGTCTCTCGAGCACGTAGCTCAATGGGATTTGGATATTCTGAGGTGCAGCATGCCCATTAATTCCGGGTTGGACATGGCTTTATACATCAGGCACAGATCGCCTCTGAACAGGCGGTATGCCACTGAGTAGAGCTGGAGTTTCTTTAACTGGTCAGCATATGGCATCTGTTTGAGCCCTTTGATCCTCTTGGTGAGGTACTTTTGGGGTCTTTCCAGTTGCTGCAGGTGTCTGGTAAGGTACATCTCAACAGGGGCATTGTACTCAATTATGGGCCTGATGAGGGATGAGTAAAGCGGCACGATGTCCTCCCCTGAACTAGATGTGAATCCCTTCATGATGAGGTGGGCTATATAAAATGTTTTTCTAAACACTTTGGCCACGTGGTTGTCAAATGAGAGATTGCTATCAACTTGGGTCCCCAGGTCCCTAATTATTTCTTCTGTACTTAATGGATTACCACCTATGTGGTACTTTGTGGGCACTTTGTTTTTGCCAAAGGGGATGACTATACACTTTTTGGCATTCAGCTTGAGGCCATGGCTCTGGCACAAGTTGTCTGTTTCTATGAGGCCCTTTTGGAGGATGCTTGTGTCGGCTGGAGAGTCGATTATGGCGGCCAGTTTGCAGTCATCTGCAAATTTGGTCAGCCACAGTCCTTCCGTGTTGGCCTGTACCTTTGTGAAATATATACCGAACAAGAGAGGTCCCAGGACTGAGCCTTGTGGGACACCATTTGTAACTGGTTTGGAGTCTGACATGGCTCCAGCAATTCTAACCATGTGGGTTCTGTCCTTGAGCCAGTGTGCAATCCATCTAGTGACATAGGGGTTTATATTTAAGCTGGTGAGCTTCTCTAGAATGCCAGAGTGGGGTATTGTATCGAAGGCTTTTGCGAGGTCCAGGTAAGCTGTGTGGACCACCTTCCCCTCGTCAATGACCTTGGTGACTGTTTTAAAGAAATCAACCAGGTTTAAGAGGCAGGATATGCCCTTAACAAATCCAAACTGGGTATGATCCAGTGTCTGTAGGTCACCAATATCTTTATTTATGAGGTCCATGATGATCCTTACCATAGCTTTGCAGACCAAGCTAGTCAGGCTTATGGGGCGATAGTGTCCAGGATCCATTGAGGCACCACCTTTATGGAGAGGGACCACTGTTGCTGTACGCCACTCTTTGGGCACATATCCTGTAGTAAGGCTGGGATTGAACAGTAGTTTTATGTTTGGGTGTAGCTCTTCTTGGAGTTCATGTAGGACACAGACCGGGACACTGTCTGGTCCCATTGATGCTGTGTTTTTTGCTTTGGAGAGGGCGGGTCTTACCTGAGCATCTGAGATGTCAGGGGGGCAGCACTCTGCTGGGATAAATATTTGCCCTTAAGGTCTGGAGGGGGGGGATTTTGCGCTGAACCTGTCAGCTAGGATGTTGGCAATGTCTGTGGGTTCAGTGTTTCTTCTGACATTTTGGACTACCTCTGAGCATATTTGGGAATTACCACCCAGGTTCCTAACATAACTAAAGAAAGCCTTGTGATTATCCTTAGTGTCCTGTGCAATTTTCTCTCGAAGCTGGCCTTAGACAATTTTATGACTGCCCGTAGTTTTTTCCTAATACTGATCAGTGATGCCTTCCCTTTTTGGGATTTTGCTGTATCATTTAGTAGCTTCCTCCTTCTTTTGTATAGTTTGTTTATGGCTGGGGTCCACCAGACAGGATGTCTGCCTTTGGAGGATTGGGTCTTGGTTTTATTTGGGATCGCATGATCCATGCATTCCTGAAGGTGTCCATAGAATGCATTTATAGAGGAATCTGCAGTCTGGGCCATATTTTCCACAGGCCTGCAGGCTTTGAAGGTTTCCACCTCGGTTTTGAGGAGTGTGAATTTGCTTTAGAGAAGTTTTTCACTGTGGTTTTCTGGGCAGGGGGTGGGGTTGGGATGTGAATATCCAGTGAGATTAGTTTATGGTCTGATCTTACCAGTGAGGGATACACTTCTGGTCTGGAGCATAGAGTCCCCATGTTGGTGATGATCAGGTCCAGTATGTTTTCCCCTCTTGTGGGAGTGGTAACAAGTTGTTCCATAGCATTTGAGTTCATAAATTCTAGGAATCTTTGGGCTAGGGTGTTGGAGCTAGAACCATGCTTCCAGTCTATGTTTGGGTAGTTGAAGTCGCCCAATATAATGGTGTTTGGGGAGATCTTCATATTTTCCACTGTTCTCAGGAAGGCCGAGTGCGGTTCTTGGGTTTGGGAGGGTGGTCTGTAGCAAGCTATAACCTGGAAGGCAGTTTTACCCACTGTTAGTTGCACATGGATAGTCTCTGATGCTTGGTGCTTTGCCACCAACCTGGAGGTGTGGGTATCTTTGATGAATATCGATACTCCCCCTCCTTTTGTGGTTCGGTCCAAGTATTGGGGCTGAAAAGCATGGTATGAGGTATAACCTGGTAGTGCTGGGGTGCTCTCGGTAGCCCTGAACCAGGTATCTGTTACTGCACAGAAATCGGTGTTCTCCATGCTAAGGAGAGTTTCGAGTGCGTGCATCTTGAGGTTTAGACTTCTGGCGTTGAGTAGCATTACTCTTAGTTTCTTATCCCTTGTGATACCTATGGATGTGGGTTTGTCTTTTGAGCCTTGCCTAACAAAGGCACTATGGGGGTAGCAAGAGCCTTTGCCAATATCCGAAAGCCCAGGGGTGACAGGTGCAAACCGTCTCTAGCGAAGCAGGTGGTTCAACAGAAGGTGAGTATGTGAGGGTGTAGTGCCTGTGATTAGTTAGCACTGGCATATATGACTGCTGATGTGGACAAATGCCAGGTAAGTCATATGCAATGTGTCACAGGCAACGTACATGTGAACAGGACAAACAGTGACGTTCCGTCAAGTGAGACATGGACATACATATAGTAAGCTATGCAGATGTCACTAGGAGTCCACAGAAGCTCTGTAACTCTGCATTGCAGGTGGGATCAGTATTCCAGGGTAACTGCAAGCAAACATGCATGCAAACAAAGCTACAGTAAGCAGGGCTGCATGTAGTCCATTGTACAACAAAGAAGCTGTACCACTTCCAGTAGGTAACACTGCAAATATGCAGGCACTATGCACATGTACATGGAAATACACAGCTCAGATGGCTAGAGTCCAGTCTCAGCACACACAAGTGTACAGACCATGTACCGTCAGGATGTACAATAACTGGATGGAAACCCATGTGCTCATACCTGCAGTAATACGCATGTCAAATAACAGAAACTGAGCCTTCACTCAGTGGTTCCATACTTAGTAGGATGTATGCTACCTGGCCTGCCACCACAGTATCCCTGACATGCATGGGGACTCTCCCTCCTGTGACAGTTAGTTTTGTGTGTTGGGGCTGTCTAGCATGGTATGAGATGTAAGCTTGCAGTGCTAGGGTGCTCCTGTGTGTCCTGTACCAGTTGTGTAGTACTGCACACATATCAACATCCTCAAACATCCGCATTGCAGAGTCCAGTGTGGGCAACATGCCACTTGCAGTTTACATGTCCATCATTGCGTATTAATACTTTCATTACCTTATCCCCTGTGCTACCTATGTATGTAGCCTTCTGTTGACATCCTTACCACCAGTATGCCAACATGTGCAGATGATACACTATGGTACTTACCATGGGTGTAGACAACAGTACATGACAATCATACCCTTACTGCATCAGGCATGCTGTGATATACCCACAATTATATCAGCACACAGTACTGTTAACAACATGATACTATTACTACACATCTATGTAGTCACCCTGTGCATCAGCAACATGTTAACCTGTACCTGCACTGATGTTACAGATTGCAGGAGGTGGCACAGTTTCATCATATGCACAGGGTGTGAACTTGGTATGCCTGAGTCAGCCACCGATACCACCAATTGACATGTGTGTGTATGTGTGTTGGTGAGGGACAGCAGTACAAGGTGGGGCAATGTTGGTGCAGTGTGTGCATGTATGCGGTAGCCCTAGGTGTTGTCAATTTGCATGTGTGTATGGATGCACACAGTTCCACCTCATGGCTGCCATATACTGGTGTTTATGGACAGCCACAGGCTGTACCTGCCAGGTCATACAGATCAGTGTCTCTCTGGCCACGGACACGGTACCTGTGCCTTGCAGGGGTGCTATGGACCGTATCCGGTACCAACCCAGACTGGGTACTGTCATCAGAAGCAGGTGTTCATTGGCCGGACACAGATCCCTGTCGGGCCTGGCCAGAGCCACGTGCATGTGGTCTCCTGGGGCGGTCTGATGACAGCACAGACCCAGCATTGCTGGGGCTGCTGCTGGCACTATGGGGGCCGCCGCGGCCCTGTTGTCATCTGCGATGACTGCCAGCTGCTGCTTTTGCTGGCATACACCCACGTTGACACCTCAACCGTCCAACATTGCCCTGGCTCATGGACATGTAGTTGTGGAACCGGTCTAATATGTCCCCACAACGTCTACAGTGAAATTACGGATGCCAGCTGCAATGTCACGCATACTGTCAGTCATGGCTGTGTGACATGCTGTCAGCTCGCTCACACCCTGTCTGGTGTACTGTTCCATACGTGACTGTGCCTGCATGAAAGCCTGAAACATAGCTGAGGTTGTAAGACCTCTGTGGGCACGTCTGACAGGGGCAGTATGCCCACGGATACTCCCATGAGAACCTCTGGACATCTGTCTATGTGGTACCATCTCAGGGCTATGCCCATGGCTGCTGTGTGGGGACGCATGTGCCACAGATACCACATTACCCTGGTCAATGCCCACTGTATGCTGTCCATCACCTAGGGACATTGGTGACAAAGGGTGTGTTGGCAGGATAACTGTGCGCATTGATGGGGTTGACAGCTGTGTACTGTCAATGGGCTGACCAATAACGGACCCTGGCATACCTTCCTGTGCCATTACACAGATGTCATCATTATCAGTACCAATGGCAACTGATTCAGGTTCCCTGTTGCATGACACCAGAGCAGCACCAGAACCTGTGGGAGGGAAACAGGAAACACAGTTTACAATGTCTACACAATATTACCAGTGATGCACACATCCACACATGCACAGGTCCACACATGCACACATGCACACATGTACAGTTGCACACAGTTGCACACAGTTGCACACAGTTGTACACTACTCAGTATGCGAGATATCAACACACAGACACAGACACACCTGCATGCATACACAGAGCACTACTCAGTGAGCCTAATATTACTATTACTATCAAGACTATTAAAGGTATTGTTAATACACACTCACCAGCATGGATAGGCTGCATTGCTGTTACACCGGAGGGACCTGCAGAAGTGAGGAAACTAATGTCAGTGGGCACAACTGTGCCATTGTTACTGAGTATGATACAGGTCAGTAGTACAACAGTCGCCTTTCACAGGTCAGCTGCTGATATTGAGGATATCACACTTGCACATTAAATACTATGATGACAGCTACAAACCAAGGACACACCTCACACATGCATTAACTACCAGTGTACACAACAGTCAACTATACATATGGCATATTACCTGCACTCTCATAGTCGTGCTGCTGCATGGCTCCAGCCTCCATCATAATGCATGTCTGCTGCTGTTGTTGTTGTTGGCGGGCTGGAGCCACTACACTCATGAATAGTCCCTCCAGTCTGCTGAGTGGGGGATGTGTAGCCAGTGGATATCCGACGCTCGCTGATGGACATTTCTGATTAAATCACTGCAGTGATGTCGTACCTGCTCATATGTCCTATTATGCGTGCCTATGTCATTTACCCGACTGACCAGGTCTTGCCACAGTGCAGCCCTCTCCTGCTGATTCTGGCTGGTGCGGGAAAAGAGTATTGCATAATTCTGCACCAGGCTCTGGTGTATCTCCTCATCCTCAGCTGCAGAGTAAGCTGGATTTTGCAGGTGAGCCATGGTCCTGAAAAAGGAAATAACATGATATCAGCAATATATGTCAGCAGAATTTGGCACACATACTACACATGCTACCCAACTGTTGTGATACAACATATCTCACATATATAGCATTTGTCTGTCTATTGGTGGATACACATGTAAATGGCCGGATATCAGTGCTCAGCCAGCAACTGTGCAACAGTACCTGGCACACTCCATACGACATACTACCAAACCCCAGCAGTCAGAACACTGATTCAGGTCCAAAGCACCTCCTCACTCTGGGGGTTTGTATATAGGTACTGTATGGGGTACATCATCAACTACTGTGAGCTGACCACAAACTAATTGCCCTGGATATACATATCCCACCTCCACCACCAGCACAAATGACTATAGTGAATAACATTGCAAATGCAAACTTTACACTTTGTAACAGTGACATGGTATCCTTTCAGCCCACTGGGCCAGTGGAAGATACAACCCACAATGCTGACCCCTTCACAAATGATTTCTACGGACATCTCTGAGAATGCATGGATCATGCAATCCCATATAAGACCAAGACACTCTCCACAAAGGGACAGCATCCTGTCTGGTGGACCCCAGCCATAGACAGACTGTATTACAAAAGATGGAAGCTACTGCAAAACAGAGCATAATTCCATAAAGGGAAGGCATGTCTGATCAGCACTAGTAAGGAGCTATTTTCTCTCATACAAACATCCATGGGCAACTTTGAGAGGGAAATCAACAGGGACACTACAGATAACCACAAGGCCTTCTTCAGTTATGTTAGCAATCTGGTCAGAAACCCTCCACTATGCTCATAGTTAGTACACAATAACAAATAATTCACTGAACCCACAGATATTGGCAACATTGTGGCAGACAGGTTCAGTGCAGGTTTACCCCCTCCCTCTCCCCCAAAATAAGACATAGTTATCCCAGCTGGCTGTAACCTCCCTGTCATCACAGATGTCCAGGTGAGAGCCGCCCTCAGGAAAGCAGAATACACAACATGAATGGGACCTGATGGTATCCCTGGTTGCATGCTACATGAACTCCAAGAGGAGCTAAACACACATATAGAAGTGCTATGTAACACTAGCCTGACTACAAGATATGTACCTGTACACTGGAGCACAGCAGAAGTGGTTCAACTCCATGAAGGAGGCACCTCTGCATACCAATACAATACAACACAATACAATACATTACAATACAATACTATACAATATGCTATTGCCCCTGGGACTACAGCAGCATACTGTTCTGCTAACCTGACCATTGTGACACATGTGATGTGATGGTACCTGCTGCTGTCAAACAGTTACACAGGGTGACTGATATGGCATATTACCTATCTGACTAACATTCAGCAGGGGTATGTGTGTCATGTACTCATGGGGAGTCTTGCTTCTTAACACTGTGTGGTTTATTGCAGGGTATGTCTTATCTGTGGGTAGGAACCTGCACCTCCACCATGTGCTCTCTATTGCAGTGGCACGGATGACACACAGCAATCATTTAGGTTGTGGATGGTGTGAGGTGTTACTATTGTTGTTGGACATCTGTCATGGGTGTGACTTAAGTATGTAAATCCAGGAGTGGTAACCTCTATGTGGGTAGTATGTGTGTTCTCTGTGGTGTTGTCAGTCACTGTGCATTGGTAATGTGTTTGAGTGCATTGTCACAGTGTTGTACATGTCACTGTGTCCTTCTCCATATTTGTAGCTGTCATATGATGTACATACCATGGCAGCCATTATGTGGTGTGGAGGGGTACACTGACCTACATGTCCGTAGCTGACACACCATGTCTGCTGACACATACCATGTGCAGGTATTCCAGGAATAGTGTGCCACTGTGAATATCATTGGGGGACTATTGTACACATTTATGACCCTGTTCACCCCTGACACATGCAGTGGTGGGCAGCCAATCACATATCTGGTGGTTACTGGTGTAGGTGATTTGAAATGGGGTATGGTACTCCAGTTTTGACACTGGTGTTCACTCCATGCCTTTGTCACCAGGCACCTGTTGCAGTACATCTGTACACATGTGCCTCACTCAGAATATATATACATCTCTCTCTCTATATATATATATATATATATATATATATATATATGTATATATATATATATATATATATATATATATATATATATATGACATATATATATTGATGTACATATATTGCTATAGATATGGAGAGGGGGGTGTGACAGAGAGGGGGTGAGAGTGACAGAGGGGGTGGGACAGGGGGAGTGTGAGATCGTCATATACAGTCATACCTGTAGATAGTTAGATCTGTCTGTCTATGTATATGTATCTACATATATCTTTATCTGTATGTGTGTATTACATATATATGTTTGTACATATTCTATCTATCTACATTTGTCTATGTATTCCTACATCTCTCTCTATGTATGTATACATATATGCATATTATATATATATATATATATATATATATATATATATATATATATATATATATATACATGCATACATATATTGACATACATACGTATCCATATGATAGATGGGTATATCAGCATGTTTGTTTACAAAACTGTATACACACACTAACATACTGCTAAACATACATAACTGTGAGACCTACTTTGTACATTGCACTACAACCTACATTCAACCTACATTGATATGTGCACATAGATGCTCTCGCATACAAATGTATGTACAGCCTTCACTGATAGTTGCTGTATGTCCCCTTCCCTTTGCACATCTTCATATACATATGGATACAGACCAATGACACATATGGAGGGTTCACAGTATGTAGACTTTTATAGTATTACTTTACATTACCTGTGTTTGTCACAGCTGCTTGTGTTGCCGTCTGGTTTTGTGTCCTGCTGCTCCACTTGCCAGTTGTCAGCTTTCAGGTGGTTGTTGCTGACCAGTTTTGTTTGTGTATGTTTAATTTTTTTTCTCTGTCTCTCTCTCTCTCTCTCACTGTCTCTCACTACCTCCACAGGGTGCAATGAAAGTATTGCATGTGTGGACTGGGAGTACAGCATGCTTTTGTAGGTATCTGCATATGTCCATGTGATGGCCTCTGCACCAATTGTTAGCCATCATTTGCTAATTGCATCCAGCCAGTTGTGTACTGATTGCAGCTCTCACTGTGATTTCAGAACAGTGCTATAAAAGGGTATGTGAGATAGACATAGCCCTTTCAGATTTTAAGGGCAGGGACCATGATGGTATGCTGTGGACACTGTTCTGTGAGTGTAAAGGTTAGTATCTCTCTCATATTTCCGGCTGTGTTGTAGATTAACATTTCTGCATTCATTTCTCCAGTTTCCTGTACTAAGTGTGTATGTACACTGACAACTAAGACTACTACTACTGTTAATGTGGGTGTGTGTGCTTTCCTGTGGGACATGTCGTGTAACTGGTGTATAGCAGTGGCTCTTGCACTTTGTTGCTATGGCTTCAATATTTGCCCTTTACAGTCATTACTTGTATGCCTGCTAGGTGTCTTGACAGTAGTGTGCTGCTGTGGCTTTCCTATTTTCCATGTACATTCACACCTTGGAATGCTTGCTATATCTGTTAGGGTGTTACAGCATGCAGTGTGGTCTGGCCATGGTGTGGGCCTTGACATCTATTAGGGTATTTGAGTATGCTGCTCAGCAGGCCCCAGAGACTCTCAGGTTCATCTGTTATTTGCCTCATGGAATGGTACATATCAGTGGGGTACACCCATTAAATTGCCTGGTATTCTGCAGTTGTGAATGTGGGATAGCATGAGCATATGTATTACTACACTATTTCTGCCGTGCAAGTGGTGCATACTTTCAGGACTTCATAGTTACCATTGCATGTGTTGTAACACCTTTCTGCCTACTGTTTGCACATTTCACATGGAGCCTGTGGGGCATCCCTATAACTCAGTCACTGTTGCTATGTCTAGGCTCTTAACTATTCAAATATGGCAGTGTCAGACCTCTCAAGTGTACAGATATTTGCAGGTTGTCCACATTTCTGCCTCATATTTTGGTCAATATCTCATGCACAGCTCTTTCTGGCAAATCTCTCTAGGCTCAAGTCAGAATATAGTGACAAACATTTAAGTTTCAGACTTCATACCCTTCCAAACATCCAACAAAATGCAGAACCTGTTACTCTCTGAACTGTCTAAGTTTGCTGTAACATTATTTGGAACGTGTCCCTGGTTTTGGCCCTTTGCTCCACATATTTTATTACTTGGTCCGGATGTGTTCCTGTAACAGGTTGTGGGGTATGGGCAGTGATTATCCTGCTGTGAGTATGTGTGTGGCTTGCAATGTGCTACAGTGACATTATTACCTACTAGCTACCAACTAGCATGGCTGTTTCTGTTCACACACTACTATTATAAAAATCCACTAGATTTGACAGTAAATATACATGACATGCTTTGTGTACTACACATCCTATATTCCCTTTACATTAATTCCTACTATTACATGATATATTTATTGTAGCACAATGTTCTTATATAACAGTCATGGCTTAGTGGTAAGTCATGCAGACTACTGTTTCCAAGGTCCTGGGTTCGGGACTGACAATGGGATTTTATTTTGCTTTTGAGCAGACTACAGGACCTGTCATTCAGAGTGACTAAGGCACTTTTAAGCAGTTGTAACCAGGTTAGCACTGGTTTACGCAGAGCTCCCGCATGCACACTGGCATTCAGCTCCACGCACACCCGCTTGCAACTGCTTAAAAGTGCTTACTCGTGCGCACACCCGCACTATTTTCTTTGAAAGAAATGAAAATGGGGAGACAGGAAAGTGGTGAAAAAGGGGTCACAAAGAGGGTAAGACAGTAGGGAAACAAGCTTGGGTTTTGCAGGAGGGATGTAGGTAAGGCCCATAGCTGCCCATTTCTTCATCAGCAGCAGCTGTGCACATGTTTGTAATTTGGTGTGACATTTGAAACCTTCCACCCCTGAGAGAGGTGTAAGGAAACAATAATACTTGTTGTACAGCCAATTGTAATTGACAGTTTCCATGTCCAGCATACATGTATGCGAAATGGGCAGCTATGTATGGGGCATAATTTTTTTGTGGGTACAGAGTGCTCTTTTTTTTTTTTCAGGTGAGAGTGGTATGTCAGGTAAAGGAAGTCGGTATAGCTGGGGAGGTAGGTTGGGTAGGTCAACAGGCAAGACAAACAAGACGCATACAGGGGCGGTGTATGACACGTGTGGGGGGGTTACACAATTGATGGGGATGGATATTTGGATATCCAGAGCCCATGAGCCCACAGATGGCAACAGTGGAACTGATATCCCCACCCATGGGCAGTTGCCACTGTGCCTTCACTGCCCAGGATGGGGCTGTGCTGGGGGCTGTGTAGGCTGGGCAGCAGGCATGCCCATTAGTTGTGCTACCTGTGCCTCAAGCAGGCGTAGGGGCCCAAGAACAGCTTCCTGGATTTCCCAAAGCACCACAGTCCGGACGCTACGGAGGGTGAGTGGTGGTTCTCCTCCAGCCACACTTGCAGAGGAGGGAATGAGCCCCATCCCCTGCAGCGCTTCCACCCGCAGGTGGCACAGGGCCACCGGAGGAGGGTCTGGACTGGGCACTACTGCCAGGTGCACTCGCCAGCTGAGGTGGGAGAGGTGGGTCCGCTGGAACCCGCCTTCCCTGTCGTCCTATGTTTTGCATTATGTCATGACAGTTTGGGTTAGTAACATACAATACCATTCACAATTAGTTGTAACAGCATGCATTAGTATTCCCATTAACCAAACACCCAGATATTCACACCATTGAACAGCGAGCATAACACATGCATAATTTGAACAGCAATACACAGTCCAACAACATGCAGGGTTGATTGATGGCAACAGGCCATCAGGTTTGGATGTATGAACAGGGCAGATGCATCAACGTACATGCAAATATGTATGACCCAACAGGAAAAATGTCCAGGGGTGTTAATTGTGATTGCACATACCATTTTCACTTGGAATGGATTATATGTGGTTATAGGGTAGGGTGCAGAAAATATAATTAATACCTTCAAATACCAATACATATGCTGTACATTTCTAATAGCTGCAGATATATACACACTACAGTTCTACCTACAGTTTCCTATGTGATAACTACTTCAAGTTGGTGATAGGAATGTTACTGCTACATCAATATACATTTTCATTTTTATTCATACACGTTCATATCTGGCTCTGTTCAGCTACATCATCCTGCTACATTTGCTTTATATAGCTATAGACAACTGTGGATGTTTGGTATTTCAGACAATCATACTATCTGCATATTGCAGACTGAGAACAACATATCCAGATTTTGGGATACACATTCCAGCTGCAGAAACATTTTGAACACATTTCACAGTTTGGTTCTGCTTGTCACATTCATTTCATTCTGTACTGACTGCAGTATACTTTATTCAGGAGTTATTACTACTTTATGGGTGGATTCATAGCTCTTTCTCACACTCTCTCACTTGTTTTATTTTTACAGTTCAGGATGGTACTTATTTCTAGGCTTTATTGACATGTTTTAACTGTAGTTATTACAATCCTTTCCAACAGTCTCACTTCTGTCATGTTGCAGTATTTCAACAGGGATATATTTCACACATGTGTTTTGCTCATCTTCTGCAGCTGTACTTTTCAGCCTGCTGCAGGTTGTGTACTATTATATTACAGGTAGGACATCTTTATTTCAGACTTTATTTCAGACATTTACATTTTTCTGTTTGGATTACAGACTGCAACACACTTTTGTAATCAAGCAATACTTGCAAACACTATTACACTGTTACTTGCACATTTTATTACTTAGTGACTACACTGCACTCTTTTGCTAACTGTCATACTTTTATATTTATTTACAGTTACAGGGAGAGGATTACTGACCTGCCTGGTGGCGCAACCACACCAGCCTATCACCATAGGCTCTGCGGTTCGCAGAACGGACACCTGCAGCTGTAATATAAATAAAGTAATATTGGAATACACATCTCCATAATATCAGCTAGGTTAATTTCTTACATACATAATTAGATGTAACTTACTCAGTAGTGGGGCGTTGGGCATTTGCCAGGCCTCCTGGATCCAAAGGTTCAGTTGGTCCTGCTTGCATCTCTTCAGGTCTGCATGGTGGTGACGGACCTGCTCACCAGTCCTTGGAATCCCTGTGGCACTGGTAAGATCATGAGCCAACTGGTCCCACGCCTCATCCCTATATGCTCCCCACAGGACCTGGCCCTGCATGAGTTGGGCCTCATGATTGTGGAAAAGGAGCCAAACCATATATTTGGACTCCTCAATGCCCCACCTCTGTGCTCGAAAGCAACTACCCTCACCTACTCCTTGCATTCCGGCTGCAAGTTAGTTCTACAATCGGTTATGCTGTGTATTCCCGCCTATGGGGCTTATATATGCCGTTTTTCCCGCACTTATCTGTGATTGGCCATTTTGGAATTGTATCAGCTTCACAAAACCTGCTTTGTCATGCTCCTCTTTCTATTCATTCCTATATATTTGCTATTACTGCATTTCTAAGTATAGCTGTCATGGCTTAGTGGTTCAGTACCTTGACTATGGTGCATGGTATCCTGGGTTCGAACCTGGCCACTGCTTTTTATATTTTATGACTGTCTAAACAGGCTAAGAGGTGGGTCTGTGTAAAGGCAGTTTTGTTACAGCTTGCTCAATGTTGCCCGTCAGTTAGCTTGTTGGCGTGGTGCGCAGCTCCGCGAAAACGGGTTACGCTGGTTTACGCTTCATTTGGCTGTCAGCACGCATATTACGCTCAGCTCAGCTAGGGGCACACAGTTTCAGCATGTTAAACCACTGCTCACCTACGGGCACTCATTTTGCACCTGTTAAACCACTGCTCACCTTCGGGCACTCATTTTACACCTGTTAAACCACTGCTCACCTACGGGCAGATGCACTCAACTTGTTAAACTGTAGCTCAGCTATAGGCACATCTGGCATTTTTTATTATTTTGTTATCTCACATTTCTTCAAAATAAATGGCCCATTTCATTACATTTTACATAAAATATAATTTTATATGTGTACATATATGTCAGGGACTTGTTTCGTGCTTATTTCACTAAAAATAAAAATTGATGTTGTAGGGTCTCAAACCATGACTGCCTGTTCTTCATCCGATGTCTCTACCGCTACGCTATTGCATTTTGGCTTACTTTGCATAGTTAGTTCTTATATGCTTTTCCACTTACTGCTAACTGTGGCTAAGCTGCGGGCACACCCTCGCAAACGAGCGCACTCACGGGAAAACATCTTTACAATTTAAAAAAAATATAACATGTTCATTTATATATTTTATGTTCATAGTCTGTGGGGGCATGTGTTGTGTTGTGGTTATTCACATTTCCATGGACTCTGTCGTGGGGGTTTACTTTCGGCACTTTTACTCTTCTGGGGGCGTGTCTGTTTGCAGGGTTCGGCCTATGGACACGCCCCCTACTGTCTTCCATGGACCATGTAAGCTTTAGGTGTGATTCAGCATGCCCTCATGCATATGCATGACATGCTGACGTCACACCGTTTAACTGCAGCCTCCGTGTAAGCCTTGTAACTCTTACACGGAGGCTTTGTGAATCCTGCCCAAAGTGAAAAAGTGAAAAGTAGTGGTGGAAGACAGTATTATAAAAAGACTACGATGTGAAGGAGAAAACCAGATGGATGATATAGATGCACAGTTTTTATTCACATATATATGCCTAATGTGCAAAGCTAGGTGTGAAGCATTATTGTTTAATAAGAAAGGGGAAGTAACGAATGCTTGGAAAAATAAAAAGTTTTGGTTTTAGAAAAGGGTGCAAGATTAATTAAATATATGTATTTATATGTTTATTAAACCCCCTGCTTTTTTCAGTAAGTGTCCTGGAGTCTTTTACATCCAGCAGACCTACTTCCAGTTCAGGAAGATGAGCCCTCAGTTTACCATCTCATATGAACAATGGTGATTTCAGGAATATCGTCTGTCCTTATGCTGCACAGAAATGTTGGTATTGGAAAAAAGATATCTAAGCAGTTGCTATAGGAATAGAAGCCACAGCCTTCAAATCTTCACTTTGCATAGAAAAGAGTGCTAATTCTTGAACCACTGAGACATTCCAAAGACATGAACTGATAGATCATAAACTTCATGTTAAAAATGATGTCCATGGCACACTACCATCTGGGTGGCTAACACATTGTGCACCTGCAACTCCTCAAAGACATTCGCAGTGATGACTTGGTTTTACAATGATGTAAAGTGCTGCCACCATCTTGCATAGCACCACTTACAGTGATATGATTAGAATACACAAGAATTTGAGTACTTGCTCTGTAGACTTGGGGAATTACGGAGTTAAGGAAAGGGTCCTGCCTGATGAAGTATGTCATTCATGCTGGTTACCCCTGTGATGACTGTCAGGGAGACTGAGGCATGAGTTGTGTCATTTTTGGAAATGGGATACCATCACATGGATATGGTACAGTAGTGTCAGGATGAGCATGGGATTGTCAAATCACAAACAAAGAACACTGCAGGGATTACATGTTATAAGGGATGTGGGGATGCAGGGCTGTATGAAGATGCATGGGTAGAGTATGAAAAGAGGTGGAAATGCTGCTGTGCATAGGCATACGTGCAGCTATTAACCAGGTACATAAAGAGGGAAAGCCACAGACATACTCCTGTGCATTCCACAGTGGGGTATACATAACTACTGAAGTTTTTTTTTTTTTTCTCGCGTGTAATGGTAGTAGCATGACTACTCATGAGAAGGAATTCCTAGAAATATTTACCAATATGAAGTATTAGCTGCTCCAAAGCACACCTGGTATGTGTCTACTGGACAATGATTCTTTAAAAAAGCACTATTATGCCCAGATTTAACTGAGATTCATTCAGGATTTGAAGACTGTGGGTGACCATAATATGTCCCCACAATAGGTGTGATGGAGGTTTTCCATTATGATACTCAATATATCTCAGCATAAGGGCAAGCAGCAAAACGTATTTTGCAGCAGTTATGGACAGGGAGATTAGACCTTCATACTCGAGGGTGGCTTGAATGTAAAAGCTGGCCTGGCAACAACCACCCACGTGTCAGTAAAGGAAACACTGGGTTAGCACTGACTAATGCAGTAAACAATAGCAAACACTACTGAAACTTTCTTGGAGTGGGAATACTCTCTGGTTACATATTTAAACAAAAAGAAATCTAGCTTCTAAGTATCTCTATAAGAGTAAGAACAGCATTGTACTTCATTAATCTCTAGTGTGTTGTAAGTAAATTATTTTGGCTTTTTGTAAACAAATTATTTTGTTTCTTTAGCCAAATCAGATTTGTTAAACTAGCTAGTAGGAATCAGGATTAAACACATAGCTAAAATTCTAGTTACTCTTCTGAATAAGAAAAGGAAGCAACTTTTTTTTTTATCCACCTGTACATTTATACTGGCTTTTTTCATTTTTACTGATGTGTTATCTAATTTCATGAAAAAGTTGTTTGCTCTGATCTTTAACTTAACTGTTGCTGCACTCCTGGGCATAGAGTCTCAGCAGTGAGAGTGTTGGGCTTATAGCAGATTGTGTGCATTTTTTATACTATGGGACATCTCTTGGTGTAAATATTTACTTTTTAACACTCCCTAACTGGCCAGGAGCATGATGTCTTGAGGTGTTGTGCAGCAGTGGGAGTGTTGTGGCTCTTCTCAAATGGCTCTGTCTCCATTTAGTTTCATATCACATCAACTGTGTTAAATTGCTATGCATTGCATTTACCTACATTTTTAAGACTATAAAGTACATTTATTTCCAGTGCCCTTGCTGTTGGATTGTTTGAAAATCATGTAAAAGTGTTGTCTTAGCTAGTTGTTGAACTGGACTCTGTCAGCTTTTCACATTTTGCTAACCTTTGTGTGTTTTTACATTAAGGAGACTTGGGATTAGCAGAAGATAGCCTGGCCTGTCTGGGTTGGGAAACACACAGAAAGGCTCAAAGTGAGTTTGTTTTATTGTCCAGAAGGCTATTTACATATATCAGTACCTTATATAGATGCAGGCACGTCCAGTAGATCATATGAGCAAAGAACAAATCGTTTATACCCTGAGAACCAAGATTTTGCTTCTAGCCTCAAAAGCACTCAACTAATTCACTATTAACCCCTCCTGTTGCACACCATTGTAGTTCACCTAGAAGGACCTGACATCATGGATATGTACTTTACCGATTTCTACATCACCAGTCTGGAGGATATGGACATCCTCAGGTAATTGTCTCATATTAGATGACAACATACCTCACAGACACAATGAACAGGGTTTGATCCACACCTCTGAAAGGAAAATTGGCTAGGTTTTAAATGGGCTGCAAGATCAGGGTAGCCTAGTATTTACATATGAACCTGTGAACTAATCCTAAAAGAAACTGATAGAGTTAGCAAGAAATGTAATTATACAATGTCAACAGAGACAAGACTCTTGAATATATTCACTCACAATAACAATTAGACTGTTGCACACTACACCCAGTGCACATAGTATGCACACAACACATAAACCAACATGTTTTGAGGCACTAAAACAATCTCACTAAGCCCTAAATACCTCTCAGACACTTGACCCACATCAATTATGCTAACAAATACAAAAGAACTTTACCAAGACAACACCCAAGATCATAAATACAACCACACCCCATGGACTCTCAGTTATAAAGCCCATAAGACAAGCCAGCACACTACCCACTCACCAAGCTGAACAAAGAGAAAATGACAGTCAGTTGTCTATCACTGATCTGGATCAGCCAAATCACTCAAACACCCAAGTCACTGAACCAGAAGTATCAGTATGACTAGGTCATAGTCCATGGGAGTGTAAATGGCCTGAGATATACCACCTTGGACTATATGAAGAGAGAGACATTATGGAGCTCTCAAACCATGTGTCTCAGGCTGGTATGAGGCTACCATTGAGGAGCATTCTCTTTTCACCAAGGACAATGCCACAATATGAACAGAAGATTACTGACTTATTAATTGGCTTTGCTTTAGGTGTCATTCAACAGGGGTATGATATTTTTCAGCCTGGGAGGATATGGTCAACAAACCACATTGCTTTGCTAGGGATCATCTGCACCTGTTCCTTTAAATCTTGCACACATAGCTTTTGTGGAAATTCACAACCCTTGACACATGAAGAGCTCCTCTGTCTGGATGCATTCACTTGAGCTAAAATTCTACAAATGCACATTTTAACCCAGCTTAAAAAATGTATATATCTCAAAAACAATAAGTTACCAAAAAAGTTAAAATATAAAAGTTATTCAACACACTTGAGCTGCCATTTCAGTTCTCTAACTAGTAAATGTTCCTCAGTGATTAGACCCCTGTCGTCCTTTTTAAGTTGGTCAATCACAAAATATCCAAATCTATGTCCAGGATTTTTTCCACATGTCTATAAAGTGCATTAGTATCTTTTCTATTTTTAATGTCCCTCTCATGTTCGCACACCCTTTCTTTTACCCTTCTAATGGTTTTACCAATATAATATGCTGAACAGCCAAGGCAGCTGGTGGCATATATGGCCCACTTAGTATTACAGTTATATTTTCCTTTTATAATAACCTTATAACCATTAAGAATGAACTGGTCCCCCACTAAAATATAGGGACACATTTTACAACAGCCACACTTAAGCAGTCCATCCAAAACCCCACCACCACTCCTATTTTCTTGTTTATTCTCCAACAGTTGTTTAAAACAAAGCTCTTTCCTATAAATCACTGTTGGTTTATCCCCCAATATTTTACTCAAATGGGGGTTGGTGGAGATCAACAACCAATTGTATCTCAAAATGGAAGCCAATGCATAACTATCTAAAGAAAAGGTACTTATAAAAGCCCTATTAAAATTGGTACTTTTGTGCCCATGTAGTTCACCAAAATTACCCTCAGGATCACAACAAGTGCTCGTAGTATCACTGTTCAGTACAACCCCATTGTTATACCATAACAGAGGTAAATATAATCCACTTCTCCTCTTGTGGGTTATCTCATCAAAAATAGGTTTTAAGAATTATTTGGGGTACCCCTGTTTCGTGAACATGTTCAATAATATATGACATTCATCAGTGAAAGTCACCTCATCAGAAATCATTCTTGCCAGTCTGACCAATTGGCCTTTCATCACTGATTTCTTCTGCCAATAGGGTTGGTGGCTATCAAAATGTAATTAACTGTTAGAAAAGGTACTTTTCTGAAAGATATTAGATACAAAACAGTTATTGCTAAAATCCTTGGTAATCCTAACATCCAAATAGGAAATGCTTAACTCACTATAGTCATGTACAAACTTTAGAAATGGTGTGGTGGAATTAATACACTGAAAAAAACGATAAGTTTTTCCCTGCTTTCCTTCCAGACAATAAATATATCATCCAAAAAAACGGGTGTAAAACGCAAATCCTGAGTTAAAGGGGGAATTAAATACAAATTGATTTTCCCAAAAGTTCATAACAAGATTTGTGAAACTGGGGGAACATGTTGCCCCCATAGCTACACCCTTCATTTGTCTGAAAAGTTGTACCTCAAAATACAAGAAATTATTCAACAACTTTATTTCCATTAAAGCACTCATGGTATTTATGTGATCCTGGGACAAAACACCAATATCAGCCAAGGCATTCTCAAACCATCTAAGGCCAGTCTCATGTGGGATAACTGAATATAAGTCACACACATCTATAGTGACTAGAATATATTCAGTCTGAAAGGGGACATCTCCAAATGTTTTAAGAAAATCCCACGAATCTTTACAAATCTGGGGCACTAACCCCATGGAAGACTTTACCCAATAATCAATAAATTTAGCAAAATAACATGTCTTACACCTATTCCCATCCACAATAGGTCTAAGGGGGGGGGGGGGTCTGTATGTTTTTATGAATATTTGGTATCCCGAATATGCCAGCTATCTCCATTTGTTGTGCAAAAAATCATATTCATCCAATTCAATCTGCCCTTGAAATAACATATCAAGTGACCGAACATCAATTCTAGCATAGGCAACATTCAGTTAATTTCTAGAAATTTCCTGATATGTATCAGATAGCAACAATTCATTCATCCTGTCATTATAATCAGTTAGATCCTTAATAACAACCCCTCCCCCTTATCAGGTTTCATGATATGAATGGTTTTATCATACATAAATTCAAACAACAGTTGTTTTTCAACTTCAGTTAAATTAGTAAAATTATTACCAGGATTATGACTAACATCCGTAAATTGATTTGAACAAATCTGCTCAAATGTCAATAAAGCCCCATGCACTGAGGGATTAAATTTATTAGACCTTTTCAAAGCATTGTTAGAGCATCCACTGTCTGCACCACTTTCATTAGAATATAATAACACGGCCAAGTTCAGTTTGTGAATGTAAAGTTTCAAATCTGTTAAGGTTTGGTCAGTTTTAGCTCTGTTAGCAGGGATGAACCCAAATCCCTTAGCTAACAAATCTGCATGTTCAACAGAGAACTCTTTGGCAGAAAAGTTAAAAATAGTAAAATCCATGTTTGAATTCAGTACCGTTTTAACAACAAAAATGCCATCAGTAATGAGTCCCACATGGTTCAGTCCTGGGCCCTCTCCTGTTTGGTATCTACTTCTCTGAAGTCCAGACCAACACGAAGGGTCTCTGGCTGACAAAGTTCACAGACAATTGCAAGTTGGGAGCTATTATTAACTCCCCAAGTGATGTTGACATCCTGCAGAAAGGCCTCTCTGAGACCAATAACTGGTGACAGAACCATGACCTTAAACTCAATGCCAAAAATGTGTTGTCACACCCTTTTGGGAAAAATCCATTTCTCATGAATTAGCACATTGATGGTAGTCCACTGAACACAGAAGGTGTTATAAAGAGATCTGGGAACACAGATGGACAGCAACCTCGCTTTTGACCACCACATTGCCACTGTGGTCATAAGGTCCTTCTATGTGACTCTCATTACTAAGGGTTTTGTATCCAAGAGGAAGGAGGTTATTGTTTCCCTCTACTCTTCCCTCATTAGGCCAATCATCGAGTACAATGCCCTATTTTTCATGTACCTCACTAGACACCTGCAACAACTGGATAGGCCTTAAAAGTTCCTCACAAAGGGGACCCTAGGCCTTAAACACTTGTCCTATATGGACAGACTCAAAAAACTCCAACTATTCTCTGTTTCATATCACCTACTTAGAGGTGATCTCTGCTTGACTTACAAAACCATGTCTGACCAAGCTCTGTTAGAAATGTTACATCTAAATAAATCCCAATACTTCCACACCACATTCTCCAGAGACCTCAACCTCATTACCAACAAAAGAATGTGATGGGGGGTCAGGTTCATAACCTAGAGACTGCCCATGCTATGGAATAGACTTCCCATATATGTCAAACTAAGCACCTCACTGGCCCTCTTCAAGAGAAATCTTGATGAGTGGATGGGAAATAAAAAATTCACCCCAGGGATCTCTAAAGTGCCTCTACTTTACAGAGGCAGTGGGAACTAAGGTCAGGTGGCATGATGCCAGGATAATCCTATGGGCTAGGCTTGTAAAGGCTCCAGGTTCATTAGCCTAGTACACACCTATGAACCTAACCTCTGATAGTGAGAATAAGAAAAATAACATTGTTAGCATCTCTCCAGCAATATTATCATGTAGGGTTGCCACCTTTCATTGTGGCTAAAACTGGGCTTAAGCCACGCACCCTGTATATCCCATTACTCTGTCCATGTCACACCCAATTTCCGTCCATTCCGTGACATCATTACATCGCACAAATAGAGACACTCTCTTTTTCCAATTGTGATGCCTTTTTTTCTGCAGATTTACTATGCTTACTGTAAAAAAAGCATAGTAAATCTGCTGATTTAATGAACTCCAATAGTCTGTTTCTTTTTTGAAACAGAATACCGGAGTTTGTATAGTGTTTTCCAGATTACCTGACAATTAGTTTGATTTCTGGATATGTGGCAACACTATTAGCATGGCATGAGATCTGGAATTCAAAGTTAATTGCCAACCTCTTGGATAGCGAGTCTGAGAAAAATAAAATGATTTAAAATAAAAAGCTGGACAATGAAGCCAAGAGCAAGACAAGTAGCTGATTAGAATGCAGTGCAAAGCTTTCAGGTTAAACAACCCATCCTCAGTGCAGTCAGGTTAAACAACCCTTCCTCAGTGCAGTACAGCAGGGCTGTTCAACCTGAAAGCTTTGCACTGCATTCTAATAAACTACTGGTCTTGCTCTATGCTTAGTTGTCCAGCTTATTTTGAAAGTTGTGGCTGGTCTTTGCTGTTGATACCATTTACATAGGTTCTGTTCTGCTTCTTGGAAAAATAAAGTGGTTAGCACCTCTGCAGCCAGGGCTCAGTATAAGTTACACCATTTAGCTCCCCCTCCAAAGAAAAGAAAAACAAACTTCAGTCAGTATAAAGCAATACAGGTAGGACCAGGCTTTTAACATCATGAATGCCATATAATCCTTGGGACCAAAAGCAAAGAAAATGCAGACATAACCAAACTCCCATCTTCAAAATGTGGAATACCACAGTAATTTCTCCATTTGTAGAGCAAATGGGCCATATATGGAAAACTTTCTAACAAGGAATGTAGATAATAGCACAGATAAAGTGTATACTTAAAGATTTTTATGCCAGTTGTCATCCTTTGTTTGCCAGAATGGTCACTTGGTTGCAAACTAGCATTTTCCTTTTACACTATTTTTAATCTAAGGGAAACAAGTTTTTCAGCATTACAGACTCAAGAGTAAGTTGAAAAAGTCCAGGGATCTGTTAAACAAGTCAGCCATAACGATGCCCCCCCCTACACACATAGAGTCTCTCTCTCTCACACACACACACACACACACACACACACACACACACACACACTCTCTCTCTCTCTCTCTCTCTCTCTCTCTCACAGACCTCAGATGCATGACATTCCAAAAATAAATAAATAAACTAAAGGACTGCTTATCACTGTAAACTGCCTACTGTGTTTTTACATAATTCTGCCAGTGTCTGTGACAATGCTCACCCGGGAATCCCAAATGGGCATCAACAATGCAAGGATAAAGCTCATAAGATTTTTTCCTACTTGCCATTAGCAAAGCTCTTTGAAATTCAGTTCTATAATGTGCTAACTTTTAAATTGGTGCATACATTTTAGTGACACACAGTCTTCTGCTGGGGACACCATTGCTTGAGTAGCATCGGCACAAACATATGCCTTGACATAGCATTTGTTTATATTTTTTTACTCAAATCACTCTTTTGTGAAATCTTAATACAGTTGCATGATGTCACATTGTGGGTAGTCTGAGAAGTTTCTTTGCTAGGTTCATCAACCTCAGAGATAGAATAAGGTAAGGGGAAGAGGTGGTGAAGTTCTTCACTCAGGTTTGAACTCTGTGTCCTGTGGGTTTCATGATCAAGATATTACATGTATCACTTTTTAAGCAGGTTCTGCATTTTCTACTTCTGATCTGCTTAATGCATTTGTGAGTAAATAATACACACACACACACACACACACACACACACACACACACACACACACACACACACACACACACACACACACACACACACAGTACTGCTACAATTTGTTGCTTTATAATATGCAGTTGTGGTTGTTGTTGCATTTGTTAAAAATTTATAATGCTCATTCATTGGAATCCTCGTAACTGCTGTGTACACAGACATGTACACACACAAACACACAGTCAAGCCACACATTTTCGCCTCAGTGTCCAATTCATAATGCTGAAACATATCCACTCTTTCCTACATGTTCCCAATGCATCAATCAGAAAGGCAAATTACGTTTCTCTTGCTACAGTACAGGAGACAAATACAGCATTGTGCAAATGATCGTTGAGGTGAAAAATATGGGATATAATGTGTATGTGTGTTCTAGTGAAGTATTGTATCAATTCCCTTTCTGAACACTGCCAAAAGAAAGAAAACACCTACTTCTAGATAAAAAAAAGTCCCCAAAAATGGCAGAAAGAAAAAAAAAACAATCCATGACTGCTATTGATTTGGAATGAAAGGGAATGAATTCCCCAAAAGCCCACTTTTATATCTGGTTATTGATTCGGACCATAGCACACAGAATGAGATATCTAATGATGCTATTAGCTGCTAATTTATAGTGAAATCAGATGTCTCTCATGTAGAAGTCATGCTCCAGCATTTCCAGACACTTCAACTATGGCAACACCATAAGTAAAGCAGTTTTGATATAAAGTAATTATAGGTAGAAAGATTTTGGATGATTTTCTCATTGCAGTTATTTAACTGCAATTGCCTATGTTAAATGTGAGTGTGTGTCAAAAGGGAGTCATTGAAATTTTGGCTGGTCTGTGAAAAAGCATCTGAAAAAGATATTTTTTTTCACATAATTCTCAAACAGAAAGGCTACTTTTTGTTTTCATTTAGTTTAGCTTACAGTAGCTTTACTTGAGAAATAACTTTGTGTTTAGGCTTCCGTAAAGTAATATAAACAGTTTAGAAAATATAAAAATATAGTGAGTGCACTGATGCATCATAAGCGTGGAGGGAGGAACACTTCTAATCTAATACTGATAGATACTTTGGGCAATGTTTGAGAAACTACATATATTGTGTTTTAGGAGTGAGAGAGGTAAGATTTCAAATATTGGCTAAAACACTGTCCTCCTCCATAGTGCCTTTTATAGACAATGACAAACTGCCAAGCCTTAAAATTAGCAAAATCAGCCCAAGGGAATGTAAAGGTGTCACTGCTCAGTGCTAGAAGCCTAACCAAGAAATGTCACTCCCTCATCTTGGAGAATGTAGACATCTGCTCAGTTACCAAGACATAGTTTAAAGCCTTTGAGAGCATCCTGGCAGTGCAGGGATACAAAGCCTTCCAAACATTTAGACAATCTTCTGCACAGACATGGACTAGAGGTGGAGGTGTCTTGATCTATATCAAAAACAACCACACCTCAAGGTTGGTGAAAGAGGATGATGTGCTTGACCTTCTCCATGTCCAAATTACCATAGGTAGAGTCCCATATGATATCCCTGTAAGCTATAGATCATCCTCTATGACACATACCATTCAACCCAATACCATATTCATAGGGGACTTTAACTATGCTCTGTAAACTGGAAATGCTACATGGCCCTAAACTTGTAGTCCTAAAGAGTTCTGGGCTTTGTAAAGACAAACACCCTGGACCAATTAGTCCATATGCCCACTAGCAGTTCATACACACTGGATCTCGTACTCACAAATATGGGAGAACACTACACTCTTCAAGTGTAAGTTCAGACCATAAAGTTGTTTCTTTCATAATAAAAATCAGTGCTGTGACCCCAGCAAACATTGTAATAAGTAGGTGTTACTCTAAGGCAAACTATGCATTATTAAGCAATTACTTAACCATATTTCCAGCCTCTTCAAAGCTGGAGAATGCAGCTGCCCATGCAGAGTTCTCTACAGATGCACTGTATAATCATGTCAATAGATGCATATGCCCACCAGAAATAAGGCCAGAACAGATTCAAGAAGCAAACCACTCTAGCCGAATCTAAGCAAAAACAGATTCAACAACAAAAGAAAAAAAACAGTTATAACTAAAATTTGGAATCACAATGCCCAACAAAATAAAAACTCTCTCATCAGGCTAAACTAGCAACTAAGAGAAAATACAATTTTAAGGTAACCATAGTCTGCCATGTCAAGGACAACCATAAGGCATTCTTTAGCTATGCCCAAAACCACAAAGGTAGTACATAACAGTGGGCAGACCTCATTGCTAGTGGAGACACTTACACAGAGACAGAAGATATAGCAAATCTGCTGGCCATGTTCCAATTGTATTACCCCCAGCTGTCTCCCCACAATAGCCCTTCATCTACCACTAGGGATCCAGTCCTAAATGCACTCTTTAAGACTAAGATCATTGCATTTTTCAGCCCCAATAATATCCCAGGTTGCTTCCTAATTAGTCTGAAGTATGAGCTATCTGGACTTCTGGAGTCACTCTTTAAACACAGCTTACAGATAGGGTTTATACCACATAAATGGAGGAGTGCAGTGGTCATCCCTATGCATAACGGCAATCCATCAATAGACCCTGAGACTACAGACTCATAACTCTGACTAGTCTCATATGTAAAGCCATGGGAATAATTAGCATGGATTTGATTAGCAATGACATAGAAAACCTTCAGAGACTGGATCAAACCCAGTTTGGCTTTGCCAAAGATAGATCATGCTTACTAAACCTGGAAGACTTCTTTTAGAAGTCAATGTGGGCAAAGTGGTGCATATTCCCTACCTTGACCTAGACAAAGCATTTAATACAAAACTTTGTTCAGGCATTGAAAACAAACTCATGAAATTATGCACTAACCCCTGTGTTATGCACTCTATAGCCAGCCAGCTCTCAGTTAGGAACCAGAAAGTTAGGATAGAGGAGACTACCTGCAGAAAGAGACCAGTCACCAGCTGGGTCCCCCAGGGCTCTGTGCTGAGCTGTCTCCATTTTGGCATTTATTTTTTGGAAGTCAAAGTCAATATCAAAGGCCACTGGCTGACCACGTTTTCAGATGACTGCAAACTAGGAGAGTCATAGAATCCACCAAAGCCCATAACAACCTACAGGAAGGACTAATACAGACAAAAGACGTGCCAAAGCCATGGCTTAAAATTCAATGCCACAAAATGCATAACAGTACCCTTTAGAAAGTTGGCCACCCTAGGAAACTACATCATTAATAACACACTCTTAAGGGTGTGTTGTTAATGATGTAGTTTCCTAGGTATTATGCATTTCATGGCTTAAAATTCAATGCCACGAAATGCATAATAGTACCCTTTAGAAAGTTGGCCACCCTAGGAAACTACATCATTAATAACACACCCTTAAGAGTGGATACAGTAGTCAGGGATTTGGAAGGATGTGAATAGTAACCTGGCTTTTGGTCCACATGTGTAGTAAGGAAATCATTCTAAAAAAACTTAATTTGTTTCTAAAAACAGTTCCAATTTGGTTATTTGAACGTAACCCTTGTATGTAACACGTCAGTTTTTGCAGATGGCATGATGTTCAACACTGCATGTGCTGTCTGTAACAGTGTCTCCCAATACATATTATCTGCAATTATACAGAGCTGAGTATATATTTTTTGGTTATAGAGTTTAATTGTTGCTTAGATCTGTGTTGAAACTGTTGTCTCACTGTTCTGAAAGACTGATCGGCAAATATAGAGAGCTGAGAATATTTTTTTGGTTTTAAAGTTTGTACTGTTAGTTTTTGCTTAGATCTCTGTTGAAACTGTTTTGTCCCACCTACCCTCCCTATTTTTGGTTTGTAGTTTAAATTTGGTGGCTTTTGCAGTTGCCCGCCCCACTGTAGATTTGATCTGGGACACTCCCCCTTCCCATCTCTTTACCACATTCTACCTAATAAACTCTTTCTGCACTTGCTTTTAGTCCTTTTTAATTTAATTGCATTTTTAAACAGTTTTTGGTCTAATATTGCTGCATACTCAAGTGTGCTAGCTTGCACTGTTTTTGCTACTTTTCTGTAAAAAAAAAAAAAAAAAAAAAAACTGTAAGCCTGTTTCCTACCTTTCCTGTAACCAGTGTTCCAGATACAGATTTGCTGTATCCAGGACTGTATGTAAGCTTCTGAGTCCCCCAAGCCTTTCTGTGTTGGAGGGAAGCCTTCTAGCTTATCAGTGGGAGTGGTAAGCACTAGGTAACCTGTCTACCACATAATTAGTGGTTCTGGCCCAGAATTTGTAGTTATTGTCCGTTTGGGCAATCTCTTCCATCTCTCTCAACTTTCTGATTTGAAAGCCTGTATTTGCACTTGTTTCTGTCCTGTAACCCATCTAGTGCAGATACAGATTCTTAGCTTTAGCACTTAAATTTGCTTGTTCATGCTCAGCACTTGTTCAGAACTTGTAAGCACTAAATAAGCTATTAATTACTATAGCACTCTATCTTCCTCATTACCTAGAGGAAAGCAGTTTTTGTACTTACTTTTCTCACTTGCTTAGAGAAAAACAGCTCTTGTACTCACTTTCCTCACTTATCTAGAGGAAAAACCCTGCAACTCTCTTTTTGCGTGGTCTTGCGGACAGAGCAGTGTCGGGCAGCGTCGGTTAGCTGGGGTATACTATTCCTGGCCCCACAAAGTCTGCACTGTAAATTTTCCCTTAGAACTAGGCAAGCTTCAAGTGCTTCAGATCAGCTGCTCTTATTGCAGCACTTGCAAAACAGAAATCAGCACTTGTCCTAATCTCCTAGACAGCACTATTATTCTCCAAATTTCCTAGACAGCACTATTATAATATAGCATAAGACCCTCGATCGTCCGCAGGACTTAAGTTCTATTTACTCTTCAAAGCATGTCCAGAGGTCAGCGTCAAGTGTACTCTCCAGTTCATCTGGTGGAATTGGGCATCCTGAGGCAGTGTCACAACTGCCTCATGTATGCAGACAACCCTCTCCTCTTACCTCTAGACACAAACACTTGTGAGAGATGCAAATACACAGCCAGACTGGAGGCTAAGCACTCTCAACCCATGACTGTAACAGACAGTCAAGAGGATAAGGGACACACTTGCATCACACCACCTGTCACACTTGAATCTACAAAACAAGCACCGGCAAAACATATGCATAAATACACAAAAACATATTCGGAGGCACTAGGTACCAATCTGAAAAAGAAACAGTGCCCTCCAAAGCAGACAAGCAAGCAACCTGCAGCCCCAAACACAAGCCAGAAAACACAAAATTCATCTGAAGCAGTGTGCCTCACAACAGCCCTTAAGGCAAAACACCATACCTAACATGCTAGTAATAGGAGACTCTATAGTAAGGCACACGGATGTTCCACTCACCAGGCTGAACAAGAAGAAGGTTACTGTCAGCTGCCTCTCGGGTGCTCGGATCCGCCACATAACACAGGCACTTAGGTCACTCCAGAACAAGTACAAGTATGACACTGTCATTGTACATGTTGGTGTGAATGATCTAAGATGTACCTCCCTGGACTACATGAAAAGAGACATTGAGGGGCTCTCTGATCATGTAGCCCAAGCTGGTATAACCCTGACCTTGAGTAGCATACTACCTTCACCTAGAATGATACCACAATACAAAGACAAAATGATCAACTTCAACATTTGGCTAAGCTTCTGGTGTCATTCTAAGGGGATCCAGTGTCTGTCTGCCTGGGATGACATGATAGACAAGCCTCGTTGTTTTGCCAGAGATGGGTTGCACCTGTCACCCCTAGGTTTTCGAATACTGGCCAAGGCTCTTGCCGTCCCCATAGTGCCTTTTTTAGGCAAGGCTCAAAGGGCAAACCAACCACGTAACCAGCACAGGTAACCAAAAACTAAGGGTAATGCTACTCAACGCCAGAAGTCTCAACCTCAAAATGTATACACTCGAGGCTCTCCTCAGCATGGAGAAAATCGATGTTTGTGCAGTGACGGAAACCTGTTTCAAGGCTCAAGAGAGCACCCCAGCACTGGCAGGTTACAATTCATATCACACCTTCCGGCCTCAGTTACCGGATCGCAGTACAAAGGGCGGAGGTGTATCCATATTCATCAAGGATACCCATATCTCCAGGTTAGTAGAACAGCATGATGCCCCAGAGATCATCCATGTGCAACTATCAGCAGGAAAACCACATTTCAAGTCATAGCTGGTTATAGATCACCCACCATGTCCCAAGATGCTCACTCTGCATTCCTTGAGACATTGGAAAATATAATGGTCCTACCCAACACCATAATCTTGGGTGATTTCAACTACCCTGGTATAGACTGGGCAAACAACCAATGTTCCAACTCCTATGCTCAGTGATTCATAGAATTTATAAGTTCAAATGCCCTTGAACAACTAGTATGTTCCCCCACTAGAGGGGACAACATATTGGATTTAATCATCACAAATATGGGCGCCCATTGTACCACACCCATTATCACCCCCTCCTTGGTCAGATCTGACCACAAACTGATAACCCTGGACATCCTCACTCCTCCACCTCCCCTAATCAAAGAAACCATAGTCAAAAACCTTTACAAAGCAAACTTCAAACTACTTGCATCTGGAGTGGAAAGCTTCACTATTCCCTTACAGAAGGATAATGATATCCAGGATGCGGAATCCTACACCAAGGCACTCTATATGCATCTTCAGGATTGCATGGACCGTAAAACCAAGACTCCTTCCTCAAGCAAGAAGAAAACAGTCTGGTGGACCCCGGCCATAAGCAAACTTTACAATAAAAGGAGGAGACTTATACAAAAAAGGCCAAATCTCAAGTAGAAAAATCATCCCTGATCAACATTAGTAAGAAATTGAGGGCCCTCATCAAGTCAACTAAAGCTAATTTCGAAAAGAAAGTTGCCAAGGATGCCAAGGATAACCATAAGGCCTTCTATGGCTACATCAAAAACCTAAATGGCAATGCTCAGGTCTGTTATGAGCTAGTACAAAATGGAACAAAATACACTGACCCTTCTGACATTGCGAACATCTTGGCTTACAGGTTCAGTGCAAATCCCCCCCCCACCACCACCTACAGGGCCTATTACCATTCTAGGGGATTGTGCAAGTCCAATTATTACTGATACGTTGGCTAACAAGGCTCTATCTAAAGCTAAAAACACTGCCTCCATGGGACCAGATGGTGTCCCAGGCTGTGTCATACGCGAGCTCCAAAAGGAATTAACCCTGCATCTTAATACCCTGTTCAGTCTCAGCCTCTCTATAGGATATGTGCCCATAGAATGGCGCATGGCAGTGGTGGTCCCACTACACAAGGGTGGGGCCACAACTGACCCTGGGAACTACCGACCAATAAGCCTGACCAGTCTGATCTGTAAGGCTATGGAGCGAATCATTATGGAACTCATAAATGGAGAGATTGGGAACCTCCAGTCACTGGACCCCACACAGTTCGGCTTCGTCAAGGGCAGATCATGCCTCCTGAACCTGGTGGAGTTCTTTGAGACAGTTACTCAGGCTATAGATACACACAGCTTACCTTGACCTTGCTAAAGCATTTGACACCATTTCCCATTCAGGTATTATTGATAAGCTTACCAGCCTGGGCATCAACCCTTACGTCACAAGATGGTTCATAAACTGGCTCTCAGACAGATTCCATAAAGTAAGAGTAGCGGGATCTATGTCCGAATCCAGACCAGTAACGAGTGGTATGCCTCATGGCTCTGTCCTGGTGTCCCTCCTGTTTGGCATATACTTCTCAGAAGTACAGGCAAGCACAGAAGGGCTGTGGCTGACTAAGTTGGCAGACGACTGCAAACTGGGTGCTAAAATAGAGTCTCCGGCCGAAATGGAGATCCTCCAGAAGGGCCTAAGTGAGACTGATGCATGGTGTCAAAGCCATGGTCTCAAGCTAAATGCAAAAAAATGTGTAGTAATCCCCTTTGGAAAAAACAGAGTACCCGCAAACTACAACATAGGCGGTAATCCCCTGAAATCTGTAGAAGAAATAAGGGATCTAGGGACTCAAGTAGATAGTTAGCTTTCCTTTGATAACCATGTTGCCAAAGTGGTTAGAAAATCCTTCTATGTGACCCATCTGATCACAAAAGGGTTCTCATCAAGATCTAAGGATGTAATGGTGCCCCTCTACTCTTCCCTCATCAGACCCATTATTGAGTACAATGCACCAATTGGAATGTACCTGGCTAGACATCTCCAGCAGCTGGAGAGACCACAAAGGTACCTAACCAAGAGGATTACTGGCCTCAAACAGTTGCCCTATGCAGCACGATTGAAAAAGCTAAGACTGTTCTCTGTTGCATACTGCTTTCTCAGAAGTGATCTCTGTCTAACATACAGAGCCATGTCCAACCCAGAATTGTTGAACATGCTCCATCATAGCAAAACCAAATCTACTCGAGCTACACGCTCTAGGGATATAAATCCCAACATAACAATGAATAGAACATGCTGGAGGGATAGATTCCCTTCACAGAGACTTCCCGCACTATGGAATAGGGTCCTGATCTACATAAGACAGAACCCCTCACTATCACTCTTCAAGAGGAACCTTGATGAGTGGATGGGTAACAGAAAGTTCACACGGGGGATCACACCAATAGCACTACTAGATAGGGGCCAAGGGTACTAGCTGCTAGTACAAGGGTCTAGGGAACTACTAAAGGGGCGGTGAATACTGCACAACGTGGCTGGGCTAATATATGCCTTCGGGCAGATAGCCCAGTACCAACCTATGAACCTATGTTGCTGTGCTGCTGTGGCTACTATTCCTATCACTAATCTCATCATATATGCCACAGATGTCAGCACTCAAAATGAGTGGGCGTGGCCATGCTGTGCCATGCTGACATCTTTGAATCTCTCCAACATTTTGGGTTCCTTTATTTGCATATTCCATATGACTTATTTGCATGGGTTTCATTATTTACATGTAATTATGAGCTCATTACTATGTATTGCATACTGTGCTATTTCCATCATTGCACAACAGCACTATCTATGTTTTGGAATCATCCACAACCTGTGTATGGTCATTACCCTTGTTAGTTTACAATGGTCACCCAGGTTTTTGATAACCAAGGTTATATGCCATTTTAGTTTACAATGTTTTTTTACAAAGGCAATTTAATTCTTTTTAACCTGCCTACTGTATTTCAGAGTTTTAGAGGGTATTTGATGCTTATGTTTTCACACAATCCACCAAAAAATAATAAAACACACATCAACACTGGAAAGATCATAACTGTATCTAATGTAATTTCCTAGCACTTTGGCATACTGTCTTCTGGGGGAAATGTAAAACATGATCATTAACACAATTTATTTGTATAATCTTTCCAATCATACAATTAACACAGCTTCTTTATATAATATTTTTAATCATACAATTAACCAACAATCAAATATTTTAAATCACTACATCACTTCTAAAGAAAGATTATATAAATTCTGATGCCAGTCCTAAAACCCTAACGCAAATCTGTAATCCTAGCCCTAAAACTAAAACTACAACACTAACACTAACCCTATCTTTTAAAAATTTAACCATAGCCATAACCCTTAAACTCCTTGGCAACTTTAACATTTCTCTGCTTTTCCCCCCAAGGGTAGCTTATTGTACTAGCAGCACCTACAGGACAATACAAATAGTGTAACTAGCAATTATACTCCTTGAGCAAACTATTTCATTGGTCACTACAAGTAGCCAGTGCCCCAGTTAACAAATATCAGGTAAATAAATATACACACATGTATTTAAAGTGGTTCTACTGATATTGCAGCAAAAGGTTGCACTATATTACTGCTTCATCTGTACTTTACTTCCAGAAGAATGACAATTAATATCATACACATCCTCTGACGCAATGCCTGTAAATGAGAACATGATTTTAGTAAAGAAGTTGAAAAAAAAAAAGCTCTCCAACATCTATCTCCTAATTTGCAAAATTCCTGTAGAGCTTCATTAATATGCTCTCCAAGCAACTGAAGTACAATGCTTATGCCTGGAAGCATTTTTCTTTAATTTTCAGCAAGACAGAGTCAAACTCCTCCATATGTTCTCCTTGTTTTTAATGTTTATTTCAATCCTTAATTTCTGTTGCACTGGATATGGGCTTAGGCGACACTGTGAGAAAACCTTTATATTACTGATTTTGATTATCTGAACCACCTGTCAGTAGGATTCCCTTCAGTGTAGAGTCTGTATGTTGTCCCACTATTCATATGGGATTTTCTGTGTTACCCAGTTTTCTCCTGCACCACAGTAATGCACCATTATCTGAACCGGTAATCCTCTGAACTGTTATTGTATGTGTACTATGTGTAACAAGGTCTGTGTGTGTGTGTGTGTGTGTGTGTGTGTGTGTGTGTGTGTGTGTGTGTGTGTGTGTGTGTGTGTGTGTGTGTGTGTGTGGGGACAGATTCCAGCTCTGCTGTGACTTTTCATATACTATACTGAGTATCAGAGCATGAATGAATGAATGAATGAATAATAAATGACTGAACAAACAAATCTCATTTTTTTCTATGCATCTGCAGCTCAGCTTTTGCTGTTATATTCCCAATGTCCCCAAGATTTCAGTCATGACATAAAGTGTGACAAGCCTTCCTTCCTGGGCCTGTTCTTTTCTACGTCCAGCAACATTTAGTCCTTATTTTCATTGTCCTACATCACTGTCAATTGCAGGCACACTGTCTCCATCCTCTGTTAGTCCTGTGTCTGTGAAACAGCCTTGTGGCTTATCTGAGAATTCTCTAAAGCAAATGTAAGTAAGAGTAGAGATTTTGGAATACTTCCTCTGTTTTTGTATCTTGTCCTTCACTGCTGCAGCCATTGGATTTTTTTATTTCTTAACACATCCATTTCAAAAGTTTCAAGCAGTTTGTCACACCAGAATCATTAGACATGGTCAGTGAAATTATACCTAACCCCTCCAATTTTGATTCTTCTGTTGGCTTTTGCTTGAGTTCCCACACTCTGGTAATCACCATTTGAAACTTAAGTGTTATCTTCCTTGTTTGTAAAGAAAGTTAATGGAGTGGAGATGATACAAGGTGGATATGAATCGAACATGATGGGAGATCACTCAGGTTTAAATAGCTGAAGCAGCATCAAAAGGTTAAACCTGTTTTAGTGGGTCTATATCAGAACATCGAAGTTTTTAAACTTCGAATGTTCTAATATCAACCCGTTTGAGCCAACGCTAAAAATAACGAAGCTGCAGAACACCAAATTCTTTTCTAGGGAAAGAATTTGTTTGGCCGGTTCTGTGGCTTCGCTATTTTCAGTGCTGTGGTGGAAATTTACGGGTCAGGTTCAGGTAAGTGTGCAATTGTGTGGTTGTTAGGATTAGGGCACAGGTTAGGTGAGTTAGGGTTAGGGGCAGGTTAGGTGAATTAGGGTTAGGGGTGGGTTAAGTGAGTTAGGGTTAGGGCGCGGTTTAGGTGAGTGTGCAATAGTGACTGACCTTAGGGTTAGGGTTTGGGTTAAGGTAAGTGGATAGATAGTAGTGTCTGTATAGTTTAGTGTAGGGTTAGTTGTAGGATTATAAGTATATGTGTGTGTATTGATGTTTTTTAGGTGTGCTTGTGTTGTGTGTATGTGTTTCAGAATAGTGATTTTTTTTCCCTAGGAAAAAAATTTGCTGTTCTGAATCTTCGATATGTGGTTTAGATATTATAGGTTCGATGAAATAGCGTTCGCTATTTTCATCTTTCGATAACATGATATAAATGTGTTTTAGTGGGGGTACTACCAGGTTCATTTCTTGGACATGCAAAGTTCCCCATCTTCATGTGTTATGTTTTGATCTGTAGTAAAATCTGGACCTGCAATTTCGCAGAAATTGCAAAGGTAGGGACTGCTGTAGCTAATCTAAATCAAGTTAAACTGCAGCAATAAGTGATCACCCTTTATGTATGGATATTATAAAGAGTGTATTTAATGCCTTAAATCAAAAATAATTAGGTTTAGGTCAAGTAACTCCTATTACGCCAATGCTATAAATAACTTTGGAACAACCTACCAGCTGAGTTTAAAGATAAGATACTGGGCACATTCAAGAAAACAATCAAAGATGATCTTTTTCAAGAAGCCGGGTGCAAGGGTTTCCATGATACTGGTTAAACTATGACTTTTAGCAAATGTAAGCAATATAAGTTCTAATCAGCTGTACAGCTGTATAATATGTTTAATCTGTCTCCTTTCTAAGCTGACACCTCTGTACAGTTTTACACAGATTGTGTTACTTCTACTTATGACAGACTTAAATGCCATCTCTGTACAGCTTTAAGTTTATGGTAATTCTGTTTACAATAATCTTACTACTTGCTACAATTTTCAACTGCATTTTAATTATTGTATGCATGCGTTTTGTGCTGTTAACTTTGTACCTTTTGCACCTCGGTCATGACTGAAAAAGCAATCTGGGCTAGCTCATCTGGTTATCAAATTGTAAAATAAATAAATAAATCAATAAATAAATAAATGCATAAAATATAAATGATTCCTTGGCAAATATATACAAGTCATTTAAATTTGAAATTAATGTCTCAACAGTTATTAGAACCTAAACAAATCAAACCACTAGCAGCTACAAGGCGGAATATTCCACAAATTAGTCGAGAGAAATCTTTAAAAAGATAAAAATTCTTTAATAGATGCACCAGGTAAGTGCTTTCACAAAAAAACATTGGCTTCTTCAGACCTATAATGTATACAACTTCTCCCTCCCTAAATATTGACATAAAATTCAAACCATCCAGTCTCAATATTCACATGATGAATGAGTCATATCCTAACAAAATCTTCATATTTAACTCCATAAATGGTGGTATATTCTACATATAATAGCTGAAACACTCAAAAACATAAAACAAATTCATATAAATACACTTATATCATATACATAAACATTTATCTCTTGGATAAATGCATATATATTTCCACATATGGGGAGTATGAATGTGTGTATACATAATAATGTATAATAGTGTAGGATATTTCCATTTCCTTAATCTTCAATTCTTAAGTCTAGGGGTTATGGCTATATGGTCATTAGGACCAAATGTGCCCTAAGCTTAAAAATCCACCTCAATTCCTTCTCTTCACTTCTATTTGTTATATTTCCCAACCCAACATCATCATGAACTATCTCTAATACCTTAAATCTAAAGTTGTGTTGCATCCCCATATCTAAAATGTGCTTGGCTATGGCACTTTAAGTGTGCCCTTTCCTCAAGAAGTATATATGATCTCAAATCCATTCTCTCAATTTCCTATTCGTTTTCCCAACATATAACAAATTACACAATGTACAGCAGGCTAGATATATCACATTTTTTGAATTACAGTTAACAGTAGGCCTCATTTCATATCTTGCCTGTGTCAGGATGTTCGAACATATTTTCTTTGGAGATAAACTCACAAAAATTACAAGACCCACATCCAGAAGTACCCCATTTTGCAATTGCCAAACAGATAGTTTATCTGAGTGTGGATAGCATAATCTCCTTTTTAAATTCTTAGTATTCTTATAAAACATCCATGGCTTATTACCCACTAATCTAGCTATTTGTTGGTCTAAATGTAAAATAGTTCCTTTCAAATATATTTCTTAATACTCCAGTATCCTTAGTATATGTAATCATAAAAGGAACTTCACTCCAATGTTTATTTCTTTCCACCTTTTTTACTTGACCCTCCGAATAGTAAGGTTTAGCTCTATCCATTCTCAAATCCATAGCATTTTTACATACCTTTTGAAGCTCATGTATGTTGTAACTGCTATTTGCAAAGTCATTAGCCAATTTAGGTAAATCACGTTCATAATTCTCATTCCTGTCTGTTAATCTGGAACATCTCATTACCTGACCTATAACAATGTTGTTAAACATAAATTGTGGGTGCATACTTGTTTTATGGTGGTATGCAGCATGATGGCAAGTTTTTTTATGCCTATCTGAGTGCAAATACCCATCACCATCAATACTTATTCCAATATCTAGAAACTGTATTGCTCTGTCAGAGTATTTCATTGTAAATCTAAGGAAATCATTACTATTATTGATATATTCATAGAAATCCAGTAGCTCAAGAGCATTCCCTTGCCATAAAATAAAAAGATCATCAACAAATCATCGATAAAAAATTATATTATCTGTTGCTAACGTATGTGTCATCATCACATCAATCTCCCATTCTGCCATTGCCATATTTGCGTAGGTATTAGCACAAGGTGTGCCCAGCGCTACACCAGATATTTTCATATAGTAGCACCCATCAAATACAAATATGTTACTCTCAAGAATAATCTCCAACAAGTAACAGATCAGGTCAACATGAGATTCAGAGAATGCTCTCTTGCATAATAGAAACTTCCTAACCATAGCTATACCAATCTCATTAGGTATAACAGTAAATAGAGATGTAACATCAAAGGTTGCCAACAGTGTATTATTGTCTGAGAATGTGTGTCTACCTTTTGTATGGCGGAATAGTTCCTGAAAAAATTGCTTACTATCACATAAAATATATTCATGTTTTTCTAAAATTGTTTTCAATTGTTTATCCACAAATATTGGTAGTGGCTCAGTAACCCAGCCACCACCAGGAACAATTGGTATAAAGGGAGGTGCATAAGGATTTTTGTGAATCTTAGGCAGCCCCTGTAGAGTTGGTACTAACGGTTGGTCAACAACAAAATATCTGAATAGCTCCTTGGAAATAACATAACTATTCACGCAATTCATAAGATCTTTTAAAATTCTATCTTTCACATCATCTGTGATAACAGACTCTATTTTATTATATGTAGTATGGTCATTCAGTATTTCTTTAATACTATAAAAATAAAACTGTCTATCCATTATTACAATCATGCCTCCTTTGTCAGCAGGGTGTATTATGATTGTTTTATCATTCTCTAAAAATCTTAAAGCTGACTTTTCATCAGCAGTGCAAATTCTAAAAATGTCCTTTACATTTCAAGTTAGATGAAACATGTTCATATAATTCACGTTGACATAACCTGTAAAACGTATCCAGCGCTTGATTAATTTGTGGATTATACATGCTCAGTTTCTTAAAAATAAAAACATCATCCTATATATCAGACTGTTTATGCATTAACTTAAGCTGAACATTTCATAAAAACAGCTTACATTCAATTAATACATCACCTATATCTGCATATTGCGCGTGAATAAAGGATAACCCCTTATTCAAAACAGAACGCTCACAGTCAAATAAATACCTCTGTGATATGTTCCAGATTAAGTTCTTTCCATTGAGTTCCACATTTTCTTTATGGTATTGACCTCTGTCAGCTCTTTCCTCCTCTTGCTCTTCCTGCCCTGGTCGGAGGCATCCAAGGACTGCTTCCTTTTGTATCTTATTGGCAAAGGAAGGGTAAACACCGGCTTTTGAGCAAGATTAAAAACTTTTGGTCTCACCACTAATTCAGATGTTGCATTCTCATTATTCATTAAATGAGTAGTTTCAGATGCGATCCTACCTGCCGATCTCACTACTGTATCAGGAGGAACACCCCCTTTACTCATCGATTGGCAGGAACCAAACACAGTTTCACCATTGGGGGTCCCATACGTAGATATCACCTCAATGGTAGGATAGGCAATTCGAACTTCCTCATTGGATGTAGTCAGAGTAGAAATTACCATCTCTCCTGGAAGGCTATTCACAGATGAGTTAGTATCAACAATTTTTCCTGTTGATCCTTGTTCCAATTGTGTTACAAGCAGTGGATTTCTATTCCTGGGCCAGGTAAACACACAGCCAGTTTCAAAGTCTTTTATTTCATGCTGAATTTTGGATTTTTTCTGTTGGGTGAGCAATCATTCATAGAATCTAACATGCTCCATTAACTCAAATGTCTGTATTTCAGCTCCTTCCAAACCCAGTAGTTGATTTATCATTTCATACCGTTGATGTATATCGGAAGTAAGTTGCACTTTTATTGGGCAGAAATAGTCTATTAGCAACTGCATGCATGCATAACTAGTATCAAGGTTAATTTTTTTGCCATTTTGCTATTAGGTCAGGATGATTTCCCATACGTGGGCATAGTCAGTCATATTCAGAGGGCCATGTAAAAAAGGTGGAAAGAAAGCAATATAGGAGTGAAGTTCCTTTTATGATCAAATATACTAAGGATATTGGAGTATTGAGAAATATATTTGAAAGGAACTGGTGTCTTTTACAGTTAGACCAACAAATAGCTAGATTAGTAGGTAATAAGCCATGGATGGTTTATAAGAATACTAAGAATTTAAAAAGGAGATTATGCTGTCCATGCTCAGATAAACAATCTATTTGGCAATTGCAAAATAGGGGTACTTCTAGATATGGGTCTTGTAATTTTTGTGAGTTTATCTCTGAAGAAAATATATTCGAACATCCCAACACAGGAGCAAGATATGAAATGTGGACTACTGCTAACGGTAATTCAAATTTGATATATCTAGCCTGCTGTACATTGTGTAATTCGTTTTATGTTGGGAAAATGGATAGGACATTGAGAGAACGGATTCAAAATCATATATACTGCTTGAGGAAAGGGCACACTTATAGTGCCATAGCCAAGCACGTATTAGATATGGGGATGCAACACAGCTTTAGATATAGGGTATTAGAGATAGTTCATGATGATGTTAGGTTGGGAAATATAACAAATAGCACTGAAGAGAAGGAACTGAGATGGATTATTAAGCTTAGGGCACATTTGGGTAAAGGTCTTAATGACCATATAGTCATAACCCCTGGACTTAAGAATCGAAGATTAAGAAAATAGAAATATCCTACACTATTATATATTATTATGTATACACACATTCATACTCTCCATATGTGTAAATATATATGCATTTATCCTAGAGATAAATTTCTATGTATGTAAGTGTATTTATATGAATTTGTTTTATGTTTTTGAGTGTTTTAGCTATTATATGTAGAATATGCCAGCATTTATGGAGTTAAATATAAAGATTTTGTTAGAATATGACTCATTCATCATGTGAATACTGTGACTGGATGGTTTGAATTTTATGTTAATATTTAAGGAGGGAGACGTTGTATACATTATAGGTCTGCAAAAGCAAATTTTTATTTGTGAAAGCACTTACTTGGTGCATCTATTAAAGAATATTTATCTTTTTATTGATTTCTTTCAACTAATTTGTGGAATATATTGCCTTGTAGCTGCTAGACATTTGATTTGTTTATTTTACTCAATGACTGTGCTATCTAGCAGTGCTTTTCTACGTGGAATTAAGGTTTTGTAGTTATTAGAACCTATTCATAGGTTCATAGGTGTGTACTGGGCTAACAACAACTTAATAGCCTAGCCATACAATCTGAATGTGACCCACAAATTTGATTTACATTTAATTTATAGGGGATGATTTGAAGACTGTCGCTGTCCATCAGAGACATAGGAGCCATACTGTTATTCTGTCATCAAGGGCATTTTGTGTACCATATCCAGTAGCGGCAAGAGGGTATTTATACCTTTGTTTAAGCCCATTGTTAGACCCATTTGAGAGTACTGTTTTGCAAACTATAGTTATACTAGTGCACAGAATAAAAAAAAAAATAGAAAGTTTTCATAAGATAGCTCCTTGTGTTATGGATCAGACTTAACCGGTTATGTCTGTTTTCAAATAAGTACAGATTAGTTAGAGATGACCTTAACGTAATATATAAATACAAACATGACACACCTATGGCAGCTACTTTGAGCATTGAGTTTTCAAACCATATTTTAAGCACAACCATAACTTGGAGCCTGTTGTTATGGTGTCCTTCAAGAGTATAATAAGATGGAGTAATTTCATATTAGGGCTGGAATGTTATACAAATCTCTGCTCTTACGTATAAGGAATGCTGACACACTGGGGCTTATAAGTGGTTTGGAAAGATGATTTATGATCTTTACTAACTGGTAATAAACAACTTGAAAGCCTCTGAAGAAGGTCTAAGTTTGAGTTATTCATTGAACATTGAAGATATAAATAATTTAATAAAAAAAGTAAACTTTCCATGTTATCAATTGAATGACAGTATAAATAAAATAAAACCATGTTTGTACTCATTTAGATCAAAAAAGAAGAAAATCCCATATAGCATGTATAAGATATATTTTAATTAAAATAAGCTGTGACATTTGTTTGAACAGTTGCAAAGTATGATGCTCCTTTCCAAGTGACATCTCCAAAAGCATTTTAATTTTTTTAGCAGTTTTATAGAAAATGTACCAGATTACCAAGTTGCATAATTTTTCCATATTGTTAAAGAAGATTGCAAGGCAACCTCTAGACAGAAAGATTTGCTACATGGCAATAATTAATATGCTGTGTTCAGCATAAGCACCTTGAATTATTTTAGGTAATTGTTTTAGAACACTGCTCCTCAATTGTTTATCTGCAATAAATAAATAAAAATAATGGTCAATAGTTACTGGCTGTAGGAGATTTCGTATCTCATTTATAATAATCTTTAAGTACTCAGTCACTAAGTCGTGGAAATATTCTATGACACAGAAGAAAACATTTGCTGGTTAGTCTCCTAGACATAGTAAACAAACTGCAAAAATTAAGCTGGAAGCAAGTATCACAAAAGCATTGTCCCTCCATCTAAATATATATAAGCATAAACATGTAGATAGGTACATAGATGGACAGATAGATAGATAGATAGATAGATAGATAGATAGATAGATAGATAGATAGATAGATAGATAGATAGATAGAAATTGAAAGTTTCTAAACAGCATAATATCAGCAGGAAAATATCTAAACACAAAATATCAGCAAAATCAAAGTTATAGTAAGGAAGAGTTTATGCCCTTTCCCCATTGCTGTGCAAACTTGGAATTGGTATATATAATAAGCAGGTATATGGAGGGTGAAACACCACACATGAGGATGCATGGGGGGCTTGCTCCCCTGTAAAAATATTTTGTCAATATATGTTTTTAGATATTTCTGAGTTTAGATATTTTGCTGTTAATACTTTGGTTGTCAATCTTATGCTGTTTATATAGTTTCTAGAATATATATATATATATATATATATATATATATATATATATATATATATATATATATATATATATATAATATGTGTGTGTATATATGTATATATATATATATATATATATATATATATATATATATATATATATATATTTATATTTATGTGTGTGTGTGTGTTTGTGTGTGTGTGTGCATAATATATATATATATATATATATATATATATATATATATATATATATATATATATATATATATATATACAAATATAGATGTACTGACTGTCACATTGGTAGGGCATTTTTTTTAATATAAGACTCCATGGAGCACAAGGAAGTAAAACAACTTATTTAGTAGTACAGAGGGCACAAGGAGTAGCAAAAGCATATGAAACGTTTACACTCAGGAACTCTGTAATATGCAGCCATCATCTTCAAAGATAGTGATGGCATGCAAAACTTCTTTATGTATGGAGGAATACTGTTGTCATATAAATATATACAT
>NC_056732.1:867943385-868195885 GCF_019279795.1 Protopterus annectens | reverse complement strand
TATATATATATATATATGTGTGTGTGTGTGTGTGGGGGAGGGGTGTAGTGTAGGATATTATATTTGAGTTAGGAGGAAGTGGTGTGTGTGTGTGTTTGTGTGTGCTGTATCTGTAGTGTAGCGTCAGGATTTTGAATTTCACAGTTTTTGGGTTTCTGTGTTTTGTGTCTTCGGCTATGTAATTTTGAAATACTGAAATTCAGGATTTTAGTATTTCGAAATTACATAGTGAATCCATATATATAGATATATATATATATATATATATATATCTATATATATATATATATATATATATATATATATATATATATATATATAGATATATATGTATGTATACATATACATGCACTCATATTGTTTTCTAATACTTGCATGGCATTTTGGGGAGATTTGACATAAATAAAATGACTTATTTACTCAGTAGATTGGGTTTTATATTAGGTTATATCACGGACTTGTATTTGCTGTACTGAATGCATTACAATATATCATTTGCACATATAATATCTTAGAACTGCAGCTCTTTGTCTATCTTTGGAATAGGAAGTCCAAATCTGCAGCATTTTGACTACATTGTTCTTAGTGCCAACTAACACAAATATTTTATTTGTTGTTTTACCATGTAATCAATCAGCCAATCATGAAAGAAAGAAAGAAAGAAAGAAAGAAAGAAAGAAAGAAAGAAAGAAAGAAAGAAAGAAAGAATTGTACAGTGCATGTTCTACCTTTGTATGAACATGTTTTTCATACTGGGATGACTCATTTTAATTTCTATACTATCATGATGCTTATCTATAGAACATAAAAGATTGAATTTCTATGATACGGACACAACTTTTATATCCCTTCTGTGTGTAAAAATAATGAGCCATAAGAATTGAAGATACCTATAGTATGCACTCAGAAGGTATGTGCTTGTCTTAATTTGTCATCAAACACGCAATGTTGTTGTTGTCTTTCGGCTTTTCCTGGTTAGGTGTTGACACAGCGGAACTCTGGTCTACTAAGGATTGGCAGTAGATTTTCACAGTGCCGAGTTGCCAGCTCGACACCCAACCTTCAACGAAGGCACGCCCATTCATGCATGTATTTCAGAATGCCACTCTACCCATGGGGAGGACATGCAGACTTTACACAGAAGACACTCCCTGCACATTAGCTGAGAATCGAACTGGAGAACCTTTTGCTGTGAGGCAACAACGCTAGCACTGCACCACCGTGGAATGCATCAAACACCCAACGTATACTCATTTAAAGTGTACAGACATAGATGATTATAATTAGCCCTCCAGTCACAAGCAGCTTATTATTTGTTCAAGACATGAATGTCAGGAAATGCACCTCAACAGTAAGACTTCAGGGGGTGGGGTATGTTTGGAATTACTTGATCATTATTCTTTGTAAGATGCTAAACCCGCTCCCATGTGCTAGAGAATAAATATGGGAGGCCTTAGAGTTTTGCCTCTTTAAAAGCAGTGATGGGAGGCAGACAGACCTTTAAAATGCATTCCAAACCTTTAAATGTATTCCAACATTTTATTCAGAAAAAAAAATAAGGGTAAATTGTGTTTAAAATAATGGAATACATTTTAAAGCTCCTTGACATTCCAACTGCTGCTCAGTGAATGCTAATTGCTGATAATGCTGCAGTGGGGTACTTAACCAATATATCTTTTCCTACGTTTTGCAGCATAACAGTAGCCCTAAATACACTACAGCAATAATAATTGAAATGATGTCTTAACTGTTAAGAACATTCGTTATTCTAAATTCTCTGTATGCATCTGTATTGCTCAAACAAGTACATTAAAATTATAGAAATATATGAATAACATCAGTCATGCCTAACTAATGTTGAAAGGGGTTGGTGTTTTATCTTACATTTTATGTTACATGCCATACACAACTTCAAAAACTGGAATATACACCTGACAGAGGAATACATGCCAGGTGTTTCACATATTTCAGATCTCTTTAAATACACATGGAGGTTTGAAAAAAATATCAGTAAAAATGTAGCACATCCAGGAAGACCACTAAGGAACCCAAAAGCAGGGGGAAAATGATGAGATGAAACAAAACAGAGCCTTACATGTTAAGAAATTAAACTGATAGACCAAAGCTGAGTTATAAAAATAAAGTGTTGATTTAAGTGCCAGAATGAAGATTTAATGTTAAAGAAATCGGATGTGTCACCCTGTATTCATGCAGCACAGTAACTTGGTAGAATATGAGGCTGCTAAGAGAAACTGATGTGAAACAGAAGTAATGTTAACAGGGAGGATGACTTGACCTACATTCTGGTGTAAGGGCAACAGAATTCTTATGCAGATTAAAAAAACTTAGATAATGTAGAAACTAAAATAACATTAACCGTGCTATGTGCAATGCACATGGCTTGAAAAGTCTCACACTCCTTCTACCAGCACATTTTTTTCTAATCCAAAGTAATTTTATTATTTAGCTAGCAGTCAAAATATTAAATTCAGTATATTAATATGTCTTCTGTGAAACACAAAGGAATTTGTATACCTTGATTATCACTGAGAGTAAAATATGCGTTGCTTGTAGAGTGTGGGTCCAATGAAAAATGAAAATGATGCCCGTCTTCTGGTGTATCCTTGTCAACAGCACTGATTGTTTGTAATAGCTGGAATAGATTATTAGATCCACATTAGTTTAAATCAATATTAACACTTTTAGCTACATTAACATTAACTGTGTACTCATTATCTGCCAGTTTCACATTGTAATACAAAAAAAAAACTACAAATGTATATAAATGGACTTATTATATCTGGAAATGCATAACCACCATAAATTACATTTACAGTGATTGTATTCTTCTTGTCACTTTCTCAAAGCATGTGGAGATTTCTAGATCTTCTTCTGGTTATTGCAATTTTGAACTCTTGTATTCATATTGTGTTTTCTATTGTGTTTTTGCATAGTGGGTATTCCTGTTATCAGCATGCTTCATATGTCTACAGTGGTAAGGAAACCATTTTACATTCCTCAGATTATAACCGAGATGTGGCATCCATGTCTAAGGATATCATTGTTCTGCTGTACTCTGACCTCATCAGACTAAATGTTGAGTACACCTCCCCCTTTGGTATATACATTACCAGGCATACACACTGTCTAATGTGTCCACAGGGATCTACTTGAGATTACTTAAATCTCAGTAGACAGATATTTACAGCAGCAAGCCAAACAGCATGAAGTTTCACATCAGTGAAACTTCACATTACCGACCTCTTAATGCCTGACAGTCCAAGCTGAGATGAACAGGAAATCTGCTCATGTACATGTTGTAGTGCGATCTTGGAGTTGGTATCTTTAAGTAGCAGGGGGTTTGGGGGGGTGCAGTGTGGCATTGCCCCCCTGCAAAAATGTTAAAACAAAAGGTTGTTTCAATTAGGCAACTCATTGAATGCAATGCCACTTTTGGCATGTATCATCTGGGACTGTCGGGCATTCCGTGGTCGGTAATGTGAAGTTTCACTGATGTGAAACTTTGTGCTTTTCAACTCAGTGTTGTGAATGTTGGCCTATTGAAATTTCAGTAATCTCAAGTAGATTCATCCAAAGAGGTTCCTCACAAAAAGATTATAGAGTAAGCAGCATAACATATGCAGACCACTTAAAGGCCCTGTCCCTGTACTCAGTATCCTACAGGCTGCTGAGTGGTTACCTATGCCTGGCCTGCAAAGCTTCCTCTGATCCCATTATTTATTTAACATTTGTTAACTGGGAAAGTCCGACTTGGAGCAAAGCCAGTTTCAGCAGGGGCCCGGAGAGAAATGCTCCAGATGCATGTTTTTATAACATTGGAGGAAACCGGAGCACCCAGAGGAAACCCACAGGAATGCAGGGAGGACATGCAAACTCCACACAGATGGCACCACAGCCAAGAATCGAACTGGAGAACCTGTTGTTGTGAGGTGACAATGTTACCACTGCACCATTGCACCATGGTGGACCTATTGCATATCTACAAAACAAATTGCATGAATATTACCCGATTTAGGGATTTAAATCTCTCCTGCATCATAAAAAGGACATGCTGGAGACAAGATATGTTTCTCAGAAACTACCCACTTCTTTGGAACATGTTTGCCATCCATGTTAAGCAGTGCTCTTCCCTAACCCAATTCAAATCTAACTTGGACCAGCTGATGGGAATCAGAAATTTACTCCTGGTCTGTCACCCATGTCTCTGCCAAGATAGAGATGGCTGCAAATGCTTGATCACCCATATTCTAGTCTACATGAACCCCAGGAAACAACTCTAGAGGATCAAACTGACATCTCTCTTTATATATATATATATATATATATATATATATATATATATATATATATTTTTTTTTTTTAAGCCACCCCCATGTAATTAATCAACTAGTCACCTATGAAACTATGAATCCATATGTAAATTTCACTTTTTGTCAAAGTGCTTAAAACCAGGAAGGTCACAAGAGTAATACACTCTGCTATTTATTGAACTCAGTTTTAAAGAACAATACTCTTATTTGTACTTGTCAATTGCATTTGCAGGTGTCTAATATATATTTTCTTCTTTTTTCTCACTTCATCTCTTCACTAATATTGTATAGCTATTATTACATTGTGATTTAAACCTTTATTGTTTACTGGTATTGCATTTAATTTTTCTTGGATTTCTCCTCTCCAGTGTCTCTAATGGAAATGGCCTATGACAGAGATAGACAACCTGGCTATCAAACTATATATATACATACATAAACAAACAAATAAGCAAACAAATAAATAAATAAATACATAAATAAATAAAAGCAATAATGTAAATCTTGGTGAACAGGAACATCTCCTTATGTTCTGACACTTCTTTAGCAGTGTACCTGTACAAATTAGAATGGAAGTTTCAGATCAACTAATATAATTCACATCAAAGATTAGCAATACTAGGGCAACACATTACTTTTCAAAATTAAGTAAGGAGTAATACATGATGCTGCAACCATTGGATATTTCAGAACCCTTGCTACATGGGTAATAATAGTCTTGGTTCAATGACCAAATGCATAAAGCCTCAGTGGCAATTTCTAGTCCTCTATGCCAGCAAGGTAGATCCGTGATGATTTATTTTTTTACTTAGTGATATTAGCTTCCATTTCTGCTACAGTCAACAGTTTATATGTCACCTACAGTCTGCATATTAAATAGGAGGTTTGTGATATTAACCCCAATTCCACTGGAGATAGCTATACCTAAAAATGTTTTGGTTTCTCTTGCAAGTAGCTTTTGGCTCTAATTGTATAAATCTTAATCATAAACTATACTTATATGCTACTGATTTAAAAATTAGTTTAACTACCATATTTAGTGTCTAATGCACTGTCTTGTTTTCACTCCATTCCTACTTTTTGTTGACATGTAGTGTTTACTTCCAAAAAGTCAGTGAAGAGTTGAAAAAAAATCTAATCACCATGTATTGTCTCACTACCTTTTCTGTATTTGCTTCAGAGAATCATATTAAAATGTATCTGGATTGAATTACTGGGTCCCATGGCAGCATAGAATGCACTGTTTCTTTTTTTTTAATTTTATTTATTTATTTATTTATTTATTGTTTTACTTCGGTATATTCTCCAGAAAAGCTTTCATACAAGGAAGTCCCCATACTATCACAAAAAAAAAAAAAATCTGTTGGTGAAAAAAAATCTTTATATTCAAGATTATTTTAATTACATCTCTTGTGATTTTAAATGTCAGAGTCCTGGCAGCTAGTTTAATTGCACCTTCATCTCATTTTGATACAGTCAGTATTGTATCTGAACAGTTGCACTTTTTCTTAACCATTCTTGATTCATGCAAACAAATAGCATTTATATAAAGGTGTTGACACAATATCATCAGAAAGGAAAAAACGTTGCCATACAATATTATGTGATATTTAATAATGTAAACTTGTATTGTCAAATTGTATTCTATGTCCAGTGTTCTTTCTTTTTTCTTCTTTTAGGGGCAACTGACATGTCAGAGCTACTGTATGCCCCATGGTGATTTAAAATTTTCCTAAACTTTTGGCATACTCGTTGCTTTAAAGTTAAAATCTATGAGCACATCTTTAAACCAGTGTTTTGCAAACTCTCCTTTACCTCCCTACAGACAGACTCAAGTATGCCATCTATTTAAGTAGTATGTGCATTTATAGGGGCATACCTTTTAATATCCTTGGCCACCTTTATGCTTTAAGTATTCACATTTTGTATCCATATTACTTATTCATTTACCCTTTCATGTGCAGTCAAAAATCTTTCAAGTCACTTTGGCTTTCATATTGCTCATTGTAGCGATTTCTAGACAAAAACATTTTTTCTTACTGTAAACCTACACAATGACATTATTGAGATAATATTAAGAAAAGACTTCCAAATTGCTGCTGCGAAAATGTATCTCACCTATTTTCATCCCTCTTGTTCCTCTTAAATCCACTCACTCTGTTGCACTCTTCAAAATCATTTAACTATTTTCTGTTACTATAAATGTGTATTGATACTGGTCTTGAATTTGCTTTATTTTGTTTTATATATATATAAAACAGATGTGTTTAAGGTGGAGGTGGGGTTACATCAAGGATCAGCTCTGAGCCCTTTCTTATTTGCAATGGTGATGGACAGGTTGACAGACGAGATCAGACAGGAGTCCCCGTGGACTATGATGTTTGCAGATGACATTGTGTGAGAGTAGGGAACAGGTGGAGGAGACCCTGGAGAGGTGGAGATATGTTCTAAAGAGAAAAGGAATGAAAGTCAGCAGGACTAAGACAGAATATAAGTGTATGAATGAGAGGGAGGATAAAACAATGGTGAGGATGCAAGGAGTAGAGGTGGCGAAGAGTGTCAGGAGTGATTTGTGACAGACGAGTACCTGTAAGAGTGAAAGGGAAGGTCTACAAGAGGGTAGTGAGATCAGCTATGTTATATGGGTTGGAGACAGTGGCATTGACAAAAAAGCAGGAGTTTGAGCTGGATGTGGCAGAATTAAAGATGTTAAGATTTGCACTGGGTGTGACGAGGGTGGACAGGATTAAGAATAAGTATATTAGAGGGTCAGCCCAGGTTGGAAGGTTTGGAGACAAAGCCAGAGAGGCAAGATTACGTCGGTTTGGACATGTGCTGAGGAGGGATGCTGAGTATATTGGGAAAAAGATGCTAAGGATGAAGCTACCAGGTAACAGGAAAAGAGGAAGGCCTAAGATAAGGTTTATGGATGTGGTGAGAGAGGACATGCAGGTGGTTGGTGTGACAGAGCTAGATGCAGAGGACAGGAAGAAATGGAAACAGGTGATCCGCTGTGGCGACCCCTAACAACGGGAACAGCCAAAAGAAGATGATGATGATATATATATATATATATATATATATATATATATATATATATATATAAAATGTAATTAATTGTGGTTGTTTTCTGTTTAGGATTTACTTAAAAAGGGTTTTACCCAGGCAGAATTACCCAGTTAACACATATAAATAAATGATTATTCTCTATTTTAATTCCTCTTACAACAAATCAATACCAAAAATCAATTCAGTTGATCTTCTTATTTCTTTCCTGAAAACAAATAATTATAAACACATATGTATTACTGTCCCTTATATCCCTCCTAATGACAATAAAGCTATACTGGAAGATATCCTACATTGGATATCCGTAACAATTCCACAATAAAAAAAAATACTACTAGGTGATGTGAATGTCAATTGGTTGAACATAAACTCTAACTACTCTATATCTTACATGAATTTATATGATTTCAGACTCTATAGCTAGATATCAAATTCACTAATAGACTGAAGCCTAGTATCAGATGCTATCAAATACACTACCACAAATACAATGTCAGACTCTTTCAGTGATCATCTCCCATTCTACACAACCAGACATCTCACACACCCACTTAAAGAGAATGTTCTTAAAGCAATACATAACATTTTCAAGTTTAACCCAGAAATGTTCATTACACCCTATTAACTGGAACTTGCTAAAAATCTTCCCTGTGAATGAATTCAATACAACTTTCCTGAATATCCTAAATAACATTGCTCCTCCCAGAACACAAAGATGAAAAACAAATAATGCAAACTAGTTATTAAAAAAGAGTGGAATGTAAATGCAGGAGAGAGAAAAACATGGACAGAATAGCAAACATATCATAAGATTGTGAAAACTACAGATGCTCCACAACTGTACTTAAAAGCAAATACATTAAGACAAAAAACATACTATAATAACTTTCATAATTATAGTTAACAGAACCCTAAACAATTCTGGAAGGCCATTGAAGAAATTTTGCATTCTGGCCAAAAATTCAGCCCTAACACTCTCCCAATTATTCACCAATAGAAACTGCAATACAGTGCAACTCTTATTTCACAGATAGTATAGCATCTCTAACCAAGCATTCCCTAATATCTAATCCTAACCCTACCTGACAGCCATATATCATCACATCCACTTTTACTTTCAAACCTGTGCCCACATCCTATATAAAACTACTCTTAAACAAATTCAAATCATGCTCTACTTCAGCTGATGACCTTCTGAGCAAGTACCTTAAAATAGCAGCCAGTAACATTGCCTATCCTGCCTCTATCCTAATATTTAGGTTAATGCAGGAATCCCACATTCCTTATCTCTGAAAAAGTCATACATTATCTCTTTGCACAAAGGAGGAAATTCACCAAACAGTACTAACTTTAGAACTATTGCAATCTTATACATCTCCCCCCCAAAAAATATTTTCATAATATAGTAAAAATAAATTGCTAAGTGGCATGGCCATGATGGCTAACTGAGAGCAGCAGCTGATAAAAGCTGTGTGACTGAAAACATTTCTCTGATAGAAAATATAATCAAACATTAAAATTTGAAGATACTTGCTAGCTAGTTTTTATTCATTGGTAGTAAGAGAAACAATTTACAGCTTCAAGTTCTTCAAAAGCTGTAAATTTCCTATCAGAATTTCAACAGCTTGGTTAAAATAGAAGAGACTTCAACATGAGCCACTCAAGAAATGGTGCTCGGGATTATTGTTAAAAAAAAAAGACATTCAATCACTAATATCTAGCATGCAGAATATATTACTTAAAATGGGCACACTGGATACCAAACTTGAAAGTTTCAAAGAAGAATCCAGAAAGAAGATGGAGCATTTAGAAATTCTTATGAAACAACAAATTATATAAATCAGCAGTATGGAAGAAGCTTTAAATGATCATGAAGGCAAAATAACTGAAGGTGACTCTAATGCTGAATTTCTTTTAAAACAAAATAACTTACTCATAGATAAAAAGAAGAGATGATGAATATACTTCCTCAAAAAAAATCTAGATCCTCAGGTTGATGATTTAGAAAAAAAATAGACTGAGGTGAAATAACATTAGAGTGTATGGTATAGCTGAAAAGTATGAGGGAGACAATATAATAAAATTAACAACCTGGCTACATAAAATATTAAATCTACCTAAAACTTTATTTTTTGGAATTGAAAAGGCACAACTATTCCAGAGAAAACATTCAAAGAAGGAAAACACTCATCCATGTTCAATTATAGTTAAGTTTATGTCCAGCTTAGAAAAAGATCAAATATTAAAATAGCATGGTCTGACCCACCTATCAAAATAGGTAAAACCAAAAAAAAAAAAAAAACAAGTCAAGACAGAACAACCAAACGTGTCTACATAGTCCAAACTGAGGTAAACCAAGCAAAATAAACCTAGACGTGAACATCCACAAGAAGAGTTTATTCACCACAAGCTTTAAAGTCAGAGACTCTTTTTCAAGTACAAAAAAACTCTAGTTAAAAATGCACATTATATACTCAAGCCAGCCAATTAAATTAAATAATTAAGCAGATATCTGACACACCCTTACAAATATAAAAATTTAAAACCACATATAAAAAATATATTAAAGAAAAACATTCATGTAAATATCTAAACATAGGAACTCTTAAACTTTAAAATTAGTTTAATTAAAAACATATGTAAGTATGTATTTATATATTAAGCGAAAACATTTCTCATGTTAAGAGATATAATTGGTTATATAATATAACCATATAGTATAGAATTGATAACATTAAGATTATTTAAATTAAGAATTGTATGTTATTTGTTCAACTTTGCTTAGCATATGTATTGCTGGGCTAACTTAATGCCAGATTTAACTAATATGTTAATTAGAAGCGTTAAAGTTTTGATGATTTTGTTTTCTTTGTTTTCGTGTAACATATTACTTTCACAGGTTATTTATGAAGCAATTAACACTTAAGAATGTTTGAAAACAAAAGAATGTTCTAGTTGTGTAAAATTACTTTAGTCTCAATTGCCTTGCTTCCCACCTGCTCCTTGAGCTGTTTTGAAGAAGATTTATTAACAATGTCTGTGAAAACAGGAATGACTTTCTTTTTCTTTCTTTTCTTCAAGTAAATATGTGTGAAAGCTACTCAAAATAACATTTTAAATACTTATTTAGAAGTGAAGAATTGGTGAAACAAAAGCTATAGTAATGTTTTATACTGAGCTGTTTCTGACATATACTTTGCTTACATTTTGCTGAATGTATGATATAGTGCTATTAACTCTAACTGTACATGTTAATGGGAAGGAGTAAAATTAGATGGCTGTTACTGGTTACAACAGTTTAAAAGAGTTAGGAAAAAATGAGAAACTTACAGAGGAAATTAGCAGCTGCTGTGTGCTATGTCTTGTCATTTTCAATGCTGTAATCAAATCTAATGACAGGATTTGAAGCTTAGATCAGAACAGCAGTTCACAGTTGCTAAAAACACACATTTAAATTAAGCAAGCAAGAATTATTTTATATATAGTCAAGACTGCTTGTAATATTAGAATTAATAAGAAGAGAAAACATCTTATGACTAAAATGCAAATGTACAATAAATAAAATATCTACCAAGTAAGATTAATAAAAGAACACGAACTTTGAAACTTTGAAACACTCGAACTTCAAACAAATTAATAAAAGAACAGTATCAGTAACCTAAGAAACATAAACACATACTGTAATCACTAATAGAGAGCTGATGGTTAAATACCTCTTTGATAGGAGATTTTAGAAATACAAGCTATGTAGAATAAGGGACAACCACAGCACCGACAACTACAACACCACTCACCGACAACACATAAACCACACCACACATCGACAACCACCATACACACACAACATAATATAACCATAAAACACAAAAAACCCACACAACACACAACACACAATAAACCATGAAAAACAACACAAAACCCATTCCACCACACACCACACACACAACACAACACACAAACACACACAAACAACCACAAAACCACCAAACACAACACACTACCTAATTCTACAAGCACTTACTCACACTTACCTAACCCTAACCTACCTCACTACGCACTCTACCTCACCCCTAACTAACCCTAACACTTAACCTACCCCCCGCCCCAACCCCAACCCTCTAAACCAGCCACCCCACCCCTAACCCAACCCTAACTCACACACACCCCTAACCCCTTAACCTCCCCTACTAACTCTCTTAACCCCCACCCACTTAACCCCCTAATCTCACCACTTCCTTACCCACTTACAGACCTACCTGCCGCGCCGTCTATACTACCACATACCCACACAGCCTTTCCCCATCGGCATCCTCGTTTGTGGTGTTGTCCGGTCGTCTGTCGGTCTTCTGCATTGTCGATGTTCTGATTCGGATTGTCGGTCTTCTTCACTTTCTCTTCTCTCTTCTGGATTGATTCATGTCGGTCTTCTGCGCTGTCGACGAAGTCAGGTAGAACCATAATAAGGCAGAATATTAGTGGGCATATAAGACAGAAAACTCTGTATTTAAATTACAAACTGCTTATAAGAAAGATATGTTTTATATATACCTGCATATGTTAGAAATGTGAATGTACATGATCTCATATAATTTCCATAGAAAACCATGCAAAAATGTTTAAAATATCCTGAAAGCTGAAATTTGAACATTTTCCATGTGAACGTTAAAGCTTTTTGTGTATTATATGTTATTATATTAATTAAGATTACCTGAAATAATTTGTTTCATAAATCAGAGCTGAAGTTTGAGTGTTATATTGCTGAATCAGCATATCCATTTGATAGAAATTAAAGCAGATTTTTTCACATTTGAACCAGGGAAGGGAAAATGGTATTTGAATTAAAGACATCAAATACAATATAGACTCCAATTTTTTGACTCCATAGAAATAGAAGTTTAATAAATTAAAGGATTTTTAAATATTTTAATATTTATCATATTGAGTGTTACACAATTTTAAGATACAGAAACTAGTACGATTAAAATTAATTCAGAGCTTTTGCTTTATATATATATATATATATATATATATATATATATATATATATATATATATATTATGGGCCTACTTTTCTTCATCAAAATTGCATTGTTTAGAAAAAAAAAGTACAACCCCACTTCCTCAAAAGTGCACTTTCGTGAAAGCCGATTCACCAAAGCACGGTACAGTGGGGATAAGGAAATATATCCTTTTCCCCACTGTAGTGCAATCTCAGAGTTAGTATATTTAAGTAGTGGGGATGCAGGGTGGCTTTCCCCCCTGGAAAACTGTGTTTTTAATGTTTATTTTGTTTATTTATCTGATTTGGTGAATTAGCTTTTGCAAAAGTGCACTTTCATTGAAGTGGACTTTCATGGAAGTGGGGTCACCTGTAAGTTTACAGATATTTTTATTTCTTCAGGTCCTACTTTGTTCTATTATTTGTTTAGATATTTAGTTATACTAATGATGAATGATTGAATAATTTAGGAATATTTAATGAATAATTTATACTACTATTACAGAAATAGATATTTAGTAAACGGTTGGATTATTTAATATTTGTGATTAAAAGAAGAGGACTAATAAACTTTTATGTAGTAATGCAAGAATAATTTTAAATGGCAAAATATATAACTAAAATAATAGTATATTATTATTTTTAACTTGTATATAATATTATATTAATTATTTGTAAGTCATGGTAGCTTTTGACTAGCTTTTTTTGTTTTTTAAATGGTATTGGCAGTTAAAGAGATAGTCTAGTAGTTTGTCTATTCACTAGGGAAACCAGGAACTCTGGTATCTATGGTGGGGTATATTTTGTTGGTAATATGCACAGTTACAGTTGTAGACTTGTTTCTGTTTTTTTTTTTATTTATGAGTTTTAGTAGTTTAGTCGGTAGAAAATAAGAATTCAAAAAATATGGAATGTAAAGATAGTATTTGACAAATGCATTAGATTCTTGTATACAATTAAATTACTATAGCAGATGAATGTGTCATATTATCTTTTAGAATTTTTTTTTTAAATACAGTGTGTGGATAGTTTTAATCCATTACCTGTTTATGCAATTGGATTAAATAATGGCAACACAATGAAATCATTAATGAGACACCTAAAATTTAATGGCAGGGGCATTATATTCTTGCAAGAGACTCACTTGATAAATAAAGATGTACAGTATTGAAATAACTTAGGTTATGAAATATTATCATCTGCTTCTTTGAACAAAAAGAGTAAAGGAACTGTTATACTTTGGAGAAATTCTACTGTAATGCCTAAGGTCATGGAATCTATTAATAATCACAAAAGAATGTATACATTTGTAATAATTAAATATAATGGTACACTCTCTACACTGTTTTTTACTGGATCACTGGAATAGGTACAAAATTGGCTAAAGATCTCTTAAACTTCCTACAAATTTATTGGAAGAGTAGCTTAATTTTAGCAGGGGATTTTAAGTGCATATCTATTGTAGAAGATACATGTTAAGAGAAGAGAAGAAAGATAAAATTCTGGCATCAGCTGAAGCACTGACAGATGGATTAATAATAAAAATGTAGTTAATTTAATGGTAAAAGCAGAAGATACATCATTGTTTTTCAGTCATTATTCTTATATGCATGGGATGCAGCTAGAATTGATATGACTGGACCTTGCAAAGGCATTTGACACAATACCCCACTCGGGCATCATAGATAAGCTATCCAGCTTAAATATAAACCCCTATGTCACAAGATGGGTTGCAAACTGGCTCAAAGACAGAACCCATAGAGTGAGAGCTGCTGGAGCCATGTCAGACTCGAAACCGGTCACAAGTGGCATCCCACAGGGTTCTGTCCTGGGACCACTCTTGTTCGGTATATACTTTTCCGAGGTACAGGCAAATGTGGGAGGACTATGGCTCACCAAGTTCGCAGACGACTGCAAACTGGGCGTCATAATCGACTCTCCAGCTGACACAAACTTCCTTCAAAACGGTCTCACAGAGACAGATAACTGGTGCCAGCACCATGGCTTAAAGCTAAATGCCAAAAAATGTATAGTCATACCCTTTGGCAAAAACAATGTGCCCACAAATTACCACATAGGCGGAAACCCATTAAGTACAGAGAAAGTTATTAGGGACCTGGGGACCTAAGTTGATAGCAATCTCTCCTTTGAAAACCACATTAACAAAGTGGTTAGAAAGACCTTCTACATAGCCCACCTCATCACAAAGGGTTTCACATCTAGATCAAGAGAGGTAATCGTGCCCCTTTATTCATCCCTCATCAAGCCCATCATAGAATACAGTGCCCCTTTTGGGATGTACCTTACCCGACACCTGCAGCAATTAGAAAGACCCCAAAAGTATCTCACCAAGAGGATCAAGGGTCTCAAACAGATGCCATATGCTGCTCGGTTAAAAAAACTTCAGCTCTACTCAGTTGCATACCGCCTACTTCGAGGCGATCTATGTCTGACATACAAAGCTATGTCAAATCCAGAATTAATGGACATGCTCCACCTCAGTAAATCTAAATCCCTTAGAGCCAAACGCTCGATGAACTTGAACCTCAGCACAGAAATAAATAGAACTTGCTGGAGGGACAGGTTCATAACCCAGAGGCTCCCTTCGCTCTGGAATAGAATTCCAGTTCATGTGAGGCAGAGCACCTCACTGAATCTCTTCAAGAAGAATCTCAATAGGTGGATGGGGGATCGTAGGTTTGTCCCAGGGATTACTCCCATGTCATTATTAGACAGAGGCACAGTAAACTAAACCTTAAAAAGGGCACAGTATACTCAAATCAAAGGGTGGCGTAAGCCATACAGAATCGGGCTAGGCTTATAATTGCCCCAGGGCAGATAGCCTAGTATGAACCTATGAACCTATGAACCTATGATTTATGCCTCTACAGATTTACTTACTAAAGTGAATTATTTTAAAACTATTCCCTGTCATTTATCTGACCATAATGGACTAAGTATTAATATATTAAACAATATAAGGAAATTTCAGATTATTTATAGAATCCCATTATATATGACAAAATTAAACAAATTTAGGAGTTACCTTATAGAACAAATCAATATTGTTGCACCTTTCAATGATAGTGGTCAGGTTAGAAGTCATATTATGGGAATCTTTAAAAATGCATATTAAAGGTAGAATTGAAAACTAGGCTAGTAGTAAAATGAAAGAGTAGAATAAAGAGCTGTTAGAAATACAAGATGAAAAGTACAACGTAAAGTTTGAACAACAAACAAAGGAGTTAGCTAATGCTGAAGTTATTAAAAAAATTAATGAGAAAATATTGAACAGTTTTAACACAAAGTGGAGATAACTTTACAAAAATTAAAACTGCACAGTTATATGATGACTTCTAAAAATGTTCATAGATTAACTAATAGAAGTAAAATGTTAAGCAAAAAGGCATGAATCAATAACATCCAAAATCCTCCCACTAACAAGGCAACTTCAAATATAGAGGAAACACTTAATATTTAAAAAAAATCCACAAGGATTTTAATAAAGATAAAAATAATAATCCTGATAATTACAACATGTATTTTATTTATTTAACATTTGTTGACTGGGAATGTCCACCTAGGACAAAGTCTATTCCACTCACTGTAGGCCGGGGGAGAAATGTTCCAGATGCATGTCTTTGGAATGTGGGAGGAAACTGGAGTACTTCGGTGAAACCCACGTGAATGCAGGGAGGACATGCAGACTCTACACAGAAGGCACCCCAGGCAAGAATCGAACTGGAGAAATTCTAGCTGTGAGGTGACACCATTAACCACTGCACCTGACTACTTGACAAGTATTTAAAGAAAACTGTTACTAATAAACTAAATGACCAACAAATATCTCTGTAGAATAAGCCTATTGTACTAACAGAAGTTGAACAGGCTTTAAAAAAGGGAAAAATAGTAAAACTTCAAGGTAAGATGGTTTAAGTACAGAATTATACAGTCTGCTTCCATTAAATATTTTTGAATTACTGAGTGATGTTTTCAAAATAATTCAGAGTGACAAAATCATTTCTCTCTCATGGAAATTTTTTGTAATCTCACCTATACTTAAACAAGAAAAGGATAATAAGCTTGTTTCTTCATATAGACCTATTTCATTATTAAATGCAGTCAATAAAATATTTACTTCCCTCTGCACTATAAGATTATGATATATAGAAGATAGATTAATTTATAAAGATCAAACAGGATTTATAATTAATAGATTAAAGTATGATAATATAAAAGGGTAGTAACTATTTCATATTTAGCAAAAGGAATGAACAAGAAAAATGAAAGAAAATGTTTCTAATTTGCTTAGACATCAAGAGAGCATTTTGTATTTTAGATTGGAACTACTTGGTTAAAATTTAAGAAGTATTTGCATTTCCAGAACAATTTACTGGAATATTAAAAAAAATGTATAGAGACTCGAAAGCATATGTTAAAATTGGATCTTATATTTGTCAAGAATTCTCATTAAACAAAAGCATGGAGCAAGTGTGCCACATGCCCCATCTACTATTTGTATTAGTTATTAAACCCTTAACAAGCAATTAAAATTGATAGATTCTCAATTAATAAGGTTTGTTAATCTAAAATACAGATTTTTGCTGATGCCATTTTACTAACTATAGGAGATTTGAAATATTCAATCCAGGAAATGGATGAGGAAATTGAAATGTTTAGGAAAAATATTTGCTTGAAATTTAATAATAATAAAACTGAAACTTTAGTGTTAATTCAATTACTAGATAGTAAGTTTAAAAATAAATATAAATATAATTGGGAAGTAAAAGAACTAAAAATTTTAGACATAAAAACCTTACCAGATGTGAATAAGATTATTAGTAATAATTTTGGGAAAAAACATAACTGAAGAAGTGCTACTTCTTTCTAAAAATGGAACAGATTTTTTTTTTGAGGCTGGATTACAAATTGATTATATTACCCAATATTTTATGTGTGTGTGTGTGTGTGTGTGTGTGTGTGTGTGTGTGTGTGTGTGTGTCTGTGTCTGTGTGTGTGTGTATATATCTATCTATATATATATATATATATATATATATATATATATATATATATATATATATTATATAAGTGAACACACTGAATTGTGACCGCTATTTAATTGACCCACATCTCCCAAAAACCCAAAATATTGAACAAACAGATCAAGATTTTTTTCCCAGGGGGAAATAAATCTCTGATCCATAAAAAAAAATTAAAAATAAAAAAAAGTAAAAATAAAAACACAAAATAAAGTGGGGGCTTCATCCCCCACACCACCCTACTTAAAAATATCAACCCTGACATCACACCACAGTGGAAGAAATGGCAAAGTCCCAAAAACAGCCCAGTGATTTTTTTCCCTAGGAAAAAAAATTGCTGTTCCGTGCTTTTGGCATTTTGCCATTTTGCATAATGATGTTCAACTAAACAGCCATCACAATCATGACTGACACAAAAAATCCATTCATTTCTGTGACTCACAACACCAAAGATGGCATTGTAAGTAGGTCAGTATGTTGAATGTAATGCCGATTATTCAAATTTGGCATTATTTGACATACTATTTCCCCTGCACCTTTTACAACAGTAAGTTAATTTCTGGTTTTTACCAGTATGAACTTACTGCACAACACTGAACTTCATGTTTTTGCAGGGGAGCAAGCCCCCTGCACCCCCCATATCCCCTGCAAATATATATTCCACCTCCGAGATCGCGCTACAATGGGGAAAAGGGTAAATTTCCTGATCTTCACTCCACTTTGTTCTCTTGTAGTAAGGTTGACTGCATTTGAGTGAATTCACTGCACTGGACACTCGCAAACATGAAGGTTCGGCAACACGAGATTCAGTCAACTGAACCTTCATCATTCATTATTTTGATAGTAAACCTATATATTTATATATGTGTGTGTCTGTGTGTGTGAGTGTGTGAGTGAGTGTGTGTGTGTGTGTGTGTGTGTGTGTGTGTGTGTGTGTGTGTGTGTGTACATATATAGGTTTATTATCAAAATTGCGAATGACAGAATGAATTCTGTTAATTCACACAAATTAGAACAGTAAAATGCAGAGGAAGAAGGTCAGTATGCTGAATTTAATGCCAATTATTAAAAGTTGTAATTATTCAACATATGCCTTCTCCTGCACCTTTCAGAACTGCAGCGGATGTTGTAGTTTTCAGCAGTACATATGTACTGCACAACACAAAAGTGTCTGTTTTTGCAGTGGGGCAAGCCTCCTTGCACCCCCCCTCATGGGAGGTTGCTTCCTCACACCCCCTGCAAATTATATTTTCCAACTCTGAGATTGCACTACACTGGGGAAAAGATTAAATTTCACATTCCAAAGTGTACTGAGATCTCTAGTCCTAAGGTCGAGCACACATGTGTGAATGCACAGTGCATTCACTGAACCTGTGACCTGAATGTAATAGTGGTCAATAACATGGAAATCAGCCAACTGCTATTCGACATTCTGTGTTAGTTGAACCTAGACTCATCATTTTGATAGTAAACTATATAGATAGATAGATAGATAGATAGATAAATAGATAGATAGAAATAGCTTTAATACTTAAGAAAAAAAGCTTAAATTGGAAAAAAAAATAATTTCATTCTTATGGTATCTAAAAAGTCAAGAATTGCTTACAGAAATTATATAAGATTATGGAAGTATGGCAGTATTAGAATTCCAGATGTAGAATCTTATACTATTGCTGCATATTTTAACTCTAGTATAGTCTGGATAGACTCAACTTACAGTAGTCAATAGAAAACCATTCAGGAGCAGATTATGCTAAAGTCTTATAAGTTTATCAGATATGATAAACTAGAAACATGTAGCAATCCTTTCATTTGGTTAATAACATTTCCCTTGAAAGGAAATTAATTTCAGTCTTTTTCCTCTGTATATATAAAATCAAATATTAAAACAGTTAAGAAATATGTTTTTAAAACTCCTTTAATATAAACATGGAACTTTTGTGGTTCCCCATTGCATATAACCCTAGATTTAAGGAAACTCAGAAAAAAATTTAAAATGATTTCAGTAAAAAGGAATAGATTAGTATTGTGGTCTGATTGCTTTAGTAAAGGAAAAGCTAAGTTTCCAGAATATTTAATGAATGATTATAAGTTGGATGGATCTCTTAACTATTTACTGTTATCCATCATTAAGAAGGTAAATTAATTTGTAGATAATATGGGTGAAAAAGAAAAGAACAATATTCTTTTTTATATTAATATATGAACACTATCACTGGAGGTAAACTGACCTGCAAAAAAGCTTGTCCAAGTTAGATTTTTTTTTTTATAAATAATAATAATTTTGATGCAAAATTATGGAACTTTTTAGATAGCAGTATATTGAGTGACTCAGTAGATGGTAAGACTAAACTTTGTTACTTAAATCAGTTAGTGAATATTTTTCAAGTTTATACTGGAATTTTTTTATGTGGAAATATATACATACATGGTTTGTTACTTAATATAAATTATTTAAGTTTAGTAAAATGAGTTCTTCAGTTTGTTGGAGATGTAGTAAAGATGTAAAAGCTGACTGGACACGTTTATGGATTGTGAAAAATTAAATGTATATTGGGAAGAGATAAGTATGCTTAAAAGCTGGTTATGTTCTGATAATTGGTCTTTAATTATATCAATAATACTAGGCATGGTCCACTTCCTGTATCTATGAATGTTTATAAATATATATATATATATATATATATATATATATATATATATATATAGCGATAGAGATATTAGAATATTCTGGGAGCGGTTAGAAAAGTTATTACAAAAACTGGAAATGAAACTCAGTTACTACATTTAAATCATTTTAAATCTAACAGTAAAACCATGTAAAACTGAAAAAGAAGTGATCCGAATAAGACCTGTAAATCATATTAAGACTTTTAGTGGTTGGGACAGCCCTGAAATATTAATACCAAGACTCATAATGTGTTAATTCTATAAGATTAAGTTGATGAGTCAATGTATTCCTAACTTTGTATGACAGTATGTTATGTTGAATTTCTTCTTTTATGTATATATATATATATATATATATATATATATATATATATATATATATTGCAAATATGTAGAATTAATAAAATCTTGCTTACAAAAAAAAAAAACAATTGCTAAGCTATCTCCTGCAGGAAGAACTCCTATCTGCCACAAAACTCGGCTTCCATCCTTCCCATAATACTAACACTGCACTGCTAGCCTATATATATATGCTGTCAGTAAAGCTACAGATAATGGGAAATTAGTCTCCTCCTTATTTTATATCTGTCTTAAGCCTTCTGCACAGGTTTGTCACAGAAAATTCTACTTCAAATGTCCTCATTAGGTATCTGTTAACCTACCCTGCTATGGTTCAAAAGCTACATATCCAACAGGTTTCAGTCAGTAAAATGCCATTCCACCCAGTCTCCATACCTCCCTGCCACCAGTAATGTACCACAAGGCTTTGCCTCTGGTCCCTTCTTCTTTAACATTCTCAACAACACCATCCACACATTCACAAAACAGTCCTCCCTAATAAAGCACACATATGACTCCACATGCATTTGCACATCTAAACATAGCACACCTCTAAAAAATTACTCAGGAAGCAGTAACAGCCATGGTTTTGTAACCCCAACTTAAGCTTAACCCTACAAAAGCTAAGCTACTACTTTTTTCCTGAAATCCCTCTTTCATGAAAAAACAAAATTTAAAGTCCACTGGTTTGATAATGCAGCTATTGAAGTCACATCTAATAGTAAATTATTAAGGATGATACTGGATGACAATCTTAAATTTGTCCTGCATATACCAAGATACACAAGAATACTCTTCAAAAACTAAGGATGCTTTACAGAGACCAAAACTTACTCACCAGTGCAGCAAAATCTAAACTTGCCACTACTTATCTCCTCCCCACATTCAGTTATGGTGCTCCCATCCTTACCATCTTCCGGGCATCACAAAAGTCAAAACTTGAACAATGCTATAACAAAGTTGATAAATTTGCAGCAAATATCCATTTCAGAAACTGCTACTGTTTAGTACTGAAAGCCCAAGTTGGTTAGAACTACCCCATCAACTTACATATACACAGCTTCTTACCACTTATAACATTATTCAGAATCTATCTGCTTGTCCAGCACTAAATAACACTGTACACAGCTGTGTTCCCACTTGATCATTATGATCCTTTGACTAAAAACTCCTGTCTGTCCACAAACCTGTCAAATCTGATGGACATTGTCTAAACTCATAACATATTCTTAAGGCCTGGAACTCCTCATCTTTATCTACTAGGTCAGTATCCTCTCTCCCATCCTTCAAAACCATTCTGAAAGACTTCTTAGCCAAACGCTGGCCCAGTTCTTGCTCAACACCAGGATAAACTATATCCCTAAATGGGGAAAAAGTGTCTCTTCATACCTTTAACCTTCTTACTCTCCCTTCTTCACTCACTTCCATACCTCGATCTATTTCTCTGATTTTCTCTCTAAATATGCCATAAGCCTGCCTTTCTTTCACTTAATATTGCAATTCATGTTTGTATTACACTAACTTACCTTTAATTACTCTATAAACTGGATACTTTTTTTTCTGAATATTAAATCATCATATGCAGTAACTTGTATCTATTCTTAACCAATGTTTTCATATTATATCTAATTTGTTATCATAATTTAAACTGTAGATACTTTTTTGTAATATTTCTGAAGATTGTAAAATTATTAAAATGCTTTGTAATACTTTGGAGGTTTTCTCCCTAGGCCTCCACTGAAATTGGGCTCATACCCAGTTGGGCTTTCTCGGTAATCAAATGTGAATAAACAAACAAACAAATAAATAAATAATCTGAACTGTTTAGATGTGCACACCGCGTGCTATAATTGGTTTTATGAAATAGGCAGAGGTGCTGATGCCACATATCATTTCTACCCAAGCAGCCCTGAATGAAGGCAAAACTGTGCATAATGATTATTCAGACCTAGCAAAGGCCTTCAGCACAATTCCTCACTCAGGCATAATTGAAAAACTTACCCAACTGAATGTAAAGCAGGATATGGTCAGGTGGGTTACAAACTGGTTCACCAATAGAACATACACAGTTAAAATAGGGGACTCTTCATTCATCTTCAGACCAGTAATCAGTGGAGCAGCACAGGGCTCAGTCCTGGGGCCCCTATTGTTTTGAATTTACTTTTCAGAACTACAGGCCAAAACTAAAGGCATGTAACTAACAAAATTTGCTAATGACTGCAAACTGGGCACTATCATCAAATCCCCTAGTGACATTCGCACCCTCCAGTAAGGTCTTAAACAAAGTCATGGACTCACGTTAAACGCTAAAAAGTGCATCATCTTCACCTTTGGCAAAGGAGACGTCCCTGAAAAGTACCCCATTAACAACAACACCTTAAGTACCCAATCCATGGTAAGAGATCTGGGCACACAGGTTGACAGCAACCTCTGCCTTGACCATCATGTTCCCACAGTGGTAAGGAAAGCCTTCTATGTCCATCTCTTTAATATTGACATCGCCTCCAGAAAAAAAAGAGGTTATAACCCTCTTCTACTCCTCCCTAATTAGACCAATTACAGAGTACAATGCACCCTTTGGTATGTACCTCGCCAGGCACCTACAACAAATGGAGAGACCTCAGAGGTACCTTACAAAAAAAATTCAAGGCATCCAACACCTGTCCTATGCTGATAGACTAAAATCCCTGTCACTATACTCTGTGTCATACAGCGTGCTCAAGGGTGATCTCTGCCTGGCCTATAGGGCAACCTTGGATCCTGCCCTGATGGAAATGCAACACATTAGCAAGACAAATGGTACTCGCTGCACCCACTCTAGTGACCTCAACATGAGAAACAATATTAACAGGACCTGCTGAAGAGACAGGTTTATCTCTCAGAGGCTCCCTCTTCTCTGGAATAAGCTTCCAGTCCTAGAGAATCAGAGTCCTTCCTTGACCCTTTTCAAGCATAATCTGGATAATTGGATGGGGAATCACAAATTCACCCCTGGGGTTTCAACTGCATTCCTTCTAGACATGAGCAGCATATGTTGAGTCAGGTCTACTAATAGCACCAGTAAAGAGGAAAAGAAAAACTTGGCTACTCTTGTAAGGGCCTCAGGATCAGTAGTCTAGTAACCTCCTATGATCTTATGATGATCCTATGATGTGGAAACAGATTATTTTTGCCTTTAAACTGTTTAAAAGTACTATAACCATTCTTATAAATGTTACCATCTTTATGTTCTGCTACTATTTTCTCAGAAAGCATCCCTAAACCCTATCCTAGTGACTAATATCTACCCAACGTTGCATAGTGGTTAGGCAAGCTTCTTCATAGCTCATTTTCCCTGGTATGGTCCCTGGGTGAGATTCTTTCTCTGTGGAGTCTGCCCGTCTTGCCTCAGTCTCCATGGGGATTCAAGATATCTTTTATCTGTGAATGGGATAAAATTGGTACTGGAAAAGAATGACAAGTACTTATCCATAAATAAATGTTGTCTAAAGACTAAATATTTTGCACACTTGCCTATTCTTTAGAAAGTACATAGGTCTGATACTGCTGTCAGATGCAACACCAAATGTTCTAGCTAACATTATATGCAACCGCCAGAAGTGTTGATTTTTCTCCATTAGCTGTCCACCATCATTTCAGTTTCAGTAACACAAATTTATCTTGACTTTCTTCTACAAAGCATTGCATTTACAATTTTTACTAACCCTCTATCTCCAGCTACATCTTTATGATATCATACGTGATCTGCTTTGTCACTTGACTTTCCTTTTTTATAAATTTTTGCACCCACTGCCTGCCAAAATATAGGCCAACTCTTAGTGAATCAGACCATTCATTCCCTACCAGGTCACAGCTGACCATAGCAGTGTCACCATCCAGGCAGCCATCAAGGATGGTTTGAATGTTTTTCTATTTTTGCACCATGTCTAGTCCATCATTCACCTGGATAACACACTATAGAGGGGTGGTCATTGGGCTGTCTGCAGATGGCATCTTCCAACTTCTGCAAAGGGAATACCCTCCAAGAAGTACTGACCTTCCCCTGTGACATGAGCAGTGGTCACTCCAACCTCTTAACAGGGAGATCACACTGCCTTGTGTGCATGCATCAACCCAGGAAAGTCTTAAGTTTTGATTCATTATAGAACCATTTTTAATCTCATTCATTTCCTTCAATGACTGTATATTAAACCAGAGAAATATGTGTGTGTGTGTGTGTGTGTGTGTGTGTGTGTGTGTGTGTGTGTGTGTGTGTGTGTGTGTGTGTTTGAATACCTGTTTGTTTGTCTCTAGATTTTTCTCAACTAGGACCTCTTCAAATGTGCAGTGTTTGAAATTATATGATGTATAGTGCTGGTGGGACATAGGACAAAATCCATTTGCAATAATGAAAGGCAGAACAACAATTTTAAATAGAAGTTTCAACAGGCAGAGGGAACAGATTCCTCTACATGGAAGTGTTATCATTTGTCTCTTAAGCACCAGTGAGCATCCTGCCAGCAGAATTTTAAGTACTCTGAAGACAGACAAAATCACAAATATTAATCCCAAGGTGCAGCAGATTACACTAAACTAGATTGGAAAATACTAGAACATGAAACACTGTAGCAAGGTCTGATGACAGCACTCCAGCAGTGCAGGTCTATAATGCCTTGCAGCACAAGTGCAAGGATCATGTTATCCCAAACAGAACCAAGATGATATCCTCCAAAAAAAGGAAACCAATCTGGTGGTCCACTGCCATAAACAAACTCTACAACAGAAGGAAGAAACTGTTACAAAAGAGAGTAAAATCCCATGAGTGGAGGAGTTCCCTGGTCAGCCTCAGTAAGAAGCTGAGATCCCTTATAAGATCCTCCAAAGCTAGTAATGAAAACAAAATTGCCACTGATTCTAGGGGCAACCACAAAGCATTCTATAGCTATGTCAAGAATCTCAATGGCAACACCCAGATTTGCTCTGAGTTACAGCACAAAAGCATGAAAATTACAGCACCAACTGATATTGCCAACATCCTGGCAGATAGGTTCAGTGCTAACTTTACCCACCACTCACCCCCTAAAGGGCCCATATCTATACAGGAAGAATGCAGAGTTCCTGTAATCACAACTACGCAGGTAAATTCTGCACTCTCTAAAGTGAAAAACACAGCATCCATGGGACCGGAGAATATCCCAGGCTGCGTTTTACACGAACTTCAGAACGAATGTAGATATGTGCATGACACCACAGCAGGTGAACAGAAATCTATGTTTTGAAACACAGTGGTAAAGTTTGCTAGGAGATAAATGAGTGCTAACATCTAATGGAACATTTGACTCCTGCCTTCCCAAAGTCAATAATATCTCGGTAGAAGACCATTTAGTTTCTAAATGATCTAAAACATCTAAAACTAAAATTATGGTGCTCTAGAAGGTAATTGAAAGTAAGATATGAATATGCCTAGACATATGCCATTTTTTCTGTAAAATGGTAATAGAAGAAAACCTAGAGAATAGGCAAAAATGCAGTTTTCTTGAGAACAGTTGTAACTAAGGTATGTTTAAAATGATATGGAAAAAATCTGAATGAGTACTAAAGACTAAAAGCAATATAATCAGAAAATTAAAATAGGATTTAAGAACTCTGATTTGAATGTCCAAGTGAGAATGTGGCTATCATACACCAAAATCTATTTTCATAACCTTTTTGTAGTCAAGGTAAGACAATTCTAGACAGTAATGTCAAGGCAATCTATAATTACTCCTCCTAATACACTACGCATACATCTAAAAGAAATATAGCCTGACACTTATTGTAAAAGCTCCTAGCTTTGCAGGTTCATAACTTTAATGAAAAAGCTCAACACCTGTTTAACGTTGAGGAGCTTGATACCTTAGATCCTGTGTTGGAACTTTTGTGTTCTTACATAATCATCCATTTCCTGCCTGAAGGTACATAGTTGTTGGATGACTTAATTGTGAGGAAAGTTTATTCTATAGGTAAGGAAGCCTTTAAGATTTAAGGTAATCGGGTTTCATTGTATGTTTGATATCCACATTTATTATCAATAAGTATTCTCTTGCATTCAGTTTGGGGGGGGGGGTTAAGCAAAAGTTACACGTAGAAAAAAGCTTTTTATATTTGACACAGGTCTCCATAAAGATGGTCTATAGAAAGAAAGATAGTTACTGTAATATTTTGTTAAAAGACATGCCTTAATGCCCTTCGATTCTCTTTAAGAGGAATCTGTAATTTCTCCAATTGCACCACATGGCATGTAGTAATGTTACAGAAAAGGTACAGTACTCTATAATTCATCTGGTAAAAGCTGTATAAAAAGGGAAGCAATTACTTCTGTGGCAGTGCTCTCAACTCTATGCAGAATCAGGTAGAAAATGCTTAGCTTTCAGATAATAGCAGCTATATGGTTATCAAATGAAAGGTCATCATCCATGAGGACTCCTAAATCTGATACTGTTTTGCTGACTTCTAGTTTCTGATAATCTATAGTGTCCAAAGCTGATGTCTTTTTTTCTAAATTCCAAAAAAAAAAAACATTTTTTGAAATAAAAGGTAATGTCATGTCTGCTAAACACTTTAACCAATCCAAAATGTAAGTCATTTTCTTTTGTTGGTAGCATTTCAGTTAAAGATAGACGTGACTGCTTTAGATTAAATGTATCTCTGTGATTTTAGCATGCAATCTTTAGTAATGTACTCATTCAGATCGATATAGAACTGCTACCATTACTGTACAGATGTCAGAACCTCCATGAATATGCATGTGATAAATTTCAAGTGGAGATAGAACAGACGCAAAGCATAGCACAGTGTTTTTTGTAAGACACCTCCTAGATTGCAGGGATGCTGCTCAAGATTCAGAACTATCAGCACCATAGCTTGGTGATCTAGCACCCAAATCGCATTCCCCAGTCTGGCACCCTTGCTCCTTAACTGTTGAGGAGCAGAAAAAGTGATGCTCCTAAAACTCAGGGGCCAGCCACGTCCCTTTTGTATTCCCTCTCTTCAATTCAAATGAGAAGCAAAAAAGAAGAAAAAGGACTTCTGCTTTTAAAACATTAGCAAGCTGCATGCTACAATTTATACCACACTCACACACAAAATGCTGTAAAGAAATGAATACTGGTACTGCATTGATGATTGATTAACTTCTCCCAATCATGTCCTCCAAGACTTTATGCCGGTGATGGCTGTTCGTTTTGACTCAGCCAAGCTACTCTACTGAAAAATATAATCTGAAAATGAAATAGAGACCAAACCAAAAAACTGCATATAACAAATACATAATGTGGAACATATTTCCCATAACAGGATACAGAATTGCTAAAACAAGCACTAGGAATTATTTGTATCTTATAGCAGTCACCAGTGTCAAAAGAAAAATGACAAAGAATTGCAGGTATGTGCATTTATTTTTCTATCGTTTATTTAATCATATTTGTTAACAAGGATGGTCCAGCTGGGAAGATGCATTTTCAGTGGAGTCTGAAGAAAAGAAAATTTCCAAATCTTAATCAGCCATGCATGCAAAGATGAATACATGTAAGAAATGTCCATGAAAGCATTCTGAAGAATCTTTTTGCCCAGCACCTCAGCCCTGATCCCTCATATTAGGTCACACCAAATGACATTGTTTGGAAGGGGGGGTTCAGAATATACAGTACTAATGCCAGACTAAATGATGGAGACACAAGGATAACCTATCTGTATAAGGCACACATTTCTCATATGAGTAATGCAATTAAAAAAATATTTTTTGTAAAATGAATCACATTACCTGTGGATAGTGTGCTCTGACTATGCTCAGTCTCTTCATCAAGGCTTTTCACGTAGACCTAGGATGGGGGGCACAACATTGCCTCTCCTTTAAATTATCAGTAATGCTTCTAGATTAGAAAGGCTCCTTAATGTCATCTACAACCATAATTAATCTGAACTGCAGATGAAAATTATGCTTCTGTGTATAAAGGGACCAGCATTATGCTGGATGTCACTGTGCTAGCCTGCTGGGCTTACTGAAGGCATTGGTATCCAAGTTCACTAGAGTGTGAGTCTCCTTGCAAATGTCATCAGTGGTATTGCATTCATATGCCCATTCCCAGGTGTTATTGCAGTTACACTGCTGACATACTGGAGGGGCTTCTATCAATTTCAGAAAGGCCTCTTTCATTGGAACTATCTACTGGCATGCTATGCTGGTGTTTACTTTCACAGTGTTGATGTGCAGAGTGGTGATAAGGACTTATGGCATTTGGGAGTAGACCTTGCAATTCCTCATTGGCCTGTGCAGCTTGATGAATTACATAAGTTATTTATAGAAGTGTGTGTGTGTGTGTGTGTGTGTGTGTGTGTGTGTGTGTGTGTGTGTGTGTGTGTGTGTGTGTGTGTGTGTGCACACGTGTGGCTGAATGTTACATCCTCCAAATGTGTCATGAAGCTAGTTTAATATTTTTGTGCTCCTATAGACATGCAAATATGTTCGCATAATAAGATGGGACCTACAAGAAAAACAGATAGTTACAGCTTATCTTATATTTGTAGTTAAATAAGGCTAGGTATTGGTGAAAGCAGTAACAGTAATTCATATAATATGCGGAGTTTAATATGTGTAAAAATACCTTGTACTGTCTCATTATAAGTGAAAGTAAACTGTCAAATAGAGAGCTAGGCTGAGATACTTGCAGAAGAGAAATTTGTAGTAAGAGTAAACTGTTTTGATTTGTTGTATGATGCTAATGATTATTCATATTTTCATCGAAGTGATTATTTTTTCCAACATTTACACATTATGTAACACTTTCGAGTAAGCTTAGATGCCTTTGTGAAAATAGATATATTTAGTATAATTACAGTATTCATGCCTCATGTTATCATTGACTAAAGAGATTTTCTGACAATATCAGGACAGGATGATAAAGCATAGCACAGTTTAACTTCCTATACAGATTACATGCTATGTTATTATTCATATAACTCACTTCATCTGTAATGATAGCAAATCTAGGATAGCTCCAAAATAAGGTACTGAGTTTGCTTATATGGCAACACTCTTTTTGGTTAGTATAGTGTCCTCTTTTGACTGCTATCTTATGTGATCTATGATGGCATTTGCACCTACCTTTTCTCTACCTAAAAAAAAAAAAAAATAGACACACACACACACACATACACACACACACACACACACACACACACACACACACACACACACACGTGCACACACACGCATACACATACCACATGCACATACACACACACACACACACACACACACACACACACACACACACACACACACACACCACGTGCACACACTCACACACATACACACACACACACACACACACACACACACACACACACACACACACACACACACACACACACACACTACTCATTTAAAAAACTTCATGTTACCATTTATGAAATCAAGTAGCTATTGCTTTCAGATTTAGACAGATCATGGCAACTCAAAAAGTGAAGTATTGTGTAAGTAGCTCAGTTATTTAAAATATTCCCCCTTATGTGTTTTCCATTTGTTTGAACCTGTCTGCCTATTATTTATTTATTTTGTTCACTTGTTCAGTATGTAAACTCACTACCCCAACTGTTTTTTTCAGAGGCAACTCGGGAACATTGTCTGGTTAAGTGACTTTTTCAATGTCTCAGAAATGGGAAACAAACATTGACGGGATCTCTCCAATTACTTGGATGAAGCTGGAAATAAAAATATATCCAGTGACAAGTGACTTTAAATGATTTGTTTAACTATGTAATATGCACATTACTGAACTATGTATGTTTGGGTAATATCATTTACTGAAGAGAGATGCTGCCCCATAATATCACCATCATCATTTTTTTTTCTTTTTACATGTGATTTCTAAACTGTTATAGTCATTTGCTTAGATCCAAGTTGCCTGAAGATTGCCTAGTCTAAGTTTTGTTTCTTACTGTCTTTAACTGTCATTAGGAAGTATTTGGTTATTTACAAGATTTATTTAAAAAAATCAGATTTAAAAATCAGACTTCCAAAATGGTACAGCATGCAGGAGAATAAAGTTGATAGATTCACTGTAGAGTTGAAAGGCAAAAATAAGAATTGATTACTGATAAGAGTACAGAAGGGGGTAGTTAATTCAGTATGACATGTTTAAGTTGTTATGTGCATCGATTATTTATTTATCTGAAAACTCTTCTGGTTCTGTAGTATTTACTGTTAATTCTTCTGGCAAGGAGGGCTAGTGCACCTAGTAACCTCTACGTATAGTTTTAGTTTTAACAAATGAAGGGATTAAAGGAAAAATAGCCTGCATTTCTGCAGGTATAGAGCCAATGTTAATCATCCTGGTACATTAAACTGGTATATTGCACTAATGTCAAAACTTTTGAGTAGTTTTTATGCAGAATGCTCAATACCAGACATGAGATATTTTTGTTAATCTGGCAAGTAAATGTATTCTTCCATTCCTAGTATTTATTTGGTGCACCCAGGTCCAATATGACCCCCAACACTGGATATGTCTTCTATTCCAGAAGCAAATTACATTCTTGCACAAACTGACAGTTCTGTCTTAAAAATAGATAAGACTAGCTGAGAATTAGAGTAACAGTTCATCATGTGACAGTCTGCAGGTGTTTTTCTTGACGATTTACCTGCTTTATTCCTCTGCATGGTGCAGCAGTGACCCACTCACACTCTTGCATACTTCTGCACATATTTAAATGTAACTCCGGTTTCTTAATACACAGTTGTCTGGGGAATTGTTGCATTAATTACAAGGTTTACTGAGCAGTAGCCCAGTCCCTTGCCTTGCAAGGAATGAACTTGTTGGTTTTCATATAATATGTTCTGACACCTGTACCAGTCATCTACCCCAGTCATTAGCAGCACAGATGAGTACGTTGCCATCATGTCAAATGATTTGCTTAAGCATATCATGTATAATGTGTCATTTAAGGACACTTGTATGTTTTTTCTTCTGAAACAGATATGAAATATTCCATAAAACAGGTGATAATATTTGTGTATTGAGATAAAGTTAGTTACAGAAGCTAATTATTGTCACTGAATCATATTTCTGTAATACTTGCAGATAAATGTCATTTTGTACTTCCTGATATTAAGTTTTATGATACACATAGTGACTATAAATGGGCAGTAGCCCAGCTATAAAGAACTGCAAAAAATAATTCAACTTTAGTATTCATGCACTGAAAATACTAGGATAGTATAACATTAGCTAAGCCAAACAAAAGTTTTTTTTTTAATTTACTGTATCACAGAAGGAGGTCACCTAATATGATATGAATCAATTTGTCAAACTAACAATTTCAGCAACTCAAGTTAGTGAGTGCAGTCCCTAAGTTTGACTACTAATTTTCTTCATTTCAAGATGAGCTCTTCCTTTCACAATATGATTTTATGTAGATCGTGTTTATTTCATTTATATTTGGAAGAGTCAGTGCTCCTCCATGCTTCTCACATATGGCCAGAAACAAAGGTTTTTGTGGCTTCATGCTGTAGACAAACCAACGTGATATACCATTTTGTCATTTTAATTGAAAGTATACATTCATACCTTCTATTTATAGTATAGGAAATGATGCCATACTAACAACGAACACGTAAATCTGAAAGATCTAAATATTAGTTTTGCCTTCTACTCAAATTGACACATTATACAGAAATATTTTTGTCTTTGTCTATGCAATAGCTAACAGAAATATTTTTGTCTTTGATACCAAAAAAGTTGCTGTTTTCAAAAGCCAATATGTATTTATGTGTATATAGATACACACACACATGCAGGCACACATACATGCAGACACACATACATTCAAGGTGGTGAGAGTACTCACAATCAGTTTTATCAGATTTCAGACTAAAACAGTGGCTAAGACAGAAACTATGAAGAGATGAAAAGGGTATATCATGGCATTCAAGTCAAAACTGTCAAACTCAGTCTGTGGTTTCTTAATTAAATTCGTTTGCAAACAGTAAAACAAATGTTACAAACTCCATCTGAATTTACCATAAAAAGAAGCATAATTAAAGCACCACCACTTCTTAAATATATGAGCAAAGTGACCTCCGGCATCAGTGGAATTATTACCTTCAGTGGATGACATACTATAATATTACTTACCAAGGGATAATAAATGCTTTAGAGTAAAGCAGGAATTGTTTTGACTGGAGATCTGGTTGAGGACATGTGCTGCACTAATTTGCAGCTACATGTTGCACAACCTGTAGTTCAGAAATCATATGGTATGAATGAGTCATAGACTACCAATTTTTTCTTCTTAAGAGTGATGCTGTTTTCAGAGTGAGTTCAGGAGAATGGCACTTTAGGATAGAGTGTGATGGAGAGCACCTTTGTGTTGCTTGAAAAAAAATGGAATATTATGGACTATCTCCTTCGCAGCCAATTCAGGGAGCAAAACTATTTATACCTGGTATACATCACTGAGGAGTTATCCACAGGTATGGGCATTGCCAGAATAGTGAAACTCTACAGGTATATTTCTGATGGCCTGCTATTCAGGAACCCTAAATATCCCTGTGAACAAAAGCCATACAGCAGCCAACGTTGCCCCAAATGGTAAAGTGGATAGCATTGTTTTTTTCTTCCTGTTCTATGTTTTGGACTGCTTTTGCTACTGATAGGGTACCTGAGAAGGTCAGCTTAGGAAATGTGTGGATGCTGCCTTGTCGATCTTCAGTGTCAGGTACAAATGCTGTTGGCACTTTTGTAATATGTCATCTACACATGATGCTGGTTTCCATGAGGACCTGTCATGCAGTGGGGTTACGCTGTACCATCTCACACTGCCTGCACACTACCTGGTTTGTCACTGTCTGTAACTGTACCATTTTCTAAATATGATATCACATCTCAAAGGGATACACAAGTGTCTACTGTCTTTCAAGCAGCAAAGGGATATCTGCTCAGAGTTATGACTTGGTCCTTTTGAATTCTGCCTTGCAATTGTCTAAGCTCTTTGATGAGTCTTTTTTATTTTTCACCATGAGCATGAGCAGATTGTGACAGTGATTTTGTCACCCTCCTCTCAGGGCAGGAGAGGCTTAAAATGTATTATAACACTTATCGGGCAACCATATTTTACAGTTAATATTATTTCTAGGTATACACCTGATGTTAAAAGTATAAGTGGTTTGCAGACAAAACAATGATTGTGACATGTTTTTGTCTTACTTCCACTGTTTACTCATTTTTTTTAATTTTTATGGCTACACTCACAAAAACAGCTTACATCAGCAAAGCTTTTTTTGTAATTTAAATGCTATACCTGTTAGATGAACAGCAACTTTCTTACACTATAGTTTCATTAAGAAATAATCACATATATTAATTTTCAATATAGTCAGCCATACATGTGAGACACAATTGACAACTTGTCCTACTAATATACAAGATAAATTTGTTGCTGCACTTTGGATGGACAAATAGTAGATTATACACAACTAATATTGTTAGTGAGGCATTGTGGGTTAAGTCTTTCATGTCGGGAGTTTTCAGCTTCAGGAGCATTTTCAGGGAGCCATCATTATCAATGAAATAACTGCAAAAATAACTGACTTTTTACTTGAAACACAGTAAGCTTTGATACTGTACATGGCAAGGATCGGTGTGCTATGTATATATATATATATATATATATATATATATATATATATATATATATATACAATGGAAAGTGTCACAATGCACTTTAAGATCAGCAATGGTTACTGCAGATGTGAATTTTAAATATTTTCTGTCCAATGTAAGGATAGACTCACTTACAGTAAATATCTTATTATGTCCTCCTCAATGCAGGTCTAGATGGTAGCTTTGTCCAATCTGCACCTCTTCTGTATTCTGAAAAAAAATGAGGATGTTGCTGTGATCATGAGGACAGTGAGTCTGAGAATATTTCACAGGAGTGGAGTCCACACCCTTCAAGCTCCTCACTTCCAGATAACCAATTCTCTTTGACTAATGTAGTCCAGTGAAGGCTGGAGCAGGTAGTGGAGGCTGTAGTGGACAAAGCAGGAGTATGGTATATGGCCCAGACAGAAAGGCTTGTAGAGTGGCTCCTACCAATGGGGCATGGGGAAGGGTGTGGCCCCTGCAGTGAGCAGCCCGGTGATGGAACACAGTAATATACCACTGTGTCGGCATGGTAAACAGCACTTACTGCTCATATTCCTCTTTTTCCCACCCATATGTGCCCCCCTTCCTTTCCAGTAATGGCTCATAACCCATGCATTGCCCATTGGCCAGGTCCTCCCATTACAATTTACCTACCATCTGTTTGCCTCTCTCCATCCAATGTCTTCTCTACGTAGTGTTGCAGCTGTAACCCTGTTTGTCTGCAATATTCTGTTTATGTCTATCTGCTTCTGAAAAGTGACCTACTTCCTTTCCTACCCTGCCCTTTATTAACACTATGCATCCTCTTTTTCTGTAAATCAAAAGTGGAGCCACATCCCCACAAAAAATTGACATGATTACCCCATAACGTGGAAACCCCAATGTGCTGTCCCTGTGTGTGAACCATTGCTTGCTGCCTTCTCCTTTTTATTTTCCTATATACCCCTTTTCTCTCATTTTAAGCATCCTACAGGTGGTCATATATATGGACACCATAACACTGCGACTGCAAATGCATATTATTATATAGCTTTAACTGGCACATCATGCCATCCTACCAAGGCACATTCTAACAAATGCAACCTCAACCCCATTCACTGCTTTGTTTTACAAGATGTAACAGTCTGTAAATTCATGCCTTTAGTTACTGTGAGATCACACAATGTGGATCTGGAGTGTGACTATTTTATGCTTGGTGTCTTACACTTGTGGCTATGAATTTCACTGTGTGGATGACTATATATAGCAAGTTGCTAGCCTGCTAATTTACATCAACTTTATTGCAGCTGTTTGCAGTCACTATTCCCTCTTTTTAGATATTTAATGACTAGTGCTGCTTAGCTGCACAAACATCACATAGATGTACATTGCAAATCTATGAATTCTGAATCTTGAGATACTATTATTTTGAGATTTTACTCCAAACTGACAACCCAACAATGGTTACGATTTATGTCCCAGACTAACGGTGAATACTTAAAGATGCAGTGCTCAGTAGATGTGCATGTGACTCCCTTTTTTAAATGCATAATGCACACATACACACACATATATATATATATATATATATATATATATATATATATATATATATATATATATATATATATATGTGTGTGTGTGTGTGTGTGTGTGTATAATATATATGACCGAATGACTTATGAGTTATACATCACTTGCAAAATATATGTTATTAATTATTTATGCCATGAATATCTGAAACAGCTTTTTAATTAAGTACATTGTCTTGCATTGTATTTACAGTCAGTAGTCATTTGGCCATAGTCTCTAGTTTGTATGTTCCTATCCAGGTTGTCAGCAACAATGATCCTTGGTTGAATAGCTCTAGTGAAGTAGTTAAACTGATTTTTGGACAGGATTCAGTACATCAGAATATGACTGCATTACAAAGCTTGGTGAACATACCTCTCAAGTGTACCTCATTACGAGGAACGTACCTCATTTGCGGTCTTAAAAAGTTCATGTTCCTCGAAGTTCCTCAAAGTTCCACATTGAAAGAGTCTGTCACACACTCAGTGTTAAGAATTGTTTTGAGTGAAATCCATGGTAAATAGAAATTAATCATATTAATTCATTAAAGGATCTTTTTTATAAGTAAAACCAGCATATTTTAGCCATCCTATGACCTTCCTAGTTGAAGTTGTTAGTAAGCCATTAGTATGTGTTCCACATTTTGCCTATTTGTTCCACGTTATGAGGGCTAGTGTTCCTCATTTTGGAGCTGGATGGTTGAGAGCTATGCTGGTGAATTTAACTTTTTTTTCACCTAATGATGTGACTGTAACCATATCTAGTGGCTTCAACAATTGTCTAATTTCCTCATTAGAATTACATGTCAGCAGCTCGCTCTGTGTCAGATCTTGTCTGTCTATAATGAGCAACAAGAGTATCATGCACTGGTATCATTAGTTTTTGCTTCATTTTGATTTAGTACCCCTTTGATTCTCTCTTATCCTTATTCCCTCAGGACGGAAATAATTTTAGATGGCTTGTCACAAAATATTTTCATTCTCTGCTACCTTTCTGCAACAGGTTCATTGTTGATTGTCTAATCTCAGGTAATAAGAAAAATGATTCAGCTAACTTGGTCCTCCACTGTAACTAATACTTCATCCTTTAAAAGTAATATGACTGTGTTACAACCAGTAAGTCTTATCTCATGCATGGGTTTATTATTTCAAGTATTGCTTCTTCAGAAAGTTTTCCTTAATAAATGGTCTGTAAAAACAAGATAATCAGTTTTATATGAAAACAGAATTAAATAAAGTGTAGAGTATGGTCGGAACATACAAGCAGATTTCTGGCTTGATTATTTTTTTATTTTGCCTATTTCTTGACCAGGTAAGCCCATTGGATTAATTGTTGATTTTAAGGGGTAATCTAGGAGCATCGTCTGGTTAATCAGCTTTATCTGAGTCATACAGTAGACAAACAAAAGGGAATGAAATCAACCACTGAAACCTTGACACAGGAAGTAGTTCTTTAGCATATAAAGAAGTTGTGTACTTACCATAACATTCCATGTGTGTTGTCCATTTTCATTTATCCTTGACAAATAGGTCAGTTCCGAGCATAAGAACCGACTCAGCCATTGCTACAGCTCATGATCAACAAAAACACTTGAGCTTAACCCTTACCCATAATGCTCCTCTCCCAGTTACCTCAAATCAAGTTTGCAGAAGACAGACTGAAACAAATCAATTAAGAAAGAAAGAAAGACACCAAAAGCATTCATACAGACAATATCTGGAACTATATGCATATGTCATCAATAATTATGTTAGCTGTCCCTTCCACTAAAAATCCAATAGCAGAGGGGTGGAGAGAGGGGAGTCAAAGATAAATGAAAATTTACAACACAGATGGAACCTTATGGTAAGTACATAACTTCTTTATCTGATGTTGTCAATTTTCATTTTATCCTCGATATATGGGACAGAGTCTCCAGCTACCTTAGATCTTGGGTGGACTCACGGAAGGGTATTCCTCAGCACCACTAAGCCAAATGCTGCTCTTCCCCTGGAGACCAAGTCTTATTTGTAATGTGTAATAAATGTACGGTGAGTAGTCCAAGTTGCTGCTGCACAAATATCATCCATAGAAGCTCTAGAATGAAAAACTATTGAAGTAGCCACAGCTCTAGTAGAATGTGAGCTAACATTTTTTTTGCAGCTCAACTCTGTCTTTATTATAGATGAAAGTTATACAGTCTTTGAGCCACCTAGCCAATATCACCCTTTTCACTGGTTTACCAAGTTTTGTACTTGAGAAAGAAGTAAACAATTGGTCAGATTTATTGATATCCTTAGTTCTATGCAAATAAAGCCACAGTTGCCTTTGAACATCTAACAGATGTAAGCAATTTCCACATCTGTTCGTGAAGCTGGGAAAGAACACTGGCAAATTAATGGTCTAGCTTATATTGGCCTCTGAGATTACCTTAGGTGGAAAGAAAAGGGTTAGTTCTTAAAGAAATCCTATCTTTGTGAAAAATCAAGTAGGGTGGTTTACAAGACAAGGCTTGTATTTTGAAATCCTCCTAGCAGAAGTTATAGCCATTAAAATTGTAGACTTCCGGGATAAAAACTTTAAATCACAATCAGCAGCTAGCTCGAAGGGAGGTTGAACAATAGCTTGCAACACCAAGTTTAGATCTCAAGGCAGACATTGTAATATTTTCATGTGGTATCTTGCTGAAGGAACTAGAGCTGCCATGGACCCTAGGTCTTGCAGAACTAGATGTGCAGCCACTTTCTAGTTGTTGATTATTTTTTGGACTTGTACTCTGATTTTCTCTAATCTTGCAGGGAAAGACAGGCTATGGATGTCCTTGTGTTTAGAATCACTCCTAGGGACTCTAAGGTTTGAGTAAGTATCAATTGTTATTTTTTTTTTTATTTATAATTATCCTTAAGTAAAAACAAGTCTGAAGGGCATAATTTCTTGCTTCTATTAATTGGTGTTTGGTCGGAGTGGTAATGAGCCAGTCATCTAAATAGAGAAACACTCGGAATCCCTGCAGTCTCAAGTGAGCTGCTACTACTGCCATACATTTGGTGAACACCCTGGGAGTTGTGGTGAGGCCAAAGGGCAGAACTCGGAATTGATAAAGACTGGTTCCTAGCCAGAAATGAAGAAAAATTCAACACCATATTTTCATAGGTTCATAGGTAGGTACTAGGCTATCGGCCCTGGGGCCTATACAAGCCCAGCCAAAAAGGTACCCTGGCTTTTGCCACCCAAGAAAATTATTTTCCTGTGCCACTGTTGAGCAGAGCCACAGAGGTGATTCTCAGGGTGAATTTCCTATTTCCCATCCAATCATAAAGATTTTTCTTGAAGAGTGCTAATGAGGAGCTTTGTTTGATATAGATAGGTAGTTTATTCCAGAGTATGGGAAGTCTTTGGGAGAGGAATCTATCCCTCCGGCATGTTCTGTTTATTGTGGTGACAAGGTTTAGGTCCCTAGAGTGTGTAGCTCAGAGGGATTGAGATTTCTTTAAGTGGAGCATGTCCAACAGCTCTGGGTTTGATATAGCTTTGTGTGTTAGGCAGAGATCACCTCTGAGTAGGCGATATGCGACGGAGTAAAGCTGGAGTTTTTTTGTGACGGTCTGTGTAGGGCATCTGTTTGAGGCTGGTAATCCTCTTTGTGAGGTATTTCTGTGGCCTTTCCAGTTGTTGTAGATGTCTTGTGAGGTACAAACCAAAAGGGGCGTTGTACTCTATAATGGGTCTAATGAGTGATGAGTAGAAGGGAACAATGACCTCTTTTTTTCTGAATGGGAAACCTTTTGTGATGAGGTGTGCCACGTAGAAGGATTTCCTGACTATTGTGGAAATGTGATTATCAAAGGAGACACTACTGTCCACCTGTGTCCCAAGGTTTCTTATCACACTTTCAGTGTTAAGTATACTACCACCTATGCTGTAGTTCATGGGTACAGAGTTTTTACCAAAGGGGATGACAATGCACTTTTTGGTATTGAGCTTGAGGTCATGGCTTTGACACCAGGCATCTGTCTCAGTGAGGCCCTTTTGTAGCATGTCCACATCGTTAGGAGTTTTGATTATGGCTCCTAGTTTGCAGTAATTTGCAAACTTTGTTAGCCAAAGACCTTCTGTGTTAGCCTGTACTTCAGAGAAGTAGATACCAAACAGAAGAGGACCCAGGACTGAACCCTGTGGTACTCCACTTGTCGCTGGTCTGAAGTCGGATTTGGAGTCTGCTACTTTCACAGTGTGGGTTTTGTCAGTGAGCCAGTTGGCAACTCATCTTATGACATAGGGATTTATACCTAGTTTAGTGAGTTTATCTATAATTCCAAAGTGGGGGATGGTGTTGAAAGACTTGGCAAGATCTAGATAGGCTGTGAGAACCACCTTACCCTTGTCTACGGCTTTGGTGAGAAGTCTATCAGGTTTAGGAGACATGATCTGCATTTTACAAACCCAAACTGGGTGGGGTCCAGAGTTTAGAGATTACCAATGTCTTTGTTTATAAGTTCCGTGATGATATATTCCATGGCCTTGCAGACCAGGCTCATTAGGCTAATGGGGCGGTAGTCCCCGGGGTCCGTGGTGGCTCCCCCCTTGTGGAGTAGGATAACCGTCGCTGTGCACCATTCAGCAGGCACAAAGCCTGAGGTGAGGCTATGATTGAACATGGTACTTAGGTGGGGTGCCAGTTCATTCTGTAGTTCATGCAGAACGCAGCCTGGGATTTTGTCTGGTCCCACGGATGCTGTGTTCTTGGCTTTGGAGAGTGTGGTTTTTACCTGTGTCCATTTTAATATGGTAATACGCATCCTGAAGATCTATTGGGCACATCTAATCATCATTTTCCAAAAATGGAAGAATGGACTGTACCTTGACGATCCAGAATTTGGTTTGCTGAACCAACTTGTTCAGCACACTTACATCCCAAATTGGTCTACAGTCCCCTGTCTTTTTTGACCATAAAAAGAATCTTGAGTAAGTACTGGACTCTATCTGGTATGGTGGGACCTCTTGGATGATTCTTTTTTCTAGCAGTTTTTGTACTTGAAGAAATGCATGTTCCCTCTGATTTTGTGCAACATTGGGGATTTTCCTGCATACCGGAGTAGGAAGTGGAAAGGGTGTAGTATAACCTCTGAAAATGATGCTGTGCACCTAGGTATCTGAAGATATTTGTAGCTAGGTTTTGTAGTGCAGGGATAAATGTCCACTGACTGCCTCCAGAGGAAGACAATCAGGCTTCCTTTCAGAAGTGCGGAAGGGGGTGGCCAGAGAATGAATCTCTGAAACCCTGGTTCTGCGAGCCACCTCTGCCACGTGGATGGCATCTTCCATTAAAGTTCTACCCTCTTCCCCTGGGGGAACTCCTTCCACACATTTCCTGAAAAGGCCCTTGGGACTTCATGAGCCACATTTTCCCACTGCTTCTCTGATTTCTGGAAAATGGTCATTGAGGAGTGGAAAAATGTACAGCCACAGCAGAAAAGGACTTTCCATTTTTCTCATACCTGGATAAAGTGTCTTTAAATTTTGGGCTGAATAAGGAAGGTCTGTGAAAAGGTGCATTGATTAATGAAGAGTTGAATGGCTCTGCAAAATCACACAGGTATATACAAGCATCTTTCCTAATGGCAAAGCTTGAACCTGCCACTCTGGTTGTCTCTTTGACTGCATGAGCAATGAGTCTCATGGATGATTTTGATACAGACTGTAAGGTAGCCAACTGGGAAGTGACTCTTTTTTTGGACCTCCTTGGAGATGGCTCCTAACAGAGTATCTGAAAACTCCTTGATTAGACCCCTTTGCAGTCTGGTAAAGTATGCCAAAATGTTCAAGAACCTTAGTGCAAAGGTTGATGATGCATAGAATCACTTCCAAAATCTATTCATTGACTGACTCTTTGTTAGGTGGAAGGATAGAGGAACTTTTTTCAGCTAGTTCCTTTTTAGTTGTGGCTGCTGCAACCATGACATCGACAGATAAACCCTTAGACCAGAATTGCATATCTTCTGGGGTGGTTAAAATTTTGTCAGGTCTCCTGGGGATAGGCTCAATGGTATAACATAAAATCCAAGAGGCTCCAAAACCAAAACAAATCCAAGGCTGAAGGTCACAAGCAGCAACTGTTTTATTTGGTAAAAGCACTTAAAACCAAAAAAAAAAAAACATATATAGTAAGCGCTTTCGTCCCTTATAGGAACTTCATCAGAATATAAAAACAGTTAAGAGACAAAACTTTTATACACACATCCACGAGCAATGACAACAATTTCTTTGATGTTTCAAGAGGGAGTGTCTCCAACAATTCTTAGGCAAAGTAGCATCACAATGCCATCTAGTGTTCAAAAGATTTAAGTGTACTTCATTCTGACAGTGTGTAATCATGCAAGCCAGCTAAAAAACAGTAAACTTTTTGTATCGAACAGACTATGTTTTTTTTATATATATTAGTTTCTGAAAAACATCTTAGATAAAAATTAAAATAAATAAAAATCAAATTCACAAATGAAAAGGTAAAATTGTATACATAAAAATCGCTCCAAAAAACCTAGTACCTAAAAATAACTCAACATTCAATACATGCAATGAGATGGTAAAAAATATTAAAACCAATTATAACGGGCAATAGGGGTATTCAATTAACGAGTATATAAAGTGCATGTCATAGATCATTTCCTTGAAGGGCCTTGAATATGAGGAAAAAATGTGTATTAAGTATAGAGTTTACATAAATAGCTTGGTTCTTAAAGTGCAAACCCGTACCAAAGTCATAGAAAGCTATTATTACTGCATAAGATGCTCATTGATTATCATGTTTTCTCATCACAATGGCTCTGCACTTGTACACATTAATCCTATATGCTCAACAGCGCACATGCAATAACTGTTTCAAAGTCATATGCTTGATCAGTTGTAATACAAGTAATTTTATATCAAGCAACATTATGAATTCCATGGGGCAGATTCAATAAGGCCTACATAGTCCACTAAAACCGTATGCACATCATAGTGTGATGCGCAAATGACAGCTCACCTTTTTGTATTCAGTAAGCAGCTTGCATGTCATGCAGAGTGGTGCAAACATGATAAACATTGTCGTAAGCTAATTATAGCATAAGCAACTGAACTGCATGCTAATCAACTAATTCAAGATTGATAAGCTATTCAACAAGCTGTAAAGCAACCGTGTAGACTCAGTGTAGGTTTCCCTGTGGATACCAAATCCTACTGGAATACAGCCACGGAAGGTACTGTACAAAGAAACGCTGTTAGTGGCTGCAGTTGTTATTATACATATGTGTGAATAACAGGCACAAGTCCATGCTGCTGCTGCTGCATCTAGACCCCGGCCAAAAAGGAGAAGGTTATTTAGACTCTTGTTAACTTACCAAGGCCTGCATGAAGTGGAAACTGTAGAGTGCTACAGGGTGGATAGAGACACACTGCAGGAACTCTGCAGCTTATGTTGTCTGCAACTGAGAACAAGGGCAAATTGAAGGGGAACCAATACCTATAGAGACTATGGTATGTGTACCACTTAGAAGATTAGCTACAGGAACCTTTCAGAGGCCAAAAAGGCATATGCTGGGAATATCGCAGGCATCAGCATCCCTGATCCTACATCAATTCCTGAATGCTGTGTAGTAGCATTCCACTGCTTACATACAAGTTTCTCCATGCACCCATGGAAATATCAGGATGGTTACCCAATTGTGAGAGCAAAACTCTTGAAACCCAACTTGTGATGTGGAAACACACAAATAGTACTGGGCTCCCCCACCCCCAAAACAACTGGAAAATGACAGTTTGTAGAATCCAATGAATAATACAGAATTCACCTGTTATGAATGCTTTTCACATAATGCTCACAAAATGAGTAAACATGTACAACACAAAAGTAAATTTTATATGACTGCTAGGCACTTCTCACTCTGCCCAGCACTCCCCTGGCAGTGTTTATGGGCCATCTTAGAAGTATTACTCCCCTATGTCACTGACAATATAGTACTTTACATTGCCACAGAATACGATACAAAATAATGTATGGTTACCAGTTTTTACAATAACACTTGTAATGATACTTAACAAGGCTGTCTATCTGTAAAAGTAAATGCATGGCAAAAATGCCTTTGCTAAGAGTGAAATATAAGAAATGTATGCAGGTAACAGATTAATCCCCTGATGCATATATATATATATATATATATATATATATATATATATATATATATATATATATATATATATATAAATATATATATATATATATATATATATATATATATATATATATATATATATATATAATAGCTATTTTCATAACATGTGAACAAATTTAGCATGCACCTGAAAAATTCAAACATACCCTTGCAACATCTGAAGCCTTCTGTGCAGATAAATCTAAAGAAATGACAATCCTCTGTGTTCTACAAATACGCAAGTCCTCTCACCTTCAAGTTCCCTAGCTACACAGTTACCTTGTTAGGGTATAGACTCATGCCTCTGAGTATAGTGAAGATATGAATGAGGTGTGAACTCATTAGAATTGCCGAATCCCAAACTTTTGGATTAATGTAAAAGATGTAAACATAGTGTAGGCACTACATCAGTGTTTGTTGCCAATGGATTGCAACTGTGAATGGTTAGTGGGAGGTTGATGGATTATACAACAATTGAGACTCCCTTATTGCCATGGGTTTGTCAGCCAGGATACTCTTACAAAGTGTAGAAGCAATTGTAATAGGCTTTGACATTTAAGTGAGCAGCACACATTTCTCAGTTTCTATTCACTAATATCTAAACTCCCCTGCCTTTGCTGAAAACTGTCTGTTATTGTCAATTAATATTCTCACACATTTTAAGGACAGTGATACAAAATGCCTTGCATACTGCATGTTTCAGATTACTGCTCAGATAAGAGAAGAATGAACATCATTCAAAGGTAAGACAGAGCTGCATTGAGGCAAGCAATAGTCACAAATGGTTATGTGATCACTCATTGTGCTAAATTTGAAATTATCACATGTACAAACTGAGACTGAGGATGACTTGGGAACCACACAGTATTTACTACTGCAGATCACTGTTCACGTATTCTTTTAAGGATGAAACCTAATAAACACTGCTCACAGGATAAAACAAGTTGAGCTTTGCCTATCACATTTCCTCATTGCTTAGCTTTACACAGACCTAGCCTAATGGCCCACACATGAAGTAGACAGAACACCTGCAGACAGGAAACATACAATACGAAACATACAATACTCAAGTGTTGTTTAATTGACAACACACAAACTCATTAACTAGCATTGCATGGTGGTTAGCAACCTCCCCACAACACCTGCAATTCTAGAACACCTGCAGACAGTAAACAATTTCAAAATGGATACATTGTTTCCTCTATGGTTTGCTGCAGTGCAAGCATGCTTTGTGGCACTGTGCAGCACTTGACATGCATACTTAATAATGACCATGAAAATATACAGCTATTTCTTAACTGTTCCTGTGTCAGCAGGTGTAAGTGCAGGGATGCAATAAAGGTGAGCTTGGATACTAATCCAGCAAATTCCAAAGTTTTAGTCACGTATTTCCAATTTACTTTATATTAAAATCAACATGAAATCAATAATCAAACATATAAATAACTGTCTACAGCAGGTGCATTGAGCATACATATGATATCAGATATATATATATTAAATGTGTAACAGTGGGTATCAGTAGAATTATGGTTCTACAATTACACATTTAATTCTCTGAAGTGTCATGTCACACATGTACATTTTTAAACACTCAACTCTTGTGTGTACAGTAATGGTTATAAGTCATACACTTATCATCTAACCTTCCCTGTGGCAATTGGTATAAGTCACAATATATATGAGCCAGGGTTCTAATATAGTACAATCATAATTTTATCAATGCCTGACCACTCATTAAAAAAAATAAAAAATAAAAATGAACATAATTATAAACAACAAGTATGTATAGCAGTGGAACTCATACTTGATTATATGTGTAACAAAGGGATTCTGATTCTGTAATTCTAATTGTCTTTTCTGGCCTTGGATGGCCTTCAGACCGCAATGATACTCATACACACATGAATGTATAAACCAGGATATTGTCAGGTCACACACATACATGGTCAATCCCTCGGTCTGCCATGTGTATTTATATATAATTAATCAGCATGTCCAACAAGCACTTCTTCTGTGCCAATATAAGTTAAAAAATGTGTTTTGTCTCTAATGCATGGGTTTGAATCCCACATTGTGCAAATTTATTTTAGCAGTTTGTAAAGCCACACAAAAAATATCATACCATAAAATTTATGCCCCCAATACATCTGCAAAGTTGAATCAACTAATAGTTACAGCAGCAACCAGACCAAAAATCAATGCCAATGGTCAGATTAACCTTCTTATTTCAAAAACTGCTTTTTTGTCAGTTTGACACTGGTGTTCTCCACTTAACATCACAGAAATGAGGTTGGAATCATTGTTTGGGTCTGTGCACTAGCAGTAAAACCAATAACACAAACTGGTGAGAAAGCATTATCATTTGCTGTTTGCCCTGAGTGGATATGTCTGGAGGGAGAAGGGGTGGTGCCCAATTTAGGGCTCAAAGGTGGTGTGTCGTGGAGTGCAGAAACTTTATAGGACTCCTTGTAAAGTGCCACAGCTGAAGGCTCTTCCAGGGGCAATACTGGCTCCCAGTACAAATCTGATGCCTGGAATAGTCAGGTCATGGTTGTCTACAGTGCAACTGGCATTCCACACACTGGAGAACAATGCAAACACCGTTTTAATGACCTCAAAAGATGTAAGCAGGATACTCTCAACCATTAGCTGGCTCAATTTAGGATGGTTGACATCCTGCATTTGTGTAAATATACACAACTGCAGGGTGTCAACAGTTGTGTAAATATACAGATAAAGAGAATTTAAACTAGATAGACAGCTGCATATAGGCAAGACTAATATGCATAATGCTCTTCTCATGTGCTTTTTATTCCACATCCAACCAGGAGATAATGTCAAATAGGGAGGCCCATGCTGAGCATTTGGAAAGACAGAGGGAAGCAAGGGGCATGTCTGCAGCACAACATAACTATTACTTTATCTAAAGGAGTGTTCTTCTATACAGTAGTATCAAATTAAGCATGCATAAAATCAAGCATACATGCTTCAGTCTGTAGCACAAGCCAACTGTAGGGGTCAGTTCTAATACTGTAGTTAGATGTGGGTTCAAATACCACAAGTAAATATTTAGTCACATCATTTAAAAGTATTACATAATACTTTCAACAGAAGTGGCATAAATGCCCTGTTGTTAACTTAATCTTTATATTCTGGCCCAGCATATGTGCACATTGTAAGGATTTCTTTGAGTAATCATCAGTTATACTTTGGAGTTGTTAAGAAGTATACTTAAATGTAAAAAATAGAATGTAGAAATACATTATTTATATTGTAAACATCCATTGTATGTCACATATGATGGTACTAATTAACTCTTTTTTCTCTTACTCCAACCCTTGTCTTTTTTTTTTTATATGTGTGCTCACAACACTTTCATGTCATCCATTTCTGACAACTCACAAAATGCTTTACAGAGCAAGGAGGTTGGCTAACCACTGTTGGCAGACTGCGCCCACTCCACCAGCTCCTGCACAGATGCTCAGCATATCTGGGACCAAACCTGGCAGTTCTGCCTCTGCTTACCTTGCACTACCTGAGCCCTCCACAACAGGTAGCATTACTCTGACAGCTGGTACTGTAGTACCTTTTGGGAGTAGTGGCTGAGATGGTGATTTTGTCACCTGCCAGGAGTTGCCAGGCTTCGTGCATAGGGTTGTGCACAGCACCATTGGTCCATGCCTATACCAGTTGGAGAGGATGCTCTCTGTTATGATCCATAGAAAGAAATGTCAAACACTTCAACAGCCAGAGGAGTAAGGGAACAGTGATGACAGTTCTGTTGGTGAGGATTATATTCTCAGTGTCCTCATGTTTGATAAGCATGGCCATCCGATGTCTTCTCCCTATCCCCAGTCACGGTGTCTCCCAACCTGTTGTGTCCTTATCTATCCCTGTGTCTTGTCTTGTTTGTCCTGTTTGTCTGCATCTACTTTCACACATACCCTACTTACCAGACCCAGAAAATGTGTGTCCCTTACCTAACATTCCTCTCTTACTGCAGTAAAAAATAAAAAATTGGCACCTGCCCCACAAAAAAAAAAAAAAAAAACATCATCCCATACATAACTCTCCACTTTAAACAGTTGTCATCTCAACACAATTGATTAGGTCCAATTGGCTATGCAACATGATTGCATTTTGTGCTCTGTGTCTGTGTGAAGTTTGGCCTCATGCATTAATGCTGAGTAATGGTGAATGACTCTTCAGTAGTGCAGTTACCTCCGCACAATGCTGATTAAACATGTTGTGCTAAGGTAACACATACTGAAAGTAGAATAAAAAAATTTCATTGTGCTGTAAATACATACTAAAAAGTATTTGATACATGTGGACTTGAAACCTGTATCATCTGGACTCCACTCCCCTTACACCCGCTGCCACAGAGTCAAATAAGCAGCAGGTATGTTTCTTACAGTCAGTACTATCCACATTGCTTGTGTTTGCTCATTGCTTAACTATGATCAAATGGGAAAAGCAGAATAAATATTTATCCGGCATACGCAAGCACTTTGGCATCGATCACATAAGTCAGCTGCTCACAGGTATGCAATGAAAAGTGCACATTAGCATGTATTACTTATGTTTACTGCCCATTTAGTATTCATCCCATGAAAGTACATGTGAAAACACAACCAAAGTGAAGGCACTTTTTTATTGAAAGAACACACATTTACACTGTAGCCATGTGTTACCTGAACCAATGACTTGAAACTTGGTCTTTCAGTACTTTTTCCCAAATATATCAACTGCACTATAGAAATAAATAAAAAATGCTTTCTTATATACCAATGACATCTTTATATTGATGATACAAATTCAGATTTTCCAATACTTGTAGTAATGTGAACAGCTGTTTGCATATAGTTTGCAAAGCTGTCTCATAAAGTATGCCTGCACATTGTAAACACAACAGTAAATACTACACTTTTCACACTCATCAATATGGTAGCATGTCAGACTTGTGCCATAGGGCTTCCATTAAGTTTTCGAGTTGGTGCACATAGGTAGGGGTTCTAATCTCACTGCAGTCAACTGGCGTGCATGTGTGTGTGTGTGTGTGTGTGTGTGTGTGTGTGTGTGTGTGTGTGTGTGTGTGTGTGTGTGTATGTGTGCGTGTGTGCATGTGCGCATGCATGTGTGTGTGTGTGTGTGTGTGTGTGTGTGTGTGTGTGTGTGTGTGTGTGTTTGTTCACTTGGCTGACCTTCAAGACACCATTTTACACCTGCATGCGGGACACTTCTATTACCATCCTCATCTCCCCAGACACTGCTGATGTCATCACTTATAAAGTGTTGTCCAACACTCTCCAAGTCAGACTTGTGCTGTGGACTTGCATTAAATACTGAGTTACCTAGTTGGTGTGTTTAGTTAGGAAGGGTATCTGTTCTCACTGAAGTCAACAGGTGGGGTTGACATTCAAGAGACCATTTCACCAGCATTTGGAACACTGCTATTACCATTGTCTTCTCACCAGACTCTGCCAATATTATCAGCTATAATGTGTTGTCTGACACTTTAAAAGCCAGGCTTGTGCAGTGGCACATACATTAAGAACTGTGCTCTGTAAATAGGTAGGGATTTTGTTCTCACTGCAATCAGCTGTATGTGCATTCAACTATATAACTATACCAGAAGAATGTAGTGCCCCTGAAATCACAGACACTCAGGTTAAAACAGCCCTCTCCAAAGCCAAAAACACAGCATCAATGGGACCAGACAGTGTCCCAGGCTGCGTCCTACACAAGCTCAATGATGAACTAACCCCATACCTAAACACACTGTTTAAACTCAGCCTCTCCATAGGCTATGTGCACATAGAGTGGCGCACAGCAACGGTTATTCCACTCCACAAAGGTGGAGCCACAACGGACCCCAGGAACTATCGTCCTATAAGCTTGACTTGCTTGGTCTGCAAAGCTATGGAGCGCATCATCATGGATCTCATTAACAGAGACATTGGAAACCTTCAAACACTGGACCCTTCCCAGTTCGGCTTTGTTAATGGCATATCATGCCTCCTAAACCTGGTGGACTTCTTTGAGACAGTTACCAAGGTTATAGATGATTGAAAGGTGGTCCACACAGCCTACATAGACCTTGCAAAGGCCTTTGACACTGTTCCCCACTCAGGTATTATAAACAACCTCACCAGCCTGAACATAAACCCCTACGTCATGAGATGGGTTGCCAACTGGCTCACGGACAGAACCCACATGGTAAGAGATGTGGGGGATAGGTCTGACTCTAAACAGGTTACAAGTGGCGTTCCCCAGGGCGCAGTCCTAGGACTCCTCCTGTTCAGCATATACTTCTCAGAGGTACAGGCAAGCACAGGAGGACTATGGCTGACCAAGTTCGCAGATGACTGCAAACTAGGGTCTATAACTGACTCTCCATCTGAAACAGACATCCTCCAAAAGGGTCTCACTGAGACAGATACCTGGTGTCAAAACCATGGCCTCAAGCTAAATGCCAAAAAGTGCATAGTCATCCCCTTTGGAAAAAACAAAGTACCCACAAACTACCACATAGGTGGCAGCCCCCTAAATACAGAAGACATAATAAGGGATCTGGGGACTCAAGTAGATAATAACCTCTCCTTTAATAATCACATTGCCAAAGTGGTTAGAAAATCCTTCTATGTGGCCCACCTAATCATAAAAGGGTTTGCATCCAGATCAAAATAGGTCATTGGGCCCCTCTATGCATCACTCATCAGGCCCATCATAGAGTACAATGCCCCATTTGGGATTGTACCTTACAAGACACCTGCAATAACTGGAAAGACCACAGAAGTACCTCACCAACAGGATCACTGGCCTCAAGCAGATGCCTTATGCAGTTCGACTGAATAAACTCCAGCTGTACTCGGTTGCATACTGCCTACTCAGAGGTTATCTCTGCCTGACATACAAGGCCATGCCCAGCCTAGAATTGATGGACATGCTCCACCTAAAGAAAAGCATATCCCCTCGAGCCACACGCTCCAAGGATCTAAACCTCACCACAACAATAAATAGGACATGCTGGAGGGATAGATTCCTGTCCCAGAGACTTCCCATGCTCTGGAACAAGATTCCAATCTACATTAGGCAGAGCTCCTTGCTAACCCTCTTTAAGAGAAACCTTAGAGAGTGGATGGGAAACAGAAAGTTTACCCCAGGGATCACTTCAATAGCTCTGCTGGGCAGAGGTACATGGAACTAATCTAAGGGGGTGGCGAAAGCCAGCACATTCCATCTAGGCTTATAAATGCCTTTGGGCAGATAGCCTAGTATCTACCTATGAACCTATGACCCTATGAACAATCACTATGGGAACAATTTTCAAAGCTATGTCAAACCCTCCAGCGAACATCTTGTAGCATACAATGATGATGTCAGCCTGTATAACATGCACTCTGACAGTTTTCAAGACAATCCTGTGCTGTGACAGTAGCATTAACTACAGTGTTTGCAAGCTACTTTACTTACACATACAGGTGTTCTAATCTGACAGCAGGCAACTTGTGTGTCCATACATACAACTATATAACTTTTGTGACAATTTTACACAGGGATGTGATTCCACAACTATGCCCTACACTCCTCCCATCATGTTCTCCTCAGCATACAATGATGCTATCATACTCCATAAACTGCAATATGACACATCTATGCCCTACACTCCTCCTAGCATGTTCTCCACAGCATACAATGATACTATCATACTCCATAAACTGCACTATGACAGTATTACAGTCAGACATATGTGGTGATGCTATTGCTACATTGCATAGCATTCATCTTTGATACCTGCACAGGTGTAATGTTCAAATCAGGTCCAGCCTACACGTGTGTGTGTGTGTGTGTGTGTGTGTGTGTGTGTGTGTGTGTGTGTGTGTGTGTGTGTGTGTGTGTGTGTGGCTGCTGGTACATTATAGTTATTGTATGACCATTGGAATAGCTCTTCATTTCACTACCATGTAGGGTACGTTTCACATAGCCCCATGCATCCTCCTTTTTCTTCTGGCCACATGACATCCTTCCTGCAGAGGACTGAAGGATTTCCTTATGTCAAATATGCATATACACATCATGAAACAGAGTTCTTTAAAGAGCCTCTGCAAGCCATCTCCAGACCACATCATGTGTGAATGTTAATTCTGTCATGGTGTGGTGCACATGTCTCATAAGGACAGTGGCAGGATATAATGCAATCCAACAAATATACACATATGCACAACAGTCTTAATATTTTCCATAATACAGCTATAGGGATTCATGTTTACATGGTATAATAAGAGCTAGGAGTTCATGTGATATTGGCCATTTGCCTAATAATGTCCTATAACCCTTTGAACAGTTGACATGTCAATGTTGCTGTCACTGGCTTGTGCTATATTAAGGTATGGATGCACAGTATGCCTACAAGAAGGTATTACAATCTGTGATGTGAGCCAATGTATTGATAGTCATTGCTGCCATTGCATTATTTGTTCCTTCTATAACAGCTGTACAAATATTCCCCCCAAGAACGGTTGACATGGCATGATACACTTGTATGTATATTGCTGGCATATTAGGACATTTGTTGTTGTAGAGCAGAACAACTTTCTATACAGTTTACATTCCACCATCACAGTGATACTTGCAGTATGGCACAGGTGTGCGTGTGTCTACATATCATCATTAAATGCTCTGTGACAGTCATCAGTATAAATTAATATTGATTACATGGTCACATAAGTGTCTCATACACACGTTCTTATGCTGTGATATATACAACCAGCATATCACGTGTTTTTATTCAATTGCAACCTTGTAGAATTCATTATATGTGCAGTTGTGTTGCTATATCCGAGGATTATTGATGTGGTCAGCAGCACCATTGTGTGATTACTAACATTTGTGTCAGGAAATATTTTGCATGAGTTACAAATGACTGATTTCTAATGTGTCCTGATATGCCATTAAGCCTCTGAAACACAGCTTGCCCATGAAACACATATGGGCATATGTTGTGCAGCTGATGTAAGTGAGTGACATTAGAATAGTTGTACGACTGTGTTCATATTATCAGTGTCAGGAATGTGATGAATGACTAAGGTTGTATTTGTAGGTCTTTTCATAAATCACTTATTTCAATAAATGTGAAATGTTAAGTGCAATACATAACTAATAACAGAGCTGTATGTGGATGCCACCAGATATATCCACTAGTGGAGGGTTTGTCTCACACATCAGCTTCCTGTCACCACTGGCCATCTGCAAAAGTATAACTACAAACATTACTCAGTTTCTATTCTAAGGAGGACAGCTTATTTGTGTGATCTGTACAACTAATAACACATAATCAATGGTCCCTGATAACATCACAGGTTGTCTATAGTGTGACTCAAAACATTTTTCTACCAGACACAGTTGTAATCATCCTTTAACACAGCCAACAGACAGACTATGTTCCATAGAAGGGTGCACATCAATATGCATCTTTCTGACTAGGGGGGAATATCACCTGATGCATGCATGTATAGACCCATCCTGACTCTCCTCATGTGTGAGGTAGACCAACAAGTCATCATGGAACTTTTCTAAAAGGGCAGGTAATATTCCAACTATGTGCAAAATGCATGTCATTTATTCAGGCTACATCATGTATGTTCCATCTGTTCCATCTGTTCCTTGTCCTCAAGAAAGTCAACAAAGGCATGCATGATTACAACACTATTGTCCTGTGTGACTTGACCTAGCCAAGGCATTTGACACACATCCACACTGAAATTTTAAGTCTCAGACATCAAGAACAACTTAGACAGCCTTTGTCCAACCAGCTTTGTGGAGGACTGCAAATTGTGGACGATCATTGAATCCAAGTGTGGTATTGGTATAATGCAGACAGTATCAACACACAGAAAGGATTGCTGCCACAGTTATGTGGACACATTAGATGAACAAATCTCATGGGGGATTAGTTACTTTATAAAATCAAATACACAAGTTAATTATAATATAGACAGAATACCCCTATGAGCAGACCAAGTGGCATATCACCTTTGTACTCAGGTAGATGGTATGTGGAATGTTCGCCAAAATGTGCTCACAGTTGTGACTACTCCCTTGTATGTAACACAACTCCTGAGTATGTGCGGGACAGCCACATCAAAGCACATTATAGTTCCATAGTTCTCAGCCCTCATTACACCAATAAGTGAGTACAATCTACCATTTTTCATGTACCTCGCAAACATTTTCTATGGATAAGTCACTCAAGTGTACTACATTTGCCACAGTGAGTTCTCACACATCTTATCAGCTATACCTAAGTATTTTTTTTTTGTTGCATAAACATTAGTGATTGATGTTGTGGAACTCCCATCAAGGTGTTATACAAGATGCATGTTGGATACATGATACTGTGATGCCTATATTGATGGCATGGGTTACATTTGTGACAGTGTGGATTGTGCCATATATATGCCATGCACAGCTGTCATCTAGCTAGCATTGCTCATAATGTCAAACATGGGTATAACAGTGTCCAACCTAACACCTCCAGCAAAAGTTACATTTTGAGGAAGTTGTGCTTGATTCCCCTCATAGATTGCTAACAAATCATAATTGTTGTGCAAGTGTGTTCTTGTAGAACCATCTGTGATCACTCATAATCACATATTTTATGTCAATGACATGGGATTGCCAGTGGTATTATTCTGATATTGTCCATGATTGTCCCTGCTTCTGTCTACTGTTGTCCATTAGCCTATTACTATGTGTCCTGCTTTGTTGAGACCTGTGCTGACATTACATTAATACTCAGCAACTCATTCTATAAAGCCTTACAATATGCACCAACCTCTATTGTATATACCATCCCTCATATATGTCCTGTCCATTGTTCATGTCAAAATGCTTATATCAGATAGAATAATCTCCACTGATATGGCATCTTGTGTGACAGTCACATAAATTATATAATAACTGTGCAGTCCGTACTGTATCATGTCAACATGTGATTTGTGTTCATGCTACAACTGTCTTCATTGACATGCCCTCATCTGCTGCACATTACCATATTTCACCTGTCCTTTTCCCCTGTGTTCATCCCTACACTTTAGCTGTGCATCCTTTTTCAATACACACCTTTCCCCTGACTATTTATTTATAATGCAGGTCGATGTACCCTTATAACTTTTATTTAGTATCTCCAAAAGAGGTTCCATAATACTCTGCACTGTATGCACTTTCATGTAATGTGTTGGAACTATATACATTCCTTTACTAATAACCCTGGTAATCATTGTGGCATTCTGCGCAATCCTGTAGATCTAGCTTATGTGTATGTAAACAGGTTTTCATGTCTACTATTGTCCGTGTTGCTTTACACACTTTCCTGGTTGGCAACACTGTTGCTTGTCATTAAAACACTTGTTTACATTTAAATGAGTACGGTTCTCTCTGAATATGTGTCACAAACAGGTATGTGCCTTGCACTGAACAGCATTCTAACTTTTCCAAGGGTGATGGAACAGTATGAACACAAAATAATTGTTCTTGATAATTGGCTTATTTTCTGGTGCCACTCCAGGTGGATCATATATCTATCAGAATGGGAGTACGTGGTTAACAGACCATGCTGCTTTGCCAAAAATGGTTTTCGCCTGTCCCCCATGGGCATGTGGATATTGGTTACAACTTTATCCACCCCCTTAGAGCCTTTTTTAGGCAATGTCAAATTGACAAAACTACCAACATAGCAAGAAAAAAAAAAAAGAAAACTTCAAACCAACCTTAAGGTGTTACTGCTCAATGCTAGGAGCCTAAACGGAAAACTCTATACCTTACAAGCTTTCCTCACTCTGGAGAATGTAGACATGTGTGCTGTTACCAAGATATGGTTTAATGCCAGAGAAAATACTACAGCAGTGCAAGTCTACAGAGCTTTCCACACATTTAGACCAACAGCAGTCCAGACAGGGTCTATTGGTGGAGATGTCTCTATATATTTTAGTAACAAGTACAACTCCAGGTTGGTTAAACAGGATTAACTGGTTAACCAATTGATTAACTGGATGGGAAACAGAAAATACACCCCTGGGATTCCACCTGTGTCCCTGCTGGACAGAGGCATTGGGTGCTGACTTGTCTAAACATGGGCTAAACTCTTGGCCAGGCTTATAAGGGCCTCAGAGCCAATAACCTAGTAACTTCCCATGTTAGTCTGGCAGACAGACAGAGCAACAGACTGTCCTAATGTTCATCCACATCCAAGTGTCCATAGACAAGGTTCCTTACTAGGCCCTGGCCAACTGTATGTCACCCTCTATGACCAATGAATCTCAAAATTTGTACCTAGACCTACTATAGACATTCAACATAAAATCAAATGCCCTATTCATCATATACTTTAACAACCTCTCTATAGACCTGGAAATGTACACTGCCTCTAAATTTGCAGGCACAGCATTTCCTTGATTTTATCATCATGAACACCTTGGATATTAAACTTAGAAATTATTCAAATCAAACTAATTTGTCAAATTCAAGGCTCTTGCAAATTCTGAGAACACATCTACCTATAAAGAATTATTCATTGAAACCTTGTACAGACATGTAAATGGCTGCATAGACACTGCTGTACCTACCAGAAGTAATACCAGATCTAACACCAAAAACAAACCCTACGTTTGAGATCCTAACCTTAACAAGATATAGAACAAAATAAAAAAGTAATGGGCAAAATCAGAAAGAGCAACTCTGATAGAGACAAGAGCTCTGATTCAATTAAATAATAAACTAAGAGGTCTAATTAAGTCCAACAAGGCAAACTATGAAGTCAGGATAACATCAGATTAAGGACAATCACAAGGCCATCTTCAGCTATATTAGGATCCTTAAAGTTAACACTCAGCAGTGTGCAGAACTGGTAGTATATGGCATAACCTTCACTGACCAGGAAGACAGAGTGACTCTTTTTGCTGACAAATTTTGCTTTAATTTCACCCCCCCTACTACCTTGTCTGAAATCCCATCTAGTATACCCCCCTGCCCAACATTCAACAGGGAGCAAGTTCTGATTGTACTAGCTAAGTCCAGCAGCATTGCCTTAATGCTCCCCAAATATCCCTAGTTGCCTCCTAAATAGCCTAAAACATGAACTAGCAAGACCACTAGAGGCACTCTTCAACTGAGGAGTTGAATGGAGGACCACAATGGTCATTCCTCTTCATAAAGCTGGTCCATCAACTGACTTCAGGAACTTTAGTCCCATCAGTGTGACAAGTCTAATATGCAAAGCCATGGTATATATTATCATGGAAATGATCAACAAGGGCATTGGCAAACTACAGACATTGGACCCATCCCAGTTGAATTTGTTAAGGGAAGCTTGTGCCTACTCAACCATATTTCAATTTTTGAGAATTATATCAAGATTATGGATGAGGTAAGATAATGCATACCACCTACCTTGTTTCGGCCAAGGCTTTCTATAAAATACTTCACTCAGGTATTGTTGACAAACTCTTAGAAGTCGACATAAATCCCTACATAACTCACTAGAGTAATGGCTGGCTCACAGATAAGACTTAAGAAGTCAGGAATGGTGAAACCACTTCCACCAGAAAACTGGCCACCTAGCTGAGTGACTCAGGGCTCTGTGCTGGACCCACTCCTGTTTGGCATCTACTTTTTGAAAGTGAAAGCTAATGTTGAAGGCCTCAGGCTCACCAATTTCACAGATGACTGTAAGTTCGGAGCTAACACAGATTACCCCAATGACACCAACATCCTACATGAGGGTCTGACACAAATGAATGATTGCTGCCACAGCCATGGATTAAAACTCAAAACAAAGAAATACATTAAAGTGCTGATTTGGAAATCATCCACTCAAGCTAATCGCTCTATTGATAAAACACCTTTAAGAGTTGACATGGCAGTTAGGGATCTTGGAACATATGTAGACAGTATTCTGGCCTTCAATCAACATGTAGCCGAGACAGTGAGAAAATTACTCTTCGTTGCACAACTCATAAATATAGGTATGGCATCCTGGTCCTAGCAAGTTGTAGTACAACTCTACTTGGCCATTATCAAAACCATCACTGAGTATAATGCCCCTTTTGGTGTGTATATAACTAGGCACTTGCAAAAGTTGAAACACTCTCAAAGGTTTCTTACCAGGAGATTCCTGGTTATGAATACTCTGCCTTACACAGATTGCCTTAAGGCCCTATCTCTGTCCTCACTCTCCTATGGGTTACTCAAAGTTGATCTATGCTTGGCATATAAGGCATTCCCAGACCCAGCTCTGATGGATCTCATGCACATCTGCAAAACAAACACTAGATTCAAGGACCTAAGTTTTGCCTGTGACATAAATAGAACATGCTGGAGATGCCAATATGTGTCTCAAAGGATCCAGGAACTGTGTAATAAGCTGCTGATCCACATGAAGTAGAGTTTGTCTCTGAACTATTCAAATGAAACTTTGACCATTGGATGGGAAATGGAAAATTCACCTAGCAGTCTGGCTCCAGTGTCTCTGATGGACAGAGACTGATAGTAAGTAAACTAATCCCAAACTAGCATTCCCCCACAACATAACCCTTAACTACCTCCTTAGTTAAGGGCATCCAAGGCACTTGGGGACAAAACTGGGTTAGGTTGCAAGGCTAGGCTTATAAAGATCTTAGTGGTCATTAGCTCAGTATAAACCTATGAAACTCTATGAACCTATTAACTTCTGCTGAGAAGCAGCAATTCCTGGTATGTATGGCTCCATTTGATTCCATACAGTGGGGGGGCATTTCTGAACAGAAAGCTTGAAAGAACTGTCTCATTAAAAAAATCTTTTGCATACAGATTAAAAGTCTCTGGACAGTGTGTATAGATTTTGTTTAGGAACTTAGATGCTCCCTGTATGCACACATCAAAGATATCCTTAGTTTCATTTAGTTGTCATAAAGATAGCGCAAGTGATCCCAAAAAAGGGTGAAATTTAAATGGAGCATTTTCTCATTGATAGGGTAGACGTAGATTCACTGTTACTGTGGTGATGATATATGCAAACTTATGAGTACTTAGGTCTAGAGAATATTTAGGCTATTGATCAAGAAGAACTCAAGTCTTGCCACTGTAATTGTTGAGCCCACAGATCCTAGAAAATATGGCAAAGGTATGAAGTATAAATTCACAGATACATTTCTTCTGAAGGGTTTGTATAAGAAGCACATAGTCATCTGCAAATGTCAGTAGTTTAGGATGTACTTCCAAACTTTTACAGGCTGAAAACAGGAGTTTTAAAGCATAAGGTCTTCAATGTTGTGCAACAGCTAAAAGAAAGTGCTTGGGCAGTGGGATGACAAGACTGCTATCTGTATAGTATAATTAATGTTATGAATGGACTGAATTGCTGTGAATTATACAGGATTTGAAGAATCATTATATAGGTTGTGGGAAGTCCAAAGTCCCACAGGAATTTCTATTCCATGCAATCAATGGCTTTCATAAAGACGAAGAGGATAGACACAAATGAAGCCAGGTTTGCGTGTATTGCATCTCTGTCAGTCTGTCGCTCTGTTTGTCTGCCAGACTAACTGAGTCTGTGTGTGTGTTGCTTGCATATTTTAAGCAACAAAGGTGATCTATTCCTTCCTTTACAAATCTTGCTTGCTGTGATCCTGTAAGTGTAGGGAAAAGAGACAAATCTTTAACTCTCATAGGTGTTCATAGGTGTTTATAGGTGTTTACTAGGCTAACGACCACAAGGTTCTTTTTAAGCCTAACCATGCATCCAAAATCTCTGACAAGTTCTGATACCCTTGACATGTTTAATCATGGGCCTGAGAGATGAGCCATTTACAGGTTGCCTGTTTGCATTAGAGATATACAGTACATGTTAAACCAGGGATGAATTTCCAGTTTCCTATCCAATTGTCCAAGTTGCACTTGAATTGGGTTGGGGGGAACTCTGTTTAACATTTCAAATTTTGTATTACAAGTAATTTCATTGCTGATGAGAAATATCAGGTGGTAGTCAGCTACTAGATTCTGCTTTTTCTGCAGTCAGTAGGGCTCAGATTCCTGATAGTGGTACCTGGCCAAGTACCTACTCAAAGTATTTTTATTTTACTTAGCGTTTGTTAATTGGATAAGCTGATTGTTTCATTAATCCTTTTCAGCTATGACGTGGGCCATAAGGCCAAGAGTAAATACAACATGTGAGTAGAATTTAGAGTAGCCTATCAAACAACAAGTTTTTGACAGTAGGATGAAACATGAGTTTCCAAACAAAGCTCAGGAAGATATGGAGGGAACTTGAACATCAGAATAGAAGAACTTTACTAACACTGGACATAAGATGTTTATGTACTACATACATTGTTAGTCTGTGAGTCTGTGAAGGCTAAAGGCCTTATATCTTTGGATAAAGTTAATGGCAACCTGTACTTCATATATTATATTAAGAGAAATGAAACAAAATCTTCTGTCGAGTTCTCCAGAAGGAAAAACATATCCCGAACTTCTGGAAACACTAAGTATGGAAAAGAAGAATAAAGAACTTGGTAAACACTGATGTCAAATGGGTTCTTAATGTAGTGGTTGTCTATATATCAGTTGGTCATTTTGAGATGTGTGATATTAATTATTGAAGAGCAAGATTATGCCATATCACTAATTTATATTCAAGGGTCCATGCTTGCAAGGCTGACCCGTTTGAGAAATATAAAAGGTGTCATGTGAACTGCCTTTGCCAGAGTGGATATTATAATCTTATAATGATCAATACAGGTGTCATCTTAAATTTGATCTTTCTGTAGGCCCAGTATATCACTGTGCATTCCTCCTGCAAGGCTGTAATCTTCATAATTCCTACCATATAATTTTATATTATATTATGATATAATATATGTAATTTATATATAATATATCCATCTACTATATATAATATATCCATCTGCTGGCACTACCTTATATCAACTATTCTCTTCTCCGATGCTGTTACGTCACCCCCCTTCCCATAATGCATTGCACCTGGTAAAAGCCACACTTAGGCTTCAGGCACCATTTTCTTTCTTCCACTATCCGCTGAACCCAGTAGTATATCACGCTGACCAGGTAAGCTCTCTACTTGAATGGGAATGTATATAGCATTTTTATCTATTATTTATTATTTATTTATTTACATTTGTTGACCGGGAGAGTCCGACTGGACACGGGTCCATTTTCAGCAGAGGCCCGGGGAGGAAAGCTCCACATTATGTACTATTTGCATTATACAGTTAATGTTGTTGGATCTGTAGACTGCCTTAACCTGCATGTGTACCGTACAGTTATCGTTTAATCTGTTAATGTACATGATCTGGCCGGTATAGCATCTTTCATGCTGAAACTGTAATTTTCACAATATATTACTGATAAGCAGTCATATTTAATTGTAAGTGGATTGTGTTTACTCGCTCAGCAGTTCTCCCTGCATTGTAAACATTGTGGGCCTTGCCCTTGGATTTTTATTGCAGTTTACCTTGAAATATAACATTGCATGCTCTGCCCTTGATTTTCTGTTGTTGAGAAAAATAGGAATTATGTGCCTACCATTTTACTGTGTTTAAACCATTATATTTGAGACCGCTCCTACTTGCAAGCAGTTTCTGAAAATGTAGTTGTAAATGGTGTACCTCTAACCAGCAAATGTGACCGGTGAATTGTGTTACTTGGTCCTGGTATAAACCATACAGCCTTAAGCTATGTACCGGAGTATATTTAGTGTTGTTAGACAACGTAGATACCTGATGGTAATTGGTGGTATCCTAGTCTGTATTTGTATTAGGATGTTACTAGCACACCTCTAGACACTGTAGTTAAAGTACAGAGTGGAGTACATTCCCACACAACATTACTAAAGGACCCAGGTAGTCTGTTTGTGTATATCATCTGTTACACTGTGATATCCTAGTTATCTTTTAGTAAGGTATTACTAGCATGTCCTTAAACACTATGAAGTAAAGTGTTAGGTGTTCCTAAGACCTAAGCTGCCTGATTTTTTAGGTCATGCTCATAGGCATAACCCTTCTATACACTTACTTTACTAATAGTACTAAAGGCCAAGGACCACTATCTCATTAAGCTGTGCCCAGCAGCAACCATCTAGTATAACCTGATGCTATTAATTTGCACATTTAAACTACTTATTTGGAAAGCTGTTTGAAGGTCCCTTATCCAATAAGCTGGGCCTAGCAGAGGCAAAGTGGTACAACCAGATGTTGTTAGCTTGAAACGTTATAGTACTGTTATAACAACTTGCTCTCTTTAATCATCCATTCTTAGAATATAAGTAAGGATATTTAGCTGCATTGTTTTAAAGCCTGCTCTGGTTGGTCTTCACTCTATCCTATCCATAGTCTCTAATACTTTTCTATTTTCTCCTCCTCTGTCTGTCCCTTAACCATTCTTTTCTAAGCTATCTGTTCCCTCATACCTCCCTCATTTCTCCTATGTATACTTGTATCTACTTGGCTGAGCCTTTTAGAATATTGTCTCCCTGTATTGTATACCTCTTGCTGTCTCTATTGCCATCCCCTCATAGGTTCCTCTCTCCTGTCTGTTAAGTCCCTCTCTTTCTCCTCTCCGTGGCCTTACTTCAGCTAACACTGCTCCTTCTTAACTTATCCTCACCCTCTCTCGGTCTTTCTCTTTATTTTACAGGTCCTTGGCACCAAACAGAAAAAGGACTTTCTAACTAAATCCCAGTCAAGTCTGAAGACCACCCCCTCCCTCTAAGACTTCTGCTCCTAGGTGGGATTCCTCTCCAGCAACAGTGCCATCAATTAATAACATATGTTACACTGGGTTCTAACTACTCTTGACCTTCTTTACTTACTTTGTAACATATAGCTTTGCACCTATTGTTGTGCCTCCTTAAAAATGCTGCTCCTGGTCAGCTACTGCACATCTCTGCTTACCCACTGCCCCACTACCCTTGCTCTCCCAACACTCCAAGTTGTGCACCCACCTACCTAATGCTACACCCAGGCACTCTCTCTGCTAGCCCTTTCCTCCTACTACCCTGCCACCTATTGGAACAGTCCCTCAGATCCCTGCATACTACCATCATCTCTGCCCTACCCTGGCCACACATCTCCTGCACTAAATCCTCTCTTCTCATCCCCTGACCTAGAGCATCCCCTCTCCCTATCACAGTCCCCCAGTTATCACCCTACCTCTCTAGCCTCCCTCTCAGCTTAGCGACTGTCTAGTCCCCTTCACAGATTTCTGTAAAATAACAATTAAAGAGTAAAATGAATAGACATTTGTCTGCTGTAGCATTTAGAAATGAACACATATTCTCTCCCATACAGAAGGTAGGGAAATACTCACTGATTGTTTTTTGCTGCTGCTGCATCTACAGGATGGTGCAACCCCACGCCATTCACTACACTCACTTCACTCCCCTACCCTACCCCCATTCCCACCCACCGCCACATCAATTACATTTATAGCTATATAACACACCCCAGTACTTCTCACTCTCTGTTAACCAAATAAAACTAACCTATCATCCCCATAATACTACTTTACACCACACCCTTATTCAACAACCAACCTCTGTAATTATTAGTAGTGCTTCCATGCACACACATCTCATTAAACACATCTAAAAACATGTCACACACCTATCACACCCTGATACCAAAACTAATACCTTACACACTAACTATCCTCTCACTCCTCTTGCTGTCTATCGTTACCTCCAACCGCTCACAACTATATATCACCACCCCCACCATGGCAGACGGAACCACTAACCAGTACCTTAAAACTAAGGCATTTCCCTATATCACCTTGCAACCTCCCCTCCCTTAATTCTATTCCCACCTACATAACCCAACCTACAAAATCAATCCTCATTATTCCCTAAAACAAACTAAAATGTTCCACAAACTAACCAAACTCTACCTATACCTTCTCCAAAAACTCACTGGCTGTGGGGATATTCACCCTAAATACAGGGCCCAATATGTCGACTAACTCAAACTTACAACAGACAAATCCTCTTTGCCTAAGGCCTGCCTCCTCTCGCCTCCTTTTGAACATAAATGCTAGAAGCATACTTAACAAAACCCATGACCTCCACATCCTGCTAGCTCTATACAAACTAGAAGTCACTGTACTAACAGAAACTTGGTTTAAACCAGAAAACCATAACAATGAAATTACACCTCCTGGATATAACAGTACACGTAGTGACAGAACTGGGAAAAAGGGGGTAGGTGTAGCAATACTATTCCAAGATCACATCAAAATTGAACAATTCAAGTGTAATTCCAAAGACATCAAAGATGTAAAACTAATTATTGCAAAATTAAAGCTTAATTCCAACAAACAATTACTTATTGTAGGGGGCTATATCCCACCAGGCAATAACACCACTATACTGGAAAGCATACTAAACTGGATGTCAGCCTCTCTGCTACACAAAACCATACTATTAGGTGATTTTAATATTGACTGGGCTGACTGCACCAGCCAAACCCCCACTACCTACATTAATCTCCACGGGTTCACACAAATTATATCTGATCCCACTAGAATTGACAAAACATCCAATTGCCAGTCCATCCTAGACTGGATTTTGCTATCTAACCCCAGTCTTGCACAGCAGTCAGGCTGTCTTCCTGAAAGTCTGAGTGACCACCAAGCAACTTACATAATCAGGCACCGATCCCACCATATTCACCATCCCATCCTCAGAGTAATACGTAACAAAAGTCCTTTAGAACTACTGAATTAATCAATGTACTAAAATACTATAATTGGACTCCCCTAAAACAACTAACTCTAGACAAAGCTGTTGAGTACTTCAACTCTACTTTCCTAAACATCTTAAACTATCACACATCCTCTAGAACATTAGAATCAAAACTAACTATGCCCCATGGCTAACTATAGATACCAAAACATTAATGAAAGAAAGGGACATAGCCTGGCTACAGTTTCACAAAAACAAAACCACCACCTTGAGACAACACTATCAAGAACTCTGGAACAAAGCCAAAAAACAAATCAAACTTGACAAATCTAATTACTACAAATCCATACAAAAATATGCTCATAACCCACATACATTTTGGCCACAATAAATACTTTACTGCACCTAGGAAGATCCACCACTCCATCCCCTATACTACCAAACAACCATGAAAACACTCCTAACCAATTTAATAAATATTTTACAGAAACAGTCCACACCCTAGCCAACACCCAAAATAGTACTGGTACCCCCAGTTCAATAGACATCCCAACCCATTCCAGCACACAAAACTACCCCTACAGATTTTCCCTGCACCCAGTCTCTTCAAAAACAATTGCTAAACTCCTCAAAAAACTTAAACCAACCACACTGGCAGCTGATAATCTCCCAGAAGACTTTCTTCAGATGACTTCTGAAGTAATAGCCTACACAGTGTCCATCCTAATAAATAGGTCAATATCAGAATGTAAAGTACCTCACTCATGAAAAATATCACATATTATACCAGTGGACAAAGGAGGTAAATCCCTTGAGCTAACCAACAATTGTCCCATCACTATTCTATCTCCTCTGTCAAAAATATTAGAAACAGTTGTTCATTCTCAACTCATGCAGTTCCTTCTACAAAATGATCTACTGTCCGAATCTCAGCACAGTCTTAGACCTTCCCATAGCACCACCACAGCACTACTCTCTTTCACTAACACCATCAATCTTCATAGAAACAAAGGACTATTTGTATCCTCCATATTCTTAGACTTATCCAAAGCCTTTGATATGGTTAACCATACTATAATCCTAGAGACTCTATCTACCCTTAACATAAGCTCCTCCACCATATCATGGTTCAGTAACTATTTATCAGAATGTCAACAAGCTGTCCTATGGCAAGGCCAACTGTCCCCGCTACTACCAGTAGCCATAGGCGTCCCTCAAGGGTCTATCCTGCTGTTCTCTCTTTTTACTAATCAGACTGCCTCAGCCTCACCATCAGCCTCAGTGGTGCAATATGCAGATGACACCACCATTATATGTGCTGCCCGCACCCTAAATGAGCTTCAAACCATAACTCAAAACAACATTACCCTTGCAGAATCTTGGTTCACTAACATCAGACTTATTCCTAATCCCAAAAAGACAAAACTCATTCTCTTCAGTCTTGGAAAATCTCACCTTCTAAACAACGACTTTACCTTTACATCTAAAGACAACATAAAGATCAACCCAACCACACACACTAAACTGCTAGGTGTTGAAATTGACAATAATCTGAAATTCGACATACACATAGCCCAAACTATAAAGAAAGTTAACAAAAAACTCGGTCTCCTTTATAGGAACTAACAGTTCGTCACCACACATAACAAAGTCACTATTGCAAGGACTCACCTCCGATCTATTCTCCTTTATGCCTTCCCTATCTTTACCAACCTTCGCCACAGCAAACTAAACAAAATGGAATCTATTTACAACAAGATTGCCAAGTTCGCCACAGATGCCACTCATAGATCCCATCACTGCCTTGCCCTCAAGCAACTAAATTGGCTTGAGCTACCTCAGCTACTCCTACTAAACCAACTCTTAATAGCTTACAAGCTCTACTACCTTCCAGAAAATACCCCAGACCTTCAGCACTTAATTCATCACTATACCACCACTAGAGCCTTAAGATCCAATAATCAAAACCTAATCAGTGTCATCAAACATAAAAACGAAGCTGGGACATCTCTTTCTTTGCCTGCTCCATTGCTAACATCTGGAACACAGTCCTAATCCAGTTAACTTCTATCACCTCCCATCTCCAATTTAAAAAAAAAACTCCTCAAAACTCATTACTTAAATAACTGGCTTTTCTCATGCTACTCCCCAGATTAATCCATACCCTGCACTGTTGCTAGGAATAAAGAATAAGTCATTTTCAGTGCCAGTAGACATGTGTAACTAATGTAAAGTTCTGAACAGAAAGAGCAACCTTCTAGTAAAAAAAAAAAAAAAAAGAGGTAATTCAAGCTTTTCTTCATGCATCATTCACTATTACAACTACCTAGAAATTGTTAATGGTTGCTTATGTATGCCTATTTGTATTCCTGGATGCATTCACTCTTAGTGTTATGTGGATCAACAACCTAGAAAATGTTAATGCTTGCTTATGTATGCCTATATGTATTCTTGGATGCATTCATTCTTAGTGTTATGTGAAGCTTTTCTCCCCGGGTCTCTGCTGAAAATGGACCTGTGTCCAGTCGGACTTCCCCGGTTAACAAATATAAAATAAATAAAAAATAAAATATATTTTATACAGTACATATTACATATTATAAATGTCATCACTTGTCAATACTGTCATTAACTTTGAAACACATACCAAGCTACTAGGTGCAATCATTGACAATCAACTTAAATTCAATCTGCACATCCAAAATTCTATTAAGAAGACACACCAAAAAATGGGCTTGCTTTATAGAAACAAAAAGTCCTCTCAAAGGACACTAGACTCTCCCTTGCCTATGTTTATCTTTTTCCCAGTCTTCTTTATGCCTCTCCAATCTTGACCAACTTACAATCCTTTCTAAAGACCAAGCATGAACTGACAACAAAATTGCTAGGCTTGCTGCAAATCAACCCTACAACTCCCACTACTGATTTTCTCTCAAAAAACCCTAAGCTGGCTCAAATTTCACCACAAGCTTCTACAACCTCAACTGCCCCTTATTCACTCCATCCTCAACTATCCTTCCTCCTGCCCCACAATCTCATCCCCCATCTCCTTTTATACTCCCAATTGTGCTTTCTCTCCAAAGCTCTGACCAATCCCTCTTAGAAATCTACAAGCCCCATAGAACAATTGGTCAACATTTATATAGTTACTCGGTTGCCTTAGTTTGGAGCAAACTTCCACTGAACATTAGAACTTTAACCAATACTAATACCTTCAAAGAACCTTAAAGAAGACTCTGTTAAACTCATGGATCCACTCTTGCCAAAGCACAACATAACTCCCTTCCTGCTCTTTACTCACTTACCCATGACCTTTCTATTCTGTTTATGAACTGCTCCCTTCTACTCAATTCTATTGAATCATTTTTTTCCTGAGCCTGCTAACCATTCTACTCAACATTCAAAGTTCTATATGTAATTATAATAACCACCATTGATTGCTGGTTTCATTTACCTCACTGCCTGCTGAGTTTCATTTTGTTGTACTGTAATTCATATTTTTTCATTCTTATCCAATGTTATTACTGTATTAGAACTGCCATGTATTTAAAGATATTTGTACTATCTATTTTAATCTGCATTTACAAGTGCTCTGTATGGAGCTTTTCTTCCCGGTCCCCTGCTGAAAATGGTCTTTGGCTCAGTCAGACATACCCGATTAACAAATGTCAAAATAAAATAAAATACATATAGTTATATTCTCACAATAATTGTAGGGGTCCATTGTATATTGTTGGTCTGTTGTGATGTTAGCATTGGTAGATAATATAAGAAAACTGGTGCCATGATCATTAGTTATTATATGTTGATCTAGTATCCACCTTTTTGATTGGATAACCATCATCATCAGTTATTATGAGTTGACCTAGCATCCACCTTTTCAATTGGATTTCTTTTTTACCTGTGATCACATTCTGAAAGTCTCATGGTCCAAAATAGGAGACATCTAAAGAAGAAATGTGGACATGGGAAAGAAAAAGAGATATAATATAGTGTAATATTTATGCAAAAGAGAAAGCAAAATTAACCAATACAAAAAGAGCAGTGCCAAAAATATTCAAAGCGAAATACAGGCAAAGGAATCCACTTAAGGAAAACTTTACAATATAAAAAATAAGAAGAGAAAGAGGAAAAGTAGAAATGGAGATCAGTAATGAAGAAGTTAAAGAAATATAGAAACTGAGGTTATGTAGTACCTGCAAACTGAAGGATTCAGTGTAGAAAATCTAATTCAGAAAGCACCACAACAGGATAGAGTAATGGGTATCCAAACTAAGAGGAAACCAGTGGAATAGGAAGCAGTTGGTCAGGAGCCCTCCACAGGAAACCTGTACAAATGTTCACTTGAAGCTGGACAGCAAGGGAAGGAACAGGAAACAGTGGAAATTCTGACAGTCAATGTTATGTAGTGTTATGTCAGTAAGTTCCCATATGAAAGAGCAATAGATGACAGAGATTGAAAATGAACAGAATATGCCACAGGAAGATGCTACAGAACTTTCTATAAAATGCCTGCAGGAAATAGAAAATAAAACATGTGTCCTCAGTTTAGAAAAAAACAAGCTAATAGAAGAGTTGTTAAATTTAATAGAGATAGACATATTAAGATCAATGAAGGAAATAGGCTGTAGAAGGTCAATAAAACCCAAAAAGTCAGAAGGTGATAAAACAAATGAACACAGTAATTAGGACTGTCCATAGAGATCCATGCAATATAACAGAAGTAAACAGGAAATATTACTGTGCAGCTAAATTAATAACTAATAAAGTACTACTGCAAGACTACAGGATAGTGAGGGAAAAGTAGGGGAAAAATCAAATACCATCATGGAAATATGTAATAGAGAAAACTATAAAGCAGTTAACACAAGAAGTGTCATTGTTAGAATAATATAGATGAGGGAACACATCAACAGAAATACTAAGAAAGATAAACATAATAAAAGCAATGCACAGTATTAGAACAGACCAGGATCTATCATGCACTATCGCAAATAATAAGCTAAAGATCTCAGTACAGATGGAAAAACTTAGAAGATACACAGATAAATATAAAGAAAAAGTACTAAACAAGCAATTTATTGATGACCTAAAAAAGTTCTATAGAGAGTTGGGAAATAAGGTAAAAGGAATTGAAAGACCACCAAAAAAGAAGAAATAGATACATTTTGGAGAAGTATTTATGAAGATCCTGTGGAACATATCAAAAATGCTAAATGGATAGAAAAAGTAATAGAAAGAATAAGAGGTTTAAAGGTACAGGATATGAAATGGGATGAAGTAACAACCAGAGAGATTGAAATAAAGTTAAGAAAAGTCTCCAATTGAAAAACCCCAGGCCCAGATGCAGTACCTAACTTCTGGTTAAAAGTATTAACATATTTGCATGAAGATTTAGCTATGAGTAAGAACTATTTATATGTGCACAATGAACAGGCAGCAACTTGGCTAACAACAGAAAAATAATGCTATTACTTAAGAGTGAACCTGCAAGCTACCCTAAATACTATAGACCAATAACTTGCCTTCCGACGACATATAAACTATACACTGGAATTGATGCCAACAGAGTTTATTGTCATTTAGAAGAAAATTCAAATTATGGCAGTAGAACAAATGGACAATAAAAGAAAGTCATATGGAACAAAGAACCATTTGTTGTTAAATAAAGTCATAGTGGGGGAACTGTAAAAGGGGAAGAACCTATGTATAGCATGGATTTACTATAAAAAAAATTTGTAGTATCCCACATTCATGGATAAAAGAGTGCTTAAAATGTATAAGATACACCCTGCACTGATCAACGACATTATAGAGACCATGAAACAGTGGCAGACCACTTTGCAATTAAGCCATGATAAAGGAAAAAGTATTATTCAAAGGATAAAAATTCAAAGGGGGATATTCCAGGGTGACTCTTTGTCACTGTTGTTATTCTCCATTGCCCTTACCCCATTAAGCTGTCTACTTAACAGTTTAGGCCATGGCTGTAATTTGGCTCCAAGAAAACAACAAAGTGTAAACACTTCTCATCTTCACTGTTGATGATTTAAAACTGTATAGCTCATCAGATGATGAGCTGCAAGAACAACTACAAGTTGTCAAAACTTTTTCAGATGATTTAAGAATGTCATTTGGTTTTGATAAATATCCAAAAGCAACCTTTAAAGCAGGAAAACTGCAGAACCAAGAAAACATGAGTTTGGGAAAAGAATGTGATATAAATGTACTTGAGCAAAAAAGAGTGTATAATATTTGGGAACTGATGAAGGATCAACAACAAGACATGAACAAATGCAGATAAAAAGTATTAAGAAAAATTTTAGAAGACTTAAATTAATCCTGAAAACAGAGTTGACATCTAGGAACAAAAACCAAGCTATAAACCAATTTGCTCTTCCTGTCTTAACTTACACTTTTGGAGTGATTGACTGGCCTCAAAATGTGTTGGCTAGATTAGACAGAAAAACAAGAAGTATGCTTCATACTCACCAAATGATTTATAAAAAAAAATTAATGCATACCAAGATTATATATTCCCCATTCCAAAGGAGGGCTAGGCCTCCTTGAAATTGATTACAAGTACAGATCTGCAATCGTGAGACTCAACACATATCTACTGACCTCACAAGACCCAAGCATAGTGAAAATTATGAAACATGAGGAAAATAAATCTAAGATGCCTTCTCTGCTTAATATAGCAGACGCATATCAGTGTCAAACAGGAACTGAAATCAAACCAGAAGTAGATAAAAATCAGAGTTAATCATGTCCTTATCCTTCAGCTCTTGCTGTTTCTTACCAGTGCTTTTTTGCAGCCCTATTGAAAATCTACTAAAATGTGCTCCCTTTTGACTTCAGTGTGGTTGTGTCTTCTGATGGTCCTGGAGAGGTGTGTCTTTTATGCCAGCTAAGCTCAGAATCCAAATCCTCAATCGAGTCTTTTCCTACAGTTTCAAAGCAATCCCCTAGTCATAGGTTATAAAGCCATCAAGTTGCAGTTTACAACAAAAGGGACTCTAAAACAAACAAACCACTATGGCAAAAACAGGTGCAATCCAGAGAAATATAATCCAAGTACAGTTCAAAACACTGGGTTTAGCGTAAAAGATATTTTATTTGCTTTCATCTGTTACCAGACTTCTTCAGAAACAAATGAACAATGAAACTACACTCATATAAATACACATGCCAATTACACACAGTTAATCATGTTACAACCAAGTTTTAATGTAACAATGAATAAATAAAAATAAAGAAAAATATATGAAATATAAATACTAATAAATCACCATTTCAATTAAGCTTATATTTTTTAACTAACCTTATATTCTTAACCTTCTATCTTTTAGAAAGCATTTAATTTAATATTAATTGAATCATTTAGTCCAGGGAAAGTGTCAGCCCTCATTTTCAATTGCCTTGGATCTCTCTCAGTTCTATTTTATTTCTGTAATTACACCCTCTTAAATCTTTAGAAAATCATTCAAGTATGGTAAACAAAAATCTTTTAAAATCATATATGGTTTTATGTCTAAATAAAACATTGCTATTGTCTTTATTTTTAAAAGAGTAGAGATATTCCCTAACTCTTTTCTGTAAGCTCCTTTCAGTCATTCCTATATAGTAACAATCACATTCTGAACATACTGTCATGTTCATTTCCCCTTCAATTTTACAATTAAAGACTCCAGGGATAGGGTCTATATTGAAATAACGAATGCTTAGAAAAGCGAATGCTAATTCATCGACCATTTTTAAGCAAAAGCTTAAAATCTCGAACACCCGCAACAGTGATTTTTTTTCCCCAGGGAAAAAAAATCACTGCTCCGCAAAAAACAAATAAATAAATAAACTTAAAACATTATCTAATGTGGGGGGATTTGCCCCCATACCCCCGATGTGGATGTGTGAGGAATCGCACCACAGTGGAGGAAATGGCAAACTCCCGAAACCGGCCCAGCAATTTTTTTCCCTGTGAAAAAAATCACTGTTCTGGGTGTTCAAGATTTTAAGCTTTCACTTAAAAATGTTCGATGAATTCAATATAGAGCCCAGGGATAGGAAGTCTCTTATCTAAAAATCTTAAACTCACAAACAACCCTTCTAAAATAAATCTAAAAATAGAGAAACAACCAAACCTATGCATACCTTTATTTTTATTGGGCATAAGTGTTATGGGGACAGCCTTGGTTGTATTATTTTGCAAGATCATCTTAATATTATAATTATTTTTAAATACAAGCTTGGGAAGCTCCCAACCACTTTAAATAAATCAATATTTCCTTCAGTTCATTTCCAGTTATTTTTTATAATAGAACACATATCATAATTGTCCACTGTCATGTCTAAACAGCAGGCCACCATGTGATTTGAATATATATGCTGAACTTCCTTCTTATTCAAAGGTTTAAAAAGTATAGGAGGAAACTCAGTAATTCCCTTGTATTTAATTTCATTAGCTATTCTGACTAATAAATCTTCTTTATAACCCCTATCCATAAACATAGATATAATAAAATGCAGCTCTTCCTCAAATTTAAGATCATCTGTAGTCATCCTGGAGGCCTGAATAAACTGGCCTCTTGGAATGTTCTTTATAATAAAGTATGGATGATTGCTAACAAAATGGAGGTAATTATTAATAAAAGTTAATATTCTATGTATCTGACTTACTAAGTTCCACCTCATTTCAAATAATAGTGACATAAAGAAAATGCACTTTGGTACCTATATTCCCCAAAGTACATTCCAAAAAATCAGAACTCTCATTTATTTTACTCAAAAAGGTACCTACTTTGGTTAGATCTTCTTCTGTCATAAATATGAAATCATCTACATATCGATAATAAAAAAATAATATTAAACTGTATGTACAAATGTCATAAAACCGAATGTTCCCACCACCCTAGCACCACATTGGCAAAAGCTGAACCGATGGCAGACCCCATAGCCACTGCTCTAATTTGTTTTTAAACTCTTTTATCAAACAAGAAGCAGTTGTTACACAAGATAATGTCCGATAAACTACATATTAAATAGGTGTCATCATTAGAAAAATGTTCTATCTCATACAAATAGATTCTAGCATAGTCTATACCTACCTCATGGAGTATGCAGATAAAAAGGGAGCAAATATCTACCATAAAAATCAAATTAAAATTATCTCAAAAAGAATAGGTATCTGTAACTTTATCTAAAAAGTCTCATGAATCCTTAATAAAGGACTTAATTCTTTGAACAACCGGGTTCAAGATATAATCTAAGAACATGGAGACTCCTTCAGTACTATAATTGGGGGCCAACACTATTGGTTGAAAAGGTGGGTCCATGAGATTTTTATGAGTTTTGGGAATCGCAAATAGTATCCCCAAAACAGGAAATCCACCTTCATAAAATTATAAACATCCAAATTAATACGTCCTGAAATTCTCATGGTATTAGGAAAGACAGCTTAAATTCTAAGATTGAAAGTTACAAATGTCTCTTCTGATCTCTGAGTGGCTTGGTTCAGAGATTAGTCTGGCTGTGTAAAAGACAAATACTTTTGCTAATATATTAAACTGTTTTCCAACTGACTGATTTATGACAGAATTTGTTTCTGGGTGTAATGACAAGAAAACATAAGGCTTCATCAGCACTATTAAGATATTAAATTTCACCTCCCATTTTAGAACTAGCTGGACAGGGCACTTTTACAGTGCTGACAAACTATTTTTATAGCATTGCTGTTGGATACGAATGAAGGTTTCATTCTATGTATGATACATGCTGAGTAATCCTGAAAAAATTACATCCTGTTACCCACCATAGTAAACCTACTCTTTTCCTTCAGGGAAGCAAAAGAACATTATTTATTAGTGCACGTAAGTACTTTATATTGTTTAATCTAAGACAGAGGAGTGCTAAGGCCAAATAAAGGCCTGAGTGCTCAATGGACACAGTCTATTCAAACTTTGAGGAAAAAATTTCAATAGTTAGTCAGCCTGATAAGCTATTTCAGAATCAGATAGAGTTCTTTCCCTTCCACGCCTTCAGAGAGTCTAAGTATTGCAGTTTACTTTATACTCAGTCACCTACTTTATTGAGAAGGTTAGTAATTTCTGCTAGATGGTTCCTGAGACATCTTTGTCTTGCAATTGAATAAATTATAGGTAATACTAGGCTAACTGCCCTTGTAGGCTATTTTAAGCCTAACCAATTTCTTGCAAAGGTGAGGATCGAACCCTGTACCTTGTGTCAGTAAAATAAAACCTTAACCACTGTGCTATCCCCCAGTGTAGCCTGCATATTGTACTAATACTTTTTTTCTTTTTGCTGCTACCCATGTCTTGTGAGAGATTAGATATCTTTACAAGAAAACTACCAAAGTACCAGTGATAGTGGGGAATTCATAACAGACTTTTCTGAATGCTATAATTATTCACATACCATCTTGACAGGCAAAATTTTAAATAAGGTATCTGTAAATAAACAAAAAAAAATGGTTTGTTTGGCTAGAGGATTTGCTAAGTAACGTCTCTGTAGTACTTGCTTAAGTGTTAAGATATGGCTTCAGCATTTGTTAGCTACATTGTTACAAAGTCTTTTAAAAGAGGTTTCAGAACTGTCTCCTTTTCTTCATACTGCACGCATCACTGACACCACTGCCATGTCTACAATAATTGTTTTATTTATTTATTTATTGGTTTTCTGGTGTGTGAGAGGCATAAATATGCAATTGTCATCCTGCAAGGTTAGAAAATGTTCTTATGTCCTCTTTTTCCCCCACTTCGATGTTGATAAAGCAATAATATCCATGGCACATAAACAGTGTCACATGCTTGACCAGATGTTTGTCTCTACATGCCCTGTGAGTGTTAGAAGCACTGGCCAAATCACCTAGTGCATAATTCAGGGTTCTAACCACACTCTGGCCTACCCCTAAGGACCAGAAACCAGAGCTGATAAACTCCTCATCCCCACATACAGACACACCTAGCATTAAGGCTCAATGTTTCCAAATTAAACCCTTGCCAGCAAAGCCACAGAGACTGATTTTTCTGCATCATCAAGGTGACACTGAACAGAAATGTCTTAACTCACTATAGAATATCCCCCCCGCCCCCCACTTGTATGTACAACATTCTGCATGGTTGTAATGCCTCAAGGAGGAGGGAAAAAAATCAGTCTAATGTAAAATAATTCCCAGACTGGTCTGACAACTAATACTAAATATTGGATTACAGTGTAGACAAATATTTCTTAAAGGACAGAAGTTTTTAAAATCATTACATTTTTCCCCAAATGTATTTAGAAAGAACTTTGAATACTAAATGCACATAGTTCTTTTCAGAGCAGCAGCAGTGGGGAAAATACAGCTTACCTGCCCTGATTCAGACTGTTCACACACATAGGTCACATAATGCACTGGAAATTCCGGAGCATGGTCATTAACATCCCCCACTTCAACGAAGACTGATGCTTTGGCATACAAGACTGGATATGCTGTTGAAAGAGGAACAAAATATTCTTAGTACCATAAGTACTGTTTTGAGAGGCAAAGTCATACAAAACATACTACTAACACACATTAGAAGAGGCACTATCTCCCTCTTGAAATTTCAATGGCTGGTAACTGTGAATGCTTGTAATTAAGAAAATGTGATTTTAAAGTAACTGTATTGTGCAATGAGTTTTGCCACCTCCCCCATAATGCCTTACTTCCGTACAAACTATCTCTATGGTAGCTGTACAGTGGGGAAAGGGGCAGAAACCATTGCTGAAAAATGCCCACTTTTACAATTTCAGCCATTTACAGGCATTTGCAATTATTGTCTTCATAATTTTTAATGGTTCGTAGCACTGCTATCACTTACATGTTACCATTATTCAGATGACTGATACTTTATTTATTTTATTCTAATTATTTTTTATTACTTTTTCTTATATAAATATTCCATTTCACTTTTACAATACTAGAATTATTTACGAATGCATTTATATTTATAAACAAAAGTTAAAAATGTATAAGCATAGTCCATATTGCACAGGTTTAGTGCATAGAAGAGGACATGGAAAATGTCAACAAACAGTTCAGCTAGAACGCAGCGTTGGAGCTGCAGACAATATATATATTAATATATAGCAAACAGAATGTTATTATACAGTACTTATCTAAAGGGATAAAGGCCATTAATAAAAGTGCTTATGCAATTTAAAGACTGTTGTATTCAGCACAGAAGTTTTTTGACCCTGAGTGCCATAATATAGTTACATGGATGCAGTGACATAACAAGGTCAATGTTTTGCTATGGAGGGCCAGATGCTGAGGTTGGCACTTCGTAAGTAGTACGTTTGTCTGTAGTAGTCAACACTGTAGGAAATGCAGATCCACACCACATTGTATCTGAACATAAACACAAACACACACTCATAGTGGCACTGTTGTGTGATTGAGCCTCTTAAGTGTAATCACAAATTATCACAAACACTACTGTGAAGAATAATACAGAGAAGGCTTGACTCAACATGTGGGCTGCACCCCATACATCCCACTCTAAACATGCATCTTTGAGGGGGGAAAATTCCAAGGATACCAAAGTCTTGATCCTTTAGTATAAAGCTTAGTTTTCTCACATTACTGATCACATATTATAGTCTCCATCACTAACATGTTGCAAACAATATTGGCCCCTAGTTAGGTAGATGCAGATAGAACAAGTGGGGATTTGGTATATGAGATATACACAGATTCATGTTTGGTACAGTTAGGCAATACATTTTGCCATGAGTGGTAATACCACTTTTTTTCAAAAATCATACCGTACATGTTCCATTTATCCATTCTTTTAGATATTTTTTAGTTTGAATATTCATTTCAGATAGTGCTTTAATAGAATAAAGTGTCTATTCAACAGGACTTTATGTAGGTTACACAAACTTATCTTACTGGGGCACCTCTTGGGAAGTTTTCTAATGAAGTACTTAGACAAATTACAATAATTAGCTCTTAAGAGTGTTAGGTCATTTTCTTTTATTAGTCTAGTAGTATATAAGGGTTATGTACAGACAGATCTATTTGGTATTTATATTTTATAATTTAGACATAGTGCAAATACTTAAGCTTGGATCTGATTTGCTTGTATTGACATTTTCTCCTGGTTTATGGCAGAGGGACTGGTGTTGGTGGCAAGCAGGGGTTGGGAGCTGTTGGAGGCATTAGAATGTGTGGGATTAAATGGAATGAGGCAGTGTTATACTACAAATAGGCTCAATATTGAGTATGGTTGGAACTTTGCATAAATAAATATTTATACACTTGCTAAACAGTCTTCCAGAAGTAATTTTCCTATTCAGAATACATACCAGAGCTAGGCCAAGAAAGGCAGTTGAGTTCAGATATATGAGGCTGCTGAGAAGTCTCCACTGTAATGTCAGAAAGTCAATACAGAGGTCATTGTAATACCACACCTTTCCTTAACTACCACAGTGGTTTCAAATCTGTTTTTTAAAATTGCTTATTTTTTCCTGAAGTTTGTAATATTAACCGAAAAGTCTGTCATCTTAATGATTCCTTGGGTATTGCACTTGTGAATGAAATTCTCCAATTTATCTCCCCTCCATTCAGAAATGACTCATCTCCAGCTGTAAGCAAATTCCTGATTTCAAATGTGGATATATTAATCATGTTGTATATCGACAGCAGCACTTAAATCTTTTATATCGGAATCCTCTGATGAAGAAAGAAGATATAAAAGTTATTTTTCTCTAGATACCTTCGCATCTTACTTGTAGAACAATTCTTTGCAAATTCTTGGATTTGTAGTATTGAAACCTACACCACACTTTCATCTCCTGATACTGTATACCAAACAATGTAGCATGTGACCGTGCAGCTGCAGACCAGTAAACCAAACAAAAAAAAAAAAAAAACAAAAGGCTCGTGTAGTGTCTTATATAAATAACGAGTATCCAAGTTAAAATTCAGACTTAGTTTCCAAAGTATAATAGACATAAACTAAAAGTAACAAATGGTTAAGCACTTTCATTCCTAAAAATCAGTAGGACTTCACCAGAACTGGGATGCATGGCAGTGGTGGGGTAAAAAGCTATGATCATAGAAAATATGAGGAGGATATGAAACAAGGAATTTGAGACTTCAGAGGTAAATGTTGATGCAAAGGTAGAACGCAACATGTAAATAGAGGAGCTCTGCACAGCTCTAACTGCTGATGATAACCAGTTTGCATAAAGAAGGGAAGCATAGACATATACATCCTACAGCATAATATACACATCCATTGGCTGACATGTCTTACCCACAGGTGTACAGTTACTGGCATGGCCACTCAAGGAAATGCCTTGAAAAGCACACTACCTAGGAAAATAAAGTGTTGCTACAGGTCCTCCACACACAAGGCACACGCTTTCTAATCAAAAGGTACACTAGACAAACATTAGTGGGACCATATTTGACAGGGAATGGTGCAGGATTTAAAAGATGTGGAGTCATTATGTGGCCCCTCATAACTGAGGGAAGCTTTGATTTTGGAGAGGGATTGATACCAAGCACACGTTTTAGATGAGGAAACACCAGGCTAATAATTTCCTTTGCAGCACACAATAACATACTCCACTGCAGTTTTGACATGAAGGCTTTAACAATTCTCTCCTGCATGTTATTCCTTCGAGACACATCTGATTTGCACCTGCAAAAGCTTACACAACAAGTTAGTTCTGTAAACGGGTGGTGTTATGACCTACTCGTGTACATCAGTATACATGCATAAGGGCTCATAAATGCATGTTTATGTGGGCTCAGAGTGATGCCATCTATGTTCCTGCTTTCACATCTTACAACAAAATTTAAAATAACAGATTTGGCATTGTCTTTCATTTTCTGAAGAATATGAAATATGAAACTCTTTAATGTCTTGCATTGTTGACTGACTTTAGACCTTAGTGGTTTACCAGAAATGTTTTTTTTTTCTTTTTTCTTTCATTTGTAATTCTGTACAGGAGTGTCATCATCTAAAATTGTCTATAAATCATCTGCTATGCTCTAAAAATGTAAATGCTATGATACTTGTTCTCACTCCTCTGCATAGTCACTAGAAAATTCATTTACTGATGACAATGAATGGAAAAAAATTAAGAAGAGCCTCATTACAATATGTCTCTTTCATCCATATCTAAATACTTAATGAAATTGTATATTGCATACATTTTTCTTCTGAAGAAAACTATATTTTCATGTTTGTTAGTCCTCCTGTCATGCATATGAACCATCTGATGCTGATTTACTTCATATTTTCATATCAATATTTAAAGGAATATGGGATTTTGTTAAGAGCAAGGTGAAACATAATTTATCATGCAAAAAAATCACTTGTCAACAGACTATTTTGTGCAGATTATTTTCGAATAATTGTGTTCACTTTGATTACATTCTATGTAACTACCCCTTGGGTAGGTCTCAGTTGTATAGCTGTTACTGATTTCTCTTACGTGGATGATAAATTATGTATTGTCTTGAAAAATAACTGAAAAGAAACACTTTTTGCATTGGACTCATGCTTGAAATCTGTTGATAAGACTATTTTGTTGTAAAAAAGTATCACATTTTTGCTTATCTTTCTTAAGTTTATTCTAATAGTTACCTCTTCCACGTTTACTTCAATTTAAGTTAGATTTTATATTTTCACAGCTAATCTGTTCTACTCTCTTTTAAATGTACATTATTACTCTCAGAAATATCTAGTTGTATGTATGTTGACACTGTTATATTTGATAAATAAGGATGTTGATGAATCAGATTGAACAGAAGCATAACTACCTGATCTAGTGCCCAAAGCCATTCCTCAGTATCGTGCCCTCTTCAGCTAAGAAGCAAAAAAAAATAAGGTCCTCAATTTGGTGACAGCACCCACCCAGCCAATCAGGTCCTTTTTCTGCATCATAGCATGTCCTTACTCTGCTGAAGAGTAAATAAAACAAAGAAAACAAAAAGTACAGGAGCCAATCAGGTACCATTTCTATTCTCTGACTCCAACCCTCCTCCCTCAGATTTCAGACAAAAAAAAATAGAAAGACACAATCTTTTTTTACTTTTAAACTTTAGCAAATTGCCTGCTAAAAATGTATCAAGCAGTTGTTATAGTTTATACACTATTTGGAGTGTTACAACACTCAGGTTTTAGTTAAGAAAAAAAGACAAATATTTTTATACTCTAAACTGCTACAAACTGCTTGCTAATATAAAAGTAGTTGCTACAGTTTATCCCACAAGGAGTGCTATAGAGCTCAGAGTTTAGTTAAAAAAAAAGAAACAAACAAACAGAAACAAATGTGTTTTTTCTAATTAAACTGTTTAAACTGCTTGTGCATATGTAGCAAGCAGTTGCTACAGTTTAGATTACACAGTGATGGCTACTGAGCTCAGGTTTGACCATAAATGCAATACTGGCTTTTAAAAGCCTGTATGCATTAAAGAGTGAACAGGATGCTAGATTAGATGACCTGTCGCACCCCCTAACTCTTTGCACTGGTGGACAGTTGCCTCCTTCACCCTACCCTAGCTACGCTACTCAGATTGAAAACATTTTTAGTGCTGATTTACTGATAATGATGGATAATTCCCTGACTATCCCCCAGCTAACCTGGGTTTGATTAGTGGCTCAGTTAACTGAGTGGCAGGTGAGGGATGGGTATACCCATCTGTGTGGGTAGGTGGTTATGTTGGTGTTCCCTGTGGTGAACCCTGGTGGAGGCAGGGGATTTTGCACTGAGGGTACTAGTCCAAGGAGATGAAAAGGTTGTTGGCATGGGTGAGCTGCTGTAGAGGTGGGATGATACACCACTCACTCCCATTGTATGCAAGCTCCTCGCATGTAACCACAGACACAACACTGGGAGGGTGAGCAATAGGTACATCCTAACTCAAAATTCTCCTGGCTGAAGATGATTGCCAAGACCCCAAGGTCATCCTTAAGTTCCATGACTGGTCCAAGCAATATTGCAGAAAGTCCAGGGAGATCAAATCTGTTGGCAGACCTGCTGTGGATTTGAGGCAGTAGGTAGGAAGCCTGTAGAATGAGGCAAGAAGTAAAAACTGTTAAAAAAATGAACACTGTGTTGATTTACATGTTATGTGCCCAATAAATACAATGTTCATCAAAATATATATTGCATGACATGGTTGCATTTTGTCTTGCTTAGGTTACAATATAGTCACAGTTTAATCAATTAATTTGACAAATCAGCTACAAGCGCTCCCATGCTGCTTGCTCATAACACTTGCCCACTGCCACTTGCTCAAAAGGGCAAGAGCTTCAACTCCCACTAACTCAATCTCCTGTAAATATTTAGTCCTCCCACCATCCTATCCTATAAATCTCTATAGCCCTAGCAGAAGCATAACTGTAATCCTAAAACTCCCTTTCCACTCCCAAATACTAAAACTACCTTCCTGATCACTCAGCCAAAAAATCCCCCTCCCTAACCCTAATACTATGTTATCATACTCTAACCCTAAAAGTGTTCCCTTTCCCTAAACCTAAAACTCCCTTTCTAAATGTTATCCTAATACCACCCCCTCCCCCACTCCCTCACTGCAGATATAACACTTACCTCACTCAAACTTGAATAATGTGTTTAGGTAACCTGCAGCAGCTACTTGCCTAGTCTGATATTTGAGACCAAGTGTAAGCTGCAGACTATTTGAGCAAGAAAATGCTTTGGCATCAAAACAGTAGTTTTTGAATGCATGGGACTCGAGTGCTTGTAATGGACACAAATTTCTCAAGTGCCCATTGCCCTGAAGCTCTTTATGAACTGGAATCACTTATCAAATGTATTTTATTTTGGTGACTATACCTAGCGCTGCATTTCTAGATTCAGTAATTCCCATATTTTATTTATGTATTATATACCTCTTTGTTTCTCATTATTTTGTCTGTTTATTTATTATTCTGTCTTTCAGATAATTATAAAAATAGTAAATAGTTTGTTAAAATTGTATATTTGGTTAGCTAGGGTAGTCTTCAATTGTGAACTTAGCCAAACACATGAAAGTAACAGCTACAGAAGTTTTTTTTTTTTTTGTTGTTGTTGTCAAATAACAAAAGAGCTGAAGAATCAATAAAGCAAGTCAAGTTTAGAAACCTTAGGAAGAAGTAGAGCTTGTTTGACAGACTATGGTGTTTATTACCCTGAAAAGGGCTGAGCACACTAATGATTAAGTGTTCAATAGTCTAATGGTGATCTCTAAGACAGATGCACCCAGGTTGTTCATACAGATGGGGAAGAAGATATGTTTTAAAAGTTACTTTCTTTGTTGGATTTTTTAAACAGGTTGTCTGCAGATTCCTGACAGCAGGTCTTAATTTGAAGAATACGGGTTTGTTATTGCTAAAGATATATCTCAACTACTAAAGGGACATGCAGCAATTATTTTGGGATCTTAAGGAATAGTGACACGTAGTTAAGCAGAGTTAACAAAATAGTATTGGTTAGCAGTATAAGTTTGGAGGTCAGAGTTGTGAGACCCTATATAGATAATATTTAGGTCGCTTTATAAGAGACATTGAATAGTGCAATATAGTTTCTGAGATACTGATATTTTAAAAAAGTAGATAGTATAAATCAGGAGCATCAGGACAAAACTAAAGTAGTCTATAGTGTGCTCAGCACTATTAATAGAAAATATTTGGGGCCTCTCGGTACAGACTTATTATTATTTTTTGAAGAAAAGAGTGAGCAGTAGTAATACCTTTTTTGAAGGTCTGTGATATTTAATAGATCTTGACAAAAAACAGAGGTAGAGGTCATTTAAGCTATCAGGCAACATTTTTAGAAAGTAGCATCTGTGTGTAATAATGTTAAGTAAGATATCTAAAACTGAACTGTGTGTGTGTGTGGGGTTTGTAAGGTTATTTTGGTTGCTGTTGTGTCTTTCGGCTTTTCCCGGTTAGGGGTCGCCACAGTGGAACTCCGGTCCGCTAATGATTGGCAGTAGATTTTTACGTGCTGGCTTGCCGGGCCTAATGCACAACCTTCAATGAAGGAACACCCGTTCACACATGTCAACACACAGAAGATGTTCTAAATGAGAATCGAATGGGCAATGTCTAACTGTGAGGCAACAACGCTACCGCAGCACCACAACCGCAGCTAGAATATTTTGGAATGACCCAGTATGGAGGGGTTTTGCCTATGCTTTAGGTGAATAGGCTCGTACCATGCTATTATTAATTCACCCAAAAGATAAAGTTGGGTTTGCATATTTATTTACTGAGATTATTGAGAAATGATGAGTGACTAGGAATGCTGGGTGGGGCTATATACTGTCAATATGTGAAAGCAAGTATGATCACCCATTTTAAGATAAATTACCACCTAGTATAGCTTAGTACTGAGCTGAGAGTTACTACTTACACATATAGTAAAGGAGGTATTTTATAGTGGGTAACAAAGCTCCAGCTCCTGTCCTAATTGTAGGGTGATCATCATGGAATACAAGGTTGTTGTTTATGAGAAAGTGTGGAAATTAGTATGTGTTTTCAATCAATTTACGCTACTGCAATTATGTCATGACCATGTGGGAGATCCCATGTTTCTGTAAGGTTAAAGATTTATTCATATTGCAGCTACTAAGGTGAGAGGTTTTAAGCCACATTGGTTTCGGCTAAATTGTGGAGTGGAGTTAAAATGCATGACAGTTTGAATGGACTATAAGGGGTCTGGATTCAAATCAATGTCATCTGATTGCAGTATTTGACAAAGAAGAACTGCTAGAATCAAAGGATGTATATGTTTGAAGTTTATGATTGTAAACGTTAGGGAGAACAGGGAACGGTTTCTAGTATTAAGGATTTTAAGAAAATTAGGTGATCTAGAGTGTTGGGCAGTAGGGTACTGAGTGTAAATCATGTACAGTGTTATCAAAAATATGATCAGAAGGGGAAAAAAACATGGGTAGTGTTTTAATGAAAACTGAAGAATGCTATGCATATGTATGGCCTAGTCCATTAAACAGTGTGTTTTGTGAGTAAAAGTATTGTAGCAGGTTTTGCAATGCAGTGATTGGGCTACAAGTGATAATAATAAGGAAGAGAAGATGAGGATCTTGAAACCATAACAATGGGCAAACTACAGTCCCTTCCCTAATAGCACATACAGTAAACAGCTGCTATAATTGATGGTCCGTTTCCCATCATTTCACCAGCCAGCCTGAATGACATGGGCATCCGGAGACAATGTAGTAACTGCCTCATGTATACTGACAACCACTTACTACTAAAACAAACAAATACCCTATGTGAGAAGTGTAATTACACAATTAAATTGGAATCAGTTCTCTCACATAACAACACACTGGACATCAAACAGGTTGTCAGCACACACACTTTACCTCTCACACAAAATGAGGTCATGACACATAATCCCACATATGCAGAGGTACGCACTAGAAGCCTACCAAAAGATCAGAGACCTCCCAACATAAACCACTTGTCCACACTGCTATGCAAATAGAAACCACTACACATAATTACACATACTAAGGCAAAACACCTCAAGACCTAATGCCTTGGTCATAGACTACTCCATAGTGAAACACAAAGATGTCCTCCTCAACAGGGTTGACAAGGTCAGCTGCCTGTCAAGTACTGTGATCCGTCAAATCACACAAGCACTTAGTCACTCAACAACAATTATCATTATGATTCTGTCATAGTCCATGTTGGGGTGAATGACTTGAGATGTACCCCTCTGGAGTATATGAAGTGCTACATGCCTGAACTCTCAGATTATGTGTCCCTTGCAGGTATGACTCTAGTCCTCCAGCATTCTACCTTCATCCAGGATGATGCCAGAATATAGACAAAAAAATGATTGGCTTCTACAATTGGCTTAGCTTGTGGTCTCAGGCCAGGGGCATCCAGTATCTGTCCACATTTGAATACATGGCCAAAAGGCCACACTGCTTTGCCAGAGATCATCTACACTTGTCTCCTCTAGACTTTTGGATACTGGCAAGGGTGCTTGCCTCAAACCATACTGCCTTTTATAGGTAATGTCAAAACAATAAAATGTCTAATGTAACAAAATCCACTCAAGACCAACTCAAGGTTCTGCCACTTAATGCTAGGAGTCTAAACATGAAATTGCATTACCTGGAAGCACTCCTCACCTTAGTAGATATTGATGTCTGTGCAGTCACTTAAAGATGGCTCATGGATGTGGAGAGCACCTTGGCCATGCAAGGCTACAATGCCTTCTACACATTCAGACTTTAAAATGACCATGAGAGAACCAAAGGTGTAAGTGTATACATTTTCATTAAAGCCAAGTGAACCTCGAAACTGGTCAAGCAATATGACTCTCTTGAACTACTCCATGTCCAATATAGAAAAAATTCCCTACCACATCATTGCTAACTAATCGTCCCTCAACATGAACCAGGAAAAGCACACCACCTACCTTGGCTTACTGGAGTCGATCGCCATACAGCCCAACACCTTATTCATTGGAGATTTCAACTTTTCTTTCATCAACTGGGTAGCATACACGAGCACAAACATGCTTGCCCAGAGGTTCCTGGACTTTGTCAGTATAAATGTTCTGGAACACATAGTCTGCACCCCCACAAGGGGCTCAAATGTCCTAGACATAGTACTCACCAACATGGGGGTTACTGCACTACCCCCTGTATGATGCCCTCCCTGGTAAGTTCAGACCATAAATCAGTCTTGTTCAAAGTAACTATTGAACCTGTCACCAGCACAGGAGCAAAAAAACTTTTCCAAACCAAACTACAGCCTACTAAGCAATGGTATAAAAAGTTTTATACCCCCCGCAATCACAGACAACAATGACTCCTCTGAAGAGGCGTACACAAATGTCCTGTATAAACACTTAAGCAGCTGTATAGACTCAGATGCATCTGACAGGATTAAAACCAGGTCATCCGGAAACAACAAATCACCCTGGTGGACCTCAAGTATAAACAGATTATATAACAAAAGGAAGAAACTGATGTCTAAGACAAGAGCGAACTGAATCAGCAGAGGAGGAATTCACTCCACAGATTAAAAAAGCAAATCAGAGCACTTGTAAAGTCCTCTAAATCTAATCACAAAGGTAAAATAGCATCCCCTAGCTAAGTATAATCATAAGGCATTCTTTAACTACACCTGAAATCTAAAAGGGAATGCCCAGCTATGTGCCGAACTGGTAGTAGATGGTACCACTCATAAAATACCAGAGGGAATTGCCAACCTGCTAGTTGACAGATCTGATGCAAATTTTCCCCCCTTGTCCTCGCCAGCCATACCCCAAAGCATACATGACACCAGTCCTCTGCCTAGTATCTCTAGAGATCAAGTCGTATCTGCACTCTCCAAGACCAAAAACACACCACAATGGGACCAGATAACATTCCAAGTTGCTTATTAAGCAATCTAAAACAGTATCTAGCAGACACACTTAGTGTTCTCTTTAACCATAGTCTGAGAAATGGCTTTGTTCCAGCAGAGTGGAGAACAGCAACAGTAATCCGCTTGCACAAAGTGGGGCCATCAACTAACACTGGGAACTACTGACCTATAAGTCTAACCAGCCTCATCTGCAAGGCCATGGAAAGAATCATCATGGACCTCATCAACAAGGACATAGGTGCCCTTCAAATTATAGAACTGACCCAGTTTGGCTTCAGTAAGTGTAGATAATGTTTATTAAACCTAGTAGATTTCTTTAAGAAAGTCACCAAAGCCCTGGACGAAGGTAAGACAGCACATACTGCCTATCTTGACCTAGGCAAGGCTTTTGACACAATCCCCCACTCAGGTATGATTGAGAAACTCTCCCCACTAGGGATTAACCATGGTCACTAGATGGGTAGCCAACTGGCTCACCAACAGAACATATACTGTCAACGTTGGCTACTCCACCTCTACCAGTAGACCCATCACCAATGGTGTATCACAAGGATCTGTGCTGGGCCCTTTACTGTTTGGAATCTATTTCTCATAAATCCAGGCTAAAGTAGACCTAGTTCGCTGATGATTGTAAATGGGATGCAATCACTGAGTACCCCAATCTTCTTCTTTTTTTGGCTGCTCCTGTTAGGGGTCGCCACAGTGGATCATCTGTTTCCATTTCTCCCTGTCCTCTGCATCTTGCTCTGTCACACCAACCACCTGCATGTCATCTCTCACTACATCCATAAACTTTATCATAGGTCTTCCTCTTTTCCTGTTACCTGGCAGCTTCATTCTTAGCATTTTTTCCCAATATACTCTGCATCCCTCCTCAGCACATGCCCAACGTAATCTTGCCTTTGTGGCTTTGTCTCCAAACCTTCCAACCTGGGCTGACCCTCTAATATACTTATTCCTAATCCTGTCCATGCTTGTCACATCCAGTGCAAATCTTAACATCTTTAACTTTGCCACATCCCGCTCTGACTCCTGCCTTTTTGTCAATGCCACTCTCTCCATCCCATATAACATAGCTGGTCCCACTACCCTCTTGTAGAGCTTCCCTTTCACTCTTAATAGTACTCGTCTATCACAAATCACTCCTGACACTCTTCTCCACCTACTCCATCCTGCCTGTACTCTCTTCTTCACCTCTCTTCCACACTGACCATTTCTCTGAACTGTTGATCCCAAGTATTTAAACTCATTCACTTTCACCACCTCTACTCTCTGCATCCTCACCATTCCTCTATCCTCCCTCTCATTCACACACATATATTCAGTGTTAGTCCTGATTACCTTCATTCCTCTTCTCTCTAGAGCATATCTCCACCTCTCCAGGGTCTCCTCCACCTGTTCCCTACTGTCACTACAGATCACAATGTCATCTGCACCCAATGATGTCAACATATTACAGGAGGGCTAACAGAGACAAATGACTGGTGCCAGAGCCACGGTCTAAACTAAATGCAAAAAAGTGCATTATTATCTCCTTTGGCAGAGCAGAATTCCCTGATAATTACAATATTAACAGCACCCCTTTAAGTTCAAACCCAATAGTGTGAGATATGGGAACACAGATAGATGACAATCTGCAGTTCGACTGCCAAGTTTCCACAGTGGTAAGGAAAGCCTTCTACATTGTGCATCTCATAAGTAAGGGCACTGAATCCAGGTCTAAGGTATTATAACTTCACTGTACTCAACCCTCATCAGTCCATTAACAGAGTATAATGCTCCCTTCTGCATGTACCTCACCAGACACCTGCTGCACCTGGACAGACCACAGAAGTTTCTCACCAAGAAAATACAGGCCCTCCAAACAATGACTTATGTGGATAGACTGAAAGCCCTGTGACTGTACTCTGTAACATATAGGCTGCTGAGAGGCAACTTGAGCCTGGCCTACTCTGACCCTGCCGTGATGTGTATGCTGCACATCCACAAGTCGAATTGCACAAGAGTTATTCGCTCTAGGGATGTGAACCTAGCCCGTGACATAAACAGAACATGCTGGACAGACAGATATATCTCCCAGAGATTGCTGCTAGTCTGGAATAAACTTCCAATTCACGTGAAGCAGAGCCCTCACTGAACCTATTCACGTGCAACTGGATAAATGGGTGGGAGACCACAAATTCACCCAGGGGGTGGAACCCATGTCCCACATAGACACACTTTGTGAATTTCGTCCATCTAACCAAAGACAATTGAGGCAATTCAGGATTAACATGAATTAGGGCTACTAGACTAATAAGTTATGAATTAGTAAATAAATAATAAATGTAACATGATAAAGTGTACAAATAAGGAAAATTACAGTGGAAGGAAATACAATGAATAAGAGAGAAAGGTAGGGAAAGTGACCCAGGGAAAAAGATGACTGAATAAAATTCCTGAATACTGAAGACACTGTATCTGAAATTGTGTCAGAGAGAATATGAATATGATAGTCAGACTGAGAGAGGTACTCTATGTTTGGCATGACGTCAGTGAAATACTACATCAGGAATAGTAAAAGAGAAGCAGGAACATTGACTGTGGCTGTTAAGAAAAGGATTAAAAGAGTAGGACTTGAATAGGATAACAGTTAAGAAGCTGCTGTCATCTGTAGCTAATGCTCAAGGATGCGGCTGCTGATAGTAATAAAATAGATCACATGGTCACTTAGAGATTCAGCACTTGATTCTCGTCAATCAAAAGGGAATGGAAGAACAACTCTGCCTCTCTATCGTATTATTGCATGAGTAAAAAACTCTAATATACCCAAAGGAACATCACAACTCACACCAAAATACAGTGCGTCTATTCCAGTAGCAATAAAGGCTCTTCTCCGTATACAAAGACCAATAGTAAACACAATGTATTCTCCAAAGTCTCGAACTACAGACAATAATCCAACTATATCTCAATCTAATATACCAGCAAACTATGTTTCTTGGTACCAGACAAACATTGTTCTCAGTCCCCCAAAACTGGAACGTTCTCCACAATCACAAAGAACCCACAGAAGTTACACCATACTTTAAATACCTTGGAATTTGACTTGACCATTCTTCAAACTTCCGGTTTAAATATAACAAATTCATAATTAAATCCACTTTATTTGGGGCAAAAACACATCATAGTTCTTTCCACTAGAGAGCAGAAATGTTATTATCTCTTCAAACAACTAACCATATTTGCAGTTTTATCACCATGGCTTCTCATAGCAACTGTCACTGTGTAGGTATTGTCAAAGCAAAATTGCTGCCAATAAATCAAAAAATATACCCGACTTCCTGCATCATTTTCCTACAAACAAATACACCTTGAAAATACTCTCTTTTATGCTAACTGACATACCAAAATAACTATAATCTACAACCTTAAACCTCAATTTATTCATTGCAGAGAACAGATTTCTCTATCCACCACATTATTTTGGTAATGGACCCACAAACATGGAAGTCTCATCCTGCACATCTAAAATCCATCTCTTCTTGTCAATTTTAGGCACCATGTTAAAACAAAAACACCTGTTAGGAAGCATTCCATAAATTTTTTTTGTTTTCACGATCAATGAGTTGCATGATGAACAGTTATGGCCCTCTCATCCATACCCCTTGAAAACACACATTCCATCTGACAAGCCAACTGCGCACATAAATAATACCTCGTCATCTCCTTCATACTTTCTACTTCCTATACACTTGTGTAATCTTCCATAAAGTTCCTACTGCCCTAAACATTTGTTAATTCAGTGCTTAGCTCTTCTATTCTCTTTTTCACCTCCCCTGTATTCTCCCATCTTTAACCTTCTCCTCATAATCTGTTACCCTTTCTGTAGTCCACTGTTCCCCTCATAACCTTTTCCATACATTTTCCAAACTTCCCTCTTTTATTTCTCCTTTATTTCTCTCTCCTTTTAATTGGATAAGTTGTGAAAAATGTAAATATACTAACAACGTTTTTACTTGTTACTATATTATTAATAGTGTCTGACATTATAGTACTGGCATTTCTTGTTTATCTTAGTTTTCTATATTTCTGTTGACGACTGGTCTACACTTTACATTGCATTCTAAATTTTTGTACATCTCATATCTTACTTGGATGAAAATGAAAACAGTCTAGCTGGCGAGCTATTCTATGCCTGTTCACAAAGAATGCATGAAATAAAATAAAATAGAACATATAATACTATTAACAATGGTAAGTTTAGTTATCATTATTGTCATCATTATGTTCACCTGCAACCGTTTCACCTTAGATGAGACAACATCCAAGTTTAATAAAAATGTAACTAATAAACATATATTTTCGACTGTAAAAATATTTCGGTAGGATCCTTCACCATTGTAAAGTTTGTCTCTGTTAAATAAATTCATTTCAATGCTACATATTAGTGATTCTGGTGCACTGTGAGCCTGAAGTGAGAATGCTTCCTAGCTTTGGAGTAAAAAAAATTACCAGGATATCTTATCATACAGTGAGCCAGTGGCAATTTTATAAATTATTACATAATAGAAATAGAAAACAGAAACAAGAAACAAACTCATAATGAATGCAAACACTTTGTGTCCCAAAAAGTAAGGGCACATCAGATGGTAGATTAAAAAAGCAAATTGAAATCCAGCTTGTCTTCTGTTAAATAGAGTAGCATATTAAAAGAGTATGCTAGAGTATAGAAGTAAAGCACTGAAACAAAAGAATAATAAAGGAATCTGGTGTACATCATGAGTGTCCCAAAGAGATGAGAAAGTTTTAATCCGTGATCAAATGAAATGAAAACGTTTCAGAAAAGTGGATTAAATAATTACATGCACAATTCAATATTGTGAGTTCCTGAAATATGATATTTTATGGATTTTGTCAGAAATAGAAACAAAAGATTATTAAAACAGAGTCATGCAAATTGTGAGCTATCATAGATCCCATGACAACAACTTCTTGCAAGTGGGTTTAACACAGACAAATGACTGGTGCCAAAGCCACGGATTAAAACTCAATGCCAAGAAATGAATTATATTGCTTTTTGCAAAAACAGCCACCCAGGTTAATTACTCAGCAGACAAGATGCCTCTATGAATTCAAAATGGAAGGTAGAGATTTTGGAACCTATGTAGACTGTAATATGGCCTTTGACCAACATGTGGCCAAGGTAAGAAAATCATTCTATACTGCCCAACTTATAAGTAAGGGTATGGCATCGTGGTCCAAGGAAGTTATGGTGCCACTTTACTTGGCCCTTATTTAACCCATCATTGAGTACAATTCCCCCTTTGGCATGTACCTCACAAGGCATTTGCAGCATCTGGAAATACCTATGACGGTTCTTCACCAAGAGAATCCAGATTATAAACACATTGTTTTATACAGATCACCTCAAAGCCAAATCTCATTACTTAGTTTTTACAGGTTAGTAAGAGACGATATGTGCTTAGTATAAAAGGCATCCTCAGATCCAGCTTTGATGGACCTTTCCCACATGTGAAAAAAACAATAGCTCCAGAACCACTAGATCCAACAATTTCAATTTGGCTTGCAGAATGAAGAGAACATGTTTGTGAGACAGACATGTGTCTCAGAGGATCCTCATGCTCTGATGTGGGATCCCCATCAATGTGAAACAGAGTCCATACCTAGCCCTATTCAAACATAACCTTGACAACTGGATGGGAAATCAAAAATCCATACCGGTCTAGCCCCCCCATGAATCTGATAGACAGAAGCAGACAGTAAATATATCCTAACTAACACCTCTCAACACACACACACACACACACACACACACACACACACACACACACACACACACACACACACACACACACACACACAAAACCCTTTAACAACTTCCTAAGTAAGATATCCTTCCAAGGAGATGCCCATGGTAAAAAGGGCACAATTGGGTTGGGTTGCAAGGCTAGGCTTCTAAACACCCTGCTGGTTGTTAGCCAATTATATACTTGTGCGCCTATGAACCTATGAAATATTTCACATGACCCCATTATACAAAAGTAAAATGAACATGCTACAAGCAATGAATAGCTTGAATATAGGGGGGATTTTCACAGGGAGACAAAAACATTTGTGATCTTGCTGGAAGTTCCATTCAATGAAATGTATATGCTACATAGAATATAGATGTAAAGGAAATATTGGAAGCCATGGTTTGCTCAGATAATTGTAAATTTCAAGTCTATATTTTGCACAAGCAGAATGAGTATATTATTTGTCATGCTGGCATGGGCAAGAAATATGACAAGTCTGACTCTGGTAGAATGAGAATTTGACACACTATGCTTTGCCATAGTGGATGCCTGTTTTCAGATCATGGAAGGAGTTATTAAACCAAAGATTATACAAGCCACATTGACTCAGAAATGTGGGGCTAAAGTTAATGAAATTAACACTGTTTAAAATGAAAACATTACAGGCTACTCTAGGTCTTATGGATAATGGATTTTTATCATACATTCTGTGGACCGTATTATTCAGTAATCATTTATATATTGGGCCCTGTGAGTCCAAAGAACTGCCATGCATAAAAAAATGGAATTGGGTGTGACTTAGACAACAGAATTTTCTTACTGTGTTTGACTTAGAAAAAAGACAGTGAAGGCCATGTTGTCCATGATATGAGGATGGATAGAAAGCTCCAATAAATTAAAAAACAATAATTGCCCTAATATACAGAAATTAACAGTAGAACTGACCCAAACAGGTAAAAAGTAATGCATATTTAATTATGGGAAGGCATCTCTCTAAATGTTAGAATGGATTCTTTATTTCATATAATGATACTGGCCACAAAGAAAGGCATAACAGAAAAGGGAAAAACAATCGATCAACCAGAGATGAGGACAGTGTTCAGAGAGATAAAGGAGATAACACAGTTTAGAAATATCAGCCATAGAAATGCAGTCTATGGATAGAATTTTCTTCAGGTGGTCTTCTTGAACTGCATATAAACCCTGTATAGGGAGTTTTGAAGTAAATGTATTTTAACAAACAAGACCTATTCACTGAGACATATATTAATAGAAGACTGCATTGTATCAGCAACTGGCCATGGTATGTGTGTGTACTTATTAGCAGAGCTGAAATCTGGCTGTCTAGAATATTTTGTTACTGTGTTGTTATAAAAAACATGTTTTTTTTTGGGAGTGCAGTGAATAAACTTGTAAAAGATTATCTGGGAAGATGGCAAATGTCAAGCTAATCATACATTTAAACTAGTTGTAATAAATGGTACAACACAGCTGATCCAAATGAAAAAATGAACCAGAAACTATATAGGCTAACCTAGTTAGAGAAAGTGGTGTAATGAGATAGTATGATGGAAAATGGCTGTATGAGAGGAAGTCAGTGTAATGACTGGTACAAACAAATATGGTAGATAAAAAGTGACCATGGTATAAACCAATATTGGATAAGCAAAGAATATACAAGCATGGGTATGATATAAGAAAGAAAAAAAGATAGCAATGCCCTGTTCAAACATTTACAAGTATGTGTAAATGCTGGATTTAAATTCTTTGTGATAGAAGTTGTACCCACTGATCCCAGGGGAGGACCCTGGGAGACCCGGCTTGAATACAGGGAGTTATAAAGGCAATTGCTGTTGGACACCAGTAACCATCCAGGGTTAAATGATATGGTATCTTTAAAGCCAGTTCTGAAACTTAGATTTGCCAGACTGTGAACCAGTACAGTACAATAATTATTATATTAAATTAATTTTAGAACAATATTTATATATATATATTTATATAAATACTTTACACAGTCAGTTTCATTGATTTATTTATGTAATTATTCATGCTTTTCCCACTAGATGGTCCTATTTCATGCTATTTCATTTTATTTCTTACATGGTTTTAATACAAATGTTTTACAAAATATTTATTGTTTTAAATCATGAGAACTTCAAGTATTTTATGTGGACAATTTTACATAACACATCCCATTTGATGCATTTTACACAACATTTCAAGACTGATTTTACATGTCATAAGTATTATTTTCTCTCATACATGCTGTATTTTAATTCACTTACACTGAACCTTTGTTGTTAATTGATCAATGCTTCTTATTGGTTAATTTCAATTTGAAAACGTATTTAACATGACTTTGGGCACACTAGATGCCTATCTGATGAAGTTTGTAAGAAAAAACATAAGGAGAACTATTTTACAACGTTTATGTGCTCTGATGTGCGTTGTGCTTTTCAAGTAACTGTGTTTGTGTGTGCTTTGGATTAAACTTTTGTTGAATGGACCAGCTGGTTTCTGGTGCCTTTATACAGGTTACACCAGTGCTGTTAGATCTCTCTGGTGACCCATAAATTACATTGGCAAAGGCACCGCCATACACCGACAGCCACATTCAGACACCTATGTGCGCACACACACACACACACACACACACACACACACACACACACACACACACACACACACACACACACACACACACACACACCACACACACACACAATCTTCATTTCAGTTCAGGCAATAGCTCTGTATTTTATCCAGACCAGCTGTTAGCCTATTCTCCACTATCCATGCATGTTCTACTCTTGGTGACAAATGCAAGGTGTCACATCCTTTTAACATTTAGAACAGTATCTCTTATAGCAAATTCAGATGCAATGCTAACAACTTCAATAAGTTAGCTGTCTGGTCTTACTTTAAAGAACCATGTATTAGTTAATACTATTCCATGAACCTCATTAAGGCTTCCCCCTATTAAGCACTTCTACTTTACTTTTACATTGATCCACAATTCTTCTTACTATCTCCATAACATCAATATCTCATTATCTTCCAATTTTATCATGCTTTGCTCTTGCTATAACTCAATTTTTTTCTTTCACTATATCAGCAGCTCCAAGAAAGTAATGTGAATTCAGCAAATCACAATTTTCCAATAGTATATATATATATATATATATATATATATATATATATATATATATATATATACACATATGTATGTATGTGTGTTGATACAAGGCTTTTATTCTATGTTCTAAAATATTTTCCTTATCATTATTTCTTTCTACTTACTACTGTTATAGTATGTTTATTATGCTCTTTTTGTTATTAGTATCTCTACTTGTGTTGTAAATGGCTGCGCTGTGGCTGACATTGGTCAAGTTTTAGTCAGTCTATGTCTACTACCAGCAGACATAAACAACATAAAACAAACAGCACACACATTCAGCACCAGATTAATATAATACTGTTTCTCTCTTCAGACATAACTGGAATCAACAGGAGCGGCCTTAGGTCAACTGGTGCCCTAGGCAAAAGGGCTCCATAGCGCCCCGCACCACACTACCTGGTGCCCCCATCCTGGCCCCCATCCTGGTCTACGTACACCAAATAAATACTGTAAAAGTGCCCCTACCACAGCGGCGCCCTAGGCGGCCGCCTAGTTGGCCTATGCCTAAGGCCGGCTATGGGAATCAATACACCTGAACATGAAAAGGTTATTCTTACTTTGTTCTGATGCAGAGACAGTTAAGTTGTGCCATGCTGCTGTTTCTCGGTCAAGAGGTTTTGCCAAAGTGATCAATCCACTCAAAGCATCAATCATGAATATTTTCTTCTTATTACTATGTTGGTCAAATGCATACCTGGAAGATAAAATGCAAATGTATTTATGTCAATTGTTTAAAATATAACAATTAAATGCATGTTTGAATGTAAATTGCAGAAATCAATATGTCTTAGCAGTATAACAATGTTTAATAGATAGACTGTCATTGCATTTCAATGGGTATATCATGTGCATAAAAGTTTACAATAGCAACAGTAAAACTCTTTGCCCATTCAAAGTTCACATTTAAGTATATTCTTGTTACTAAGAGCATCAAAATGTTTTCTGTTTATCTAAATCTTTGTGTGTGTGTGTGTGTGTGTGTGTGTGTGTGTGTGTGTGTGTGTGTGTGTGTGTGTGTGTGTGTGTGTGTGAGTGTGTGTGTGTGTGTGTGTGTGTGTTGTGTGCATTTCTAATTTGTTGATATGCTAACGAATTTGGTTGAGTTTTATTAGTTTTCCATACTTGCCATGGCTTGACCCTTTGTTTAAGTAGGACCCTAATTTCATTTCTTAGCCATGGTATATAATTTACCTTAACTTGGAGTGTTCTAGGAGGTGCCATACTGTTAAGAATGTTAAGGAAAGTATTGTTAAAACGTTCTACTGCATCATCTAGGGGCAAGTTGTTAAGGGAAGTCCAGTTGCATTTTTTAGAGCTGTTATAAGATCTTGGGGATTAACATTTTTCTTGTTGCGGATGTGGCAATAAATGTTTTTTTTAACAGGGTTGGTATGTTTCCTGAGGAGGTAGGTTGGCATTTGATCATTAACACTGTCTGGCAGACAGCCTTGCATGTTCGGATGGGTATAATACAAGAGAGTAGCATTTCTGTGAGCAATTCAGAAAGGCATGCAGCACAAATAACCCTGCTGTTCTGCATTGTGTATTGTGATGCAGAATGGCAGCATTCAAAACAAAAAATGCAGAGTGTTTGTATGCCTCACTGCACTATGTTTACGAACATCATGGCCTAAGTCTGTTATAATATGACATGTGACTAAATGAATCTATGCCTTTAGTAAATTTTTGCAGGATCCTCTCTAAAGTTATAATATAGTTTGATGTAGTATAAAAAAGGGGTATCGCACTCCCAAGTTTTTGCTCCATACAAGATTAGCAAATAGAGGGAGCAGAACCTCTAGCTTTCTAGATTTGGTACATTTATTAATGTAGCCCAATGTTTTAGCATCCCAGTTTCTTATTTCGAGAACCATGTTAGTAAAGCTGAGGTATTTAAAGCAGCAACAATTTCTAAAATTTGCGCCTGTATCCTATACTTGATCCAAATATTATATCAACTGTATGCCAAAACTTTGGTCTTGGCAATATCTATAAGCAACCTTTCAGATATGGCAAATAATTGATGTTTGTATAAGGCTTCCTGAAGTGTGGCTACATCATATATTTTGTGTTTAGTAGCTTTACCAGTCTTTAACAAACCTGTATAACCATTACAAAATGTTTACGTCAATGGTGAGATCTCTGAGATACAGATTTAATAGCTATAGTCTAAGAAGGAATCCTTAGGGGATTCCTTTAAATTGGGGATAATGTTCAGATCTGTGACCATTAATGACAATGCTAATATTTTCTTGGCAAGTCACTATAAATCCACCCTAATAACCAAATATTTAGGCTCACATTTTTAAATTTGAGCACAAGCAAATTATATTTAATTGTGTTGAATGCCTAGGAAAATACAATATAAATAATATCTATATGGATGTGTATTCCAGTGCAGAACTTATATTATTTTAAAAAGTTAGTTGTGATAGAGGAACATTTATAAATAAAGGCAAGCAGGATTATATTGATTGAACTGAACTGATTTAGTTCAAAACTCCTTCATCTAGTGCCTGGTAAGTAGGAAAACAATAGGTCTGCAATTAGTTACAGATGTCAAATCTCTTTGCTTCTTACATGCAACTATGATAATCATTTTTCCCAGTTAGCACAAACTATACACATTATAATTGGAATTAAGGAGGTGTACCAAGTGGTCAATGCTATAACTGTCCATTGAAGTGTTAAGATCAGAATTTGTAATATGATTCTGTCCTGCAGCCTCATTTGTTTTCAAGTATGGTACTACTACTTTTAAGGTATTAGTTAATACTAGCATTTATATGCAACAGAAGGATTAACACTGTCACAGTCCATAAAGCAACCCCCTTTTAGATGCTTAGAATGAGCAACAATCGTATCCTCTATGCAAGCACTCACTTTGCCTTCATATTATATTATCAATGTGACATTATCCTTTGGCTTCCCATCCATAATAAATATATAAAAATGTTCATTTCTCTACATTCTTGTAGGATAGGTTTATTCATTCCCCTCTCCTTTACAAGCAAATAGCTGAAGTTAATCATTGGCAAAAAAACATTTACACTAAAAGGTAGATTCTAGGTACTCAGGTTAGATTTTTGACTTCAAAAAGCAGGGTTTTTTTATTCATAACATTAAATATTGGTAGTAACTTTACTAGATGAAAGATTAGGTACTCCTTTATATTTCTGATGCAGGACCAATTTTCTAAAATTAATTTAGCCTTTGCTATTGAGCAACGTGATGGCATTCTTAGTTTTACATTACCTTGGTTATGTGCATTCTGTCCATGCAATAGCAGTATACCATGTGCAGCGTTTTGTCCAACTGGTAGTAATATTCCATGTGCAGGAAAATAAAAGTACGCTGAACAACACCAGAATACCTTTGTCCATTATTATGAGACATCTTGCTTTACTGAGGTATGCATTTTTTTCTGTTTTCAGAAAGCAAAATAAAATTGTAGATTTTATTTAATATGATCTGTAGGGTGATGTTACCCTTTTGAAATCTTAAATTTCTTATACAGAGATAATACTCCAAGTTAGTACTAAGTACTCTAATTATTACATAACCCTTACCACCAAGAATATAAATTTAGACATCATCTTGACATGTTTAAATACCATGACTATGGTAATATCCACATGGTGCTTAAACATAAATCAAGGGTAAAGCCTGACTCTGGCTATTAGTATTTGGGACTACATCTATTAGATGATTGCCAGGTACAACAATCTGTAGGAAATCAGCAGTGGAAAGCCTCTGTGCTATCACTGTGGCTATATATTTTGTTTTGGTTATGTTCGCTGTTAGGTTGTTATTGTCCAGCCAATTCCATATCCTTGTGAATTCCTCTTGTAGCCTGTTTTGAAACTCCATGGAAGTTTGTGTCCTGCTTATTAGTATATGTTTACCTGCATATATTACTATCATCATCTCTATTATGGCAAAAGTAACACCATTAATGAAAATCGAGATCAAAATGTGTCCTAATTCAGACCCTTGGAGGAACTCCTGTTTTGAAGTTATCAACCTACATTATCCAATTACCCCCCCCCCCAAAAAAAAAACAACTTGTAAGAAACTCTTCTTTAGATAGTTCATAATCTAAATGAAGGGCTTCTTCCAAATTCAGTTGATTCTACCTTTGTGACAATAAGCAATGGTTACTGATAAGGAACTCTCTTTCTAGATGATGGAATATAGCCTGCGTTGATACGTCCTTCATCACACTATTTTAGATGTTAACTAAGCTAGTAATATGTGTGTCCATTAAACAGCTTTTTTCATGATATATCCATTTTTAAAAGTAATCTGCTTAATGGAGAGGTTTTACATGATTACAAGTAGTGTATAAGTCAGCACCTTCAAGGTTTTAACAAGGAGCTGAATGTACACAATGGGCATGACGTCCAAGGGACATTTTTTGTGAAAACCTTTGGAAGTGGAATAATGAATGAGTACTTAAGAGAGTGGGATTGTCATATTAAAGAATACGTACCTTACTGGCGGACAAATATTGAACTCTTGAGATCAATTTTCTAAGGTTCACCCATGCATGAGCAGATGTCGTCCATGGGAAATCAGTATCAGTGAGTTCTGCCAGCAGTGATACCTTTTTTAAGGGAATGTCCCCATTCCTTCAGTGGGTGCAGCTGAGGAGTTGGCATGCATAAGTTTGGTGGGAGTGAGTGCTTGTCTCCAATCTCTGACAGGAGGGTGTGCAAAAACCTTAAAAGGACTTGCAAAAAACTTAAATTTTTTTTTTTTTTTGACATTTTTTCCAGCAAATGCAGCTCAGGGATTCTGATCCACAGTGCATTCACTTTCATCTACTGATAGTAGAAGCTATAAAATATGTGATAAATGTGTAATAAGAGCATGTCAATGACCAAGTCATTGATTCCCAGGAATGACTGGCAGAGTACATAAAAAACATTCTTGCATTTAGGTTCAAGTTTCTGCAGTGTTTATTAATAGAATTTGTATGTACTTTTTTAAAGTACAAGTCTGGCTTACCCAAGTAATTATACTCCTATCCACCAGTGAAAATGCTGCTATTCATATTTCTTAGGCTATTGGTAATTGCATTACCACGTTCTCTGGCCTCTTCAGTAATTAGTCACTCTGATTCCTGCATCTTATAGTTGTCCTCATTAATAGAATTTGTATGTACTTTTTTAAAGTACAAGTCTGGCTTACCCAAGTAATTATACTCCTATCCACCAGTGAAAATGCTGCTATTCATATTTCTTAGGCTATTGGTAATTGCATTACCACGTTCTCTGGCCTCTTCAGTAATTAGTCACTCTGATTCCTGCATCTTATAGTTGTCCTCAGGCAATAATTAGTATTATTTAAGAACAATTTAGGAATAGTTTACCAAACAGCATGTTTTTTCTTATATAGGTGCTTTTTGTTACAATCTAAGTCTTCTTTTGCAGGTCTATGAATTCCTGATGAACAGTTTGATTGGTGTTCTTACACTTCTCAAGATACCTGTCTCATTCCCTTTTTTGGTTATTAAGATTGATAGAAAACCAGAGGCATGCATTTTCTTTTATCCTTATAGACCTCAGAGGGAAGAGACTGTTCCAGATCCTGGCAAATTTATTGAGTGCATTTGTTACATCAAATATGCTATGAGTAAAGTCCCACTGTATAGTGTTCATTTAAAAAAAAAAATGCACCAGAGATGCCACACACTACTAGGATAGTAAACATATAGGTCCAGTGACTATTAAGAAGAATATATAGGAAAGTCAGAAATGGAAGTTGCACCAGAAAAGTAGACGCCTTGACTCAACAGGAGAACATGAAGGATACATTAATGAAAAGACGGGATTAAATTACACTGCTCAGTTATAATATCACTATTTCTTTATCAGGTAGACTAGAAGTGATCATTGTTACTAATGTTAATGTTTGTGCTTTTCTGTTTTTTTTTTCTTATGTATTGACAATGATGCCATTAATTTGTGTTGTCTAGTGAAACAGTGTCAAACTACTGTTTGATTTATGATATGAATAATACAAGTGGAATAGTTACAAAACAGCAATATAGAATTATTCTGGGAAAGAACATGCTAAAATATAAGTTGCAGAAAGGTACGCGCTCATTTGGATAACTTTCGTCTCTGTTTTTCAGTCTTGTTTAATCATTTGTTTGGATGATGTTTAAATTGTAAGTTCAAGTCAACTGATCTCAGGTTGAATGTATTTTATATAACCAACTGTGTGACAGTGAGTGATATTTAACAGAACCTGTTAGCATAAATTTCTGAAGAAGTCTGTGATATAGACAGAAGTGCTATGTTTTTTTTAAATAAAATGTCCTTTGAAAGTAACCATAGTTATCAGGATTGTATTTATTTATTTTCTTTATTTTGAAGTATGCACCAGCTGAAATTGACTTCCTGTGCGATGGCAAATGCATGGCTCAGACCAACTAATCAAGAACGTCCAAAAAGATAGAGCCAGCATACAGTGACCTGAAATTACTGTTTATTAAACAGACATAAAAACAAGAAAAAAACAGACCGGTTTCTGCCGGATATTATCACAGCCTTCATCAGTGTTAAACAGATAAATCAATTGTTGTCTTTTATATATACCCAACTTGAAGCTAATTGGCTGATCCTAAAATTGTTCATTAAGACCAGGCAGGAATAATCCCCCTAGTTTAACTATCCACTTTTTTTCTTTTGCATTCAAAATGGAGTGCCAACCAGTTTTATTAGAGCAGTTGCCTTGGATAATGTCAATAATCATAAAAGAAAATCTAGCAGTCTGGTGTGCTAAATGGTGCTTATAAAGTGCATTGCTAGCTTTTTCGTTTTTTATATTGCTAATGTGTGCCGATATTCTTAATCTCATAGGACGAGAAGTTTTCCCTATATAAAATTAGCCACAATTACATGTGGCCAGATATATGAGCCAATCAGTACTACAATTGGAAAAAAAGGACATCATAAACTACTGCACAATTTCTGCTAGAAAACTGTTTAGATTTCTGTACATATACACAATTAGTACAATGTCCACAAGGGAAACAACCCGTTAGAAGTTCCCCAGTTAGTGTAGTTTGTAAATGATGAGACTCATTGTACACATGGCCATGTTTATAACGACTGAAACAAGAAATGAGATTTTTACCTTTACAAAATGAGAATAAACGCTTATCTGGTATAATGTTAGCAACATCATTGTCACATTGTAATATATTCCAATGTTTATGTACACTTTGAATAAGTAAATATGAGTTCCTGGCATAGGTAGTTACGAACCTGATTGGTTGTGATTTGGTAATGTTATGATCTTTGTAACTTAAAAGTTCCTCTCTGTCAAGTGTATTTGCATGTCTACTGGCACTCACGACATGTCCCATGTTGTACCCTCTAGATCTGAATCTATTTGTCAATTCCATCCTCTGTTGTTGAAATGAGGTGTCCAGAGAGCAAATCCTTTTTATTCTAATAAATTGTGATTTTGGTATTCAACAACAAGCTTCCATGGCCTTTGTTGAAGCATTATCTAAATTTCATGATCGTGTTATCGACAGGGAAGTAAGTGCAGTCAACAAGCTGGTTGATGAAGTTAAACAATTTGAAGCTCAACCTATTTTTAATATGCAATTGAATAAGGTTGTTACTGAACTCAATAAGTTAGAAGAACAATTAAGTCAGAAAAATTAAAAAATTCCAAAGGGATCAGGCAGACTACCTTGGGGCTAACCCATTTTCCAATTCTACTAAACATGTTAGATTCACATCCCAGCCCAACAGAACTCCCAAGAGAAAGAGACCTCACTCTATTCTCAGGAAACGTAATGCGGATACTGGCTTATCGACAGATGAGCTTTCATCTTATACTGACAGTGAAGCACAGACAGTATCAGGGTCACCGTCCCCCAAAAGGACACCTGGGCCAATCCCTTTAGGCCTAGATACAAAGGGGGGGGGGGGCATAACACAAGAAGTACCAGCGATATTCAAACTCTATTGAAAATGGCAATGAAGAATTGAATGTAACTGATAATACCAATGTTCTAAATTTGTCTGATTTTGAATTGTCACCTGCTCATTTGTCAGTTCTTAATAAAGGCTTAACTTTTATACCCAGTTTTTTGGTTCCTGAAGATAGATTGGCACAAGATGTTATATAATTTTGTAGAAATTTGAATCTCAGATTGTACTTTGGTGATACTGATAGTAATTATAGTTATGACAAATTTGTTTATCATAAATCTAGTTTTGTTCCTCCCATGCATCCTCTGGTACATCATTTTCAAAACAGTATTCTCAAAGATCTTCATTTTTCTGGTTATGATGTATGTTGCAAACCCAATAACATTACTTTGGCTGATAAACAGGCTATTTTGGAGTTACAGAAAAACAGAGATCTAGTAATTATTTCGGCTGACAAAGGTGGGACTGTAGTTGTCATGAATCGGTGTGATTATGACAATGAAGCTCAGAGACAACTTTCGGACCAAAGATATTATTCTTTAATGCCCATTAATCCCACTTTTTGTTTTAAAAAAACAAATTGATGAATTTTTGGGTTGGGCTAAGGATGAAGGGATTATTACCAAGGATGTCATGTATCAACTTATAACACAGGATATAGTGGACCAATACATTTACTTTTTACCAAAAATCCATAAAGACCCCACTAACCCACCTGGTAGGCCCATTGTGTCAGGAAAAGGGTATATCACCGAACCTCTTTCTCTGTATCTTACTAAACATCTTAAACCATTATTGAGTATGGTACGATCACGTTTGCAAGATACAACCAATTTTCTACAAATTATTTCCTGACACCCAATTGGAACCTGGTTGGCTCATGTGTACCTTTGATATAAGTGCTCTATACACTAATATTCCACACAAAGGGGGTTTAGAGGCATTGGCTTATTGGCTTGAAGTGGCTGATTTATATCAACCAGACTTTAATGGTTTTTTGGTTTGTTTAGCTGAATATGTTCTTCAGAGTAACGTCTTCTTCTATCAAGACAACTGTTATTGGCAAACAAAAGGCACAGCAATGGGAGCTTCGTTTGCTCCAATATATGCTGATCTATTTATGGCCTTTGTTTAAAAACATGTAATTTATGATCACGACAATAACATTTATTTGGAACACATTGATATTTGGAGACGTTACTTGGACAACTGTTGGATGGTATGGAAGGGGGATATACATCATCTTATGAACTTCCTATCTTATTTGAATAGTAATCCATGGGGTCTACAATTCACGGTACATCATGATTTAAACACCATTACTTTTTTGGATGTACTAATTAACAGACACCCCAATCACACACTCAGTACTGAAGTCTTCAGGAAATACCCCCAATACAATACCATCCTTCATGTGTCCAGTTTTCATCCTCCACATATTGCTCGTAACATTCCAAAATCACAATTTATTAGAATAAAAAGGATTTGCTCTCTGGGCACCTCATTTCAACAACAGAGGATGGAATTGACAAATGGATTCAGATCTAGAGGGTACAACATGGGACATGTTGTGAGTGCCAGTAGACATGCAAATACACTTGACAGAGAGGAACTTTTAAGTTACAAAGATCATAACATTACCAAATCACAACCAATCAGGTTCGTAACTACCTGTGCCAGGAACTCAGATTTACTTATTCAAAGTGTACATAAACATTGGAATATTTATTTTATTTTACATTTGTTGACCGGGCTAGTCTAACTGGATACATGTCCATTTTCAGTAGAGGCCCGGGGAGAAAAGCTCAAGGAAAAACATATATATATATATATATATATATATATATATATATATATATATATATATATAAAAACATAAAATATGACATTCAAAATTAGAAAAATGACATTAACAGATTGTTAGATCCTAAAGTTAACACTTTTCAAAAGCAGTAGAAAAAGTCAAACATGGCAAATAGTAGTCATAACTCACAATATTAGTAAATAGTTAAGAAGGTTAGTCTATAGTGAGATATATGAAACAGGGTAATGGATAAATATATTATGGTTTTGAGAGTAACAGATAGTTTAAGGGTAGACAGTTAGTCAGGGCTGGTACAAGAACATAACCAGTGGTTAGTGAAGAAAAGTCTTAGGTTAGCTTTAAATAGTGGGAGAGAGGTCTGGGTAGTTAGGTCATGTGGTAATAGATTCCATATTTTACCAACTGAGTTACAGAATAGAGAGTCACCAGCTGAGTTTTTTGATAGGGTAGTGTGAATCAGCATTTTGTTTGAGGAGCATAGATTCTTCAGGTTTTTGTATGGCATTATGAGGGTGGAAAGAATTGGGGTGTTATTGGGTTGATGTAGGGCTTTGTGAGCTATTATAAGTTGGTTAAATTGTAGTTGGTGGGGGAGTTCAAGCCAACCTAGTTGTTTTAGGTTCTGACAGTAATGAGTCCTATATGGAGAGTTGTTGGCAAATCTGGCTATATTGTTATAAGATTTAGAAAGTTTGTTGAGGTTGTTTTTGGAAAGATTGGTATATATGGGGGAAGCATATAATAGGGTAGAGATTAAGTGGGTTCTAGCTATTGTGGTTCTGGCTTCTAGAGTAAGGAAAGGTTTGATTCTATATAGTGATCCAAGTTTTCTGTTAATAGACTTTATTGTAGTATTTATGTGTGTGTCAAAATGTAGATGGTTATCAATAGTAATTCCTAGGAGTTTGGTGGTGGGGTCTGGAGAAATGAGGGTACCATTGCTGGATATGAGTGTGAAATGAACAGGGGTAGACAAGTGGGAGGGTGTGAAGAGCAGAAGTTTAGTTTTTTGGGGGTTAAGGAGAAGACAGTGGTTAGAGAACCATTCTTCTATTGTGCTGAAAGCTTTTGTGTGAGAGAATGAAGTTCGGTTTGGGATGTGCCTGAACAGATGATAGTAGAATCATCTGCATATTGAATGCAGGTAGAGGGTGGAGTAGAAAGATGAAGGTCGTTTATGAAAATGGAAAACAGTAGAGGACCTAGTATGGAGCCCTAGGGGACATCTAGGGAGGTGGGAAGGAGGTCTGAAAGATGGTTTTGCAAGAGGACTGCCTGTTGTCTATTTTACAATGTGACAATGATGTTGCTAACATTATACCAGATAAGTGTTTATTCTCATTTCATAAATGTAAAAATCTCAGTTCTTGTTTCAGTCATTATAAACATGGTCATGTGTACAATGGGTCTCATCATTTACAAACTACACTAACTGGGGAACTTTTAACGGGTTGTTTCCCTTGTGGACATTGTACTAATTGTGTATATGTACAGAAATCTAAACAGTTTTCTAGCAGAAATTGTGCAGTAGTTTATGATGTCCACTTTTTTGCCAATTGTAGTAGTGATTGGCTCATATATCTGGCCACATGTAATTGCAGTTCATTTTATATAGGGAAAACTTCTCGTCCCATGAGATTAAGAATATCAGAACACATTAGCAATATCAAAAACAAAAAAGCTAGCAATGCACTTTATAAGCACCATTTAGCACACCAGACTGCTAGATTTTCTTTTATGATTATTGACATTATCCAAGGCAACTGCTCTAATAAAACTGGTTGGCACTCCATTTTGAATGCAAAAGAAAAAAGTGGATAGTTAAACTAGGGGGATTATTCCCGCCTGGTCTTAATGAACAATTTTAGGATCAGCCAATTAGCTACAAGTTGGGTATATATAAAAGACAACAATTGATTTATCTGTTTAACACTGATGAAGGCTGTGATAATATCCGGCAGAAACCGGTCTGTTTTTTTGTTGTTTTTATGTCTGTTTAATAAACAGTAATTTCAGGTCACTGTATGCTGGCTCTATCTTTTTGGAAGTTATTTTGAAGTATACCACATAGACAAGTGGATGAATATCTGTTCTTTAGAAAGTACACATATTGTACCTCTAGGTGACAAAATAAATGCATATTGCCTTCGCTGTTAACTCTGCCTGAAACAAAAGTTTTACACATACATTCAGTAAATGTATATTTTCAACACATGGCCACCTCTATTTTCATAGGAATCTTTCTGATTTAAATGAAAAAAAACTGTTTTTTATGAAATGATGGTAGAATAACATAATGGCAGGAAGAATGAGTGATGGTTTGTCTTTCATATAAACTAATAATATTTTAATTCACTGTCTTTAATATTTACATGTATGTTTGCATGTGGGTTAAGGATTTGTAGCCCAACATTTAGAATATTGCTTTAGATGATGAAATGTGTACCAGTTTTCTTTTGGTGGACAACCTTGGTACCCAAGGCAAAGAAACGTAACATTAAACATCTCTGAGCTCAGTTCTAGCTTGGTTTGGGTAGATACAGCCCTGACCCTGCGCTATTAACCTAAGTTTGATTACTAGCTCAAGTCACTGAAGGATCTGGCAGGGAAGTAGTCATTGAGTGGCGGTTGTCATTTCACTCAACTCTGGTTGAGTGTCACATTTGGATCACAGGGATGACTATGATCTCTGAGGTTATTAATACAATGTGTAGCACTGAGGACAGCTGGCATGAAAGTACATATGTGTACTATGGCATATGCAGTACTGTTTAATTCACTGCTGTGAAAGGTGAACACATTTGTATAAACAAAATATCCAAACCCCACAATGCATGAAAGCACAACTGTCATTATTTGGCGCATATCCCCAAGAAGAATGAGTGGGCTGGAGTGCTCTTGTTCCAAAGGGAAGGAGCAAGTCTCACAGGACAGCAATAAAGGTAGCTTGATGGGTCAGTCAGGGCTATGGAACCAAAAAGTTAAAAGCAAACACACGAAAATCTGTGAAATCATCCAGTCTGTGGTATTTATTGTGGAACACATTCTATACTTTATAAATTTCTTTTTAATGTTAAGTAATAACTAGAAGTGTATTTTTACCATATTCTTGAGGATTCTGAACTTCAAACGAATAGACAAAAACAAAATAAAGTTGGTGTCATTATTGAAAAATTCATAAGGTTTGTAATGATGTCTACACAGTGTTATAACTATGGGGCCAGGATCCACTAATAGTTGCTAAAGGTTGCTTTGTGGTCTAATTCACATAATGGAGCCTGAAATAATTCATAAGAAGGCCATAAAATGATAATGTATTGTCCTGAAATATTGTGTTGAGGGACTTATCCAAGTCTGTAGTCAATATACAAATGACATAGTTTCATACGTTCATAGATGTATACTAAGCTAACAACCACTGGGGGTGTTACAAGCCTAGACATGCAAGCCAAATGTAACCCACAAATTTGATTTATGCAGAGAGTGATTAACTGACTGTCTCTGTGCATCAGAGAAATAGGCACCAGCCTAGGGTGAATTTTCAAGTATCCGCCCATTGGTCCAAACTGCACTTAAATAGAGATTGTGTGGCATTTCACTTCAAATGGATAGGGAGCCTGTTTCAGTGGATGTCCAACGTGTCTTATTTATGTCATAAGAAAAATGTATGTCTTTAAATCTAGCAGTTCTGATGGTGCAAAAGATTCATCAAAGCAATGTCCAGGGACGCAATGTATGTCAGGCAAAAATCACCTCTCAGTCTATATGGTACAGAGCAAAGAGACAGGACTTTAAGACAGTCACCATGGGATATTTTGTTTAATCCCTGTATTCTTTTTGTAAGGAACCTTTGTGGGCATTCCAGTTGCTGCATGTGATTGGTCAGGTACATACAGATGGGGGCATTATAGTCTATGAAGGGTCTGGTGAGGGTCAAGTACAGTGGTATGATGACCTCTCTTGACCTAGATTCAACACCCTTATGAGCAACATAGAAGGGTTTTCTTACTATTGTGGATACATGCTGATTGAAGGCTAGACTACTGTTTACATGAGTTTCTAGATCCCTGCCCATTGAATCAACTTTTAGGGGTGTTTTATTTATGACATAGTTACCCGGGGTGGCCGACTTCCCAAAAGGTACTATAGTGAATGTCTTGATATTGAGTTTTAAGCCATGGCTTTGCCAGCATGTGTGTATCTGTGTTAGACCTTCTAGAAGAGTGTTCTCATCTTGGGAAGATTTGTTTTCTTCTTCTAGATTGCAATTGTCTGTGAACATGGTTAGCCAGAGACCTTTGATATTGGCTTTGACATCTGAGAAGTAGATGTCAAAAAGGAGTGGTCCTAGCACAGAGCCCTGGGGACTCCACTGGTGATGAGTCTCTTTGTGGAGGTGGTCTCACCAATTCTAACCTCCTGGGTCCTATCAGTGAGCCAGCTAGCTATACAGTGTGGTATAAAGGGATTTATACCTAGTTCCATAAGTTTGTTGACAGTGCCTGAGCAGAGTATTGTATCAAATGCTTTAGACAAATCTAAGTAGATAGTATACACAGTTTTTCCCTCATCCATTGCCTTAGTGACTTTTCCAAAGAAGTCCATCAGATTTAGTAAGCATGACCTTCCTTTGACAAAGCCAAACTAGGATGGATCCGGTATCTTCAGGCCTCCTACGTCCTTGTTGAAAATTTCTACAATAATTTCCATGGCTTTGCAAATAAGACTAGTCAGACTTATGGATCTGTAGTATCCAAGATCTGTTGAGGGTCCTCCTTTATGAAGGGGAATGACCATTGTAATCCTTCATTTATGTGATACAAAGCCTGTTTTAAGACTATAGTGAAATAATAACTCTAGAAGACCTGATAAGTCATATTTTAGACTATTCAGGAGGCATCCTAGAATGTTATTGCTGTCTACTGAGGCTGTGTTCTTGACTTTAGACAGCACAGCCAGTACATGCTCCCTAGTTATAGTTGGAGGGGTTATGTCTGAAAGTATTTTTGGGGGGATGGTTGGAGGTGACAGGATTAATAAAGTTGGAACTGAATTTGATCAATAACAGATTTGCTATATCATCAGGGTCAGCGAATATAGCACTAATAGCCATTAGTTCAACAGATTGCTGTGTTCTGCACTTGAGGTTTCTGACAAAGCTGAAGAAGGGATTTTGATTATCTTTCACCTGGAAGGATATCTTAACTTCAAAGCTGGCTTTGCTTGATGTAATTACAAAGTTATAAAGACATGCATCTGGAGCATTTCTCCATGGGCCTCCGCTGAAAATTGGCTCGTTCCAAGTCTGACTTCCCTGGTAAACAAATATTAAATAAATAATTCGACCTCAAAGTAGCCTATTAAGTTTGATGAGAGAGTTTTGATCTCTATGGGAATTATTCTTCCTGGTTTTTGCCATTTTTTTTCTTTTGTTGTAGGATGCCACCAAGGCAGTTTGTTTCTGGGGCTAGTCCTGGGATTACTTTTGGTAGGTACAGCAGCCTGTATACAGCCATTAACATGGCTGTACAAAGTTTCTGAGAGCAATTCAGCATAGGTTGCTGGGTTCATGGAATATGGAGGGGCACTGAATTTTAACAAACTATTAGTTAATACATGTAATTTGCATTGGAATGGTTCTTAACTGTTACTAGTTTTAATGGGATTACAGAGTTGTTTTAGATTTTGAAGGAGACATCTTTATGTTCTGACCTTACCAGGGAGGATAAGACACTGTAGGTTGTGAGCATTCATCCATATTTGTGAGCACAATGTCCTATATTGCAGCCTGTAGTGGGTGTATTCACTATTTGTTTGTGTGTTTGTATTTACAAAGTACAAGAATCTATATGCCTGTAGATTTGAGGCCATGTAGGATTCCCAGTCTGAAGAAGGGTGATTAAAGTCTCCCATGAAGAGAATGGTAAACTGGATTATAAATATCTCCAGTAGGTCTATGTATGCATTGTAAGCTTCTTGGAGTATGGAAGGTAACCTATAGCTAGCTAAGACATCGTACGGGATTTTGTCTATGGTGATCTACATGTGGAGGAACTCCAACACATCATACTGTCTGACCATCCTAGAGGTTGCTTGTTATTGATGTATATTGAGACACCTCCACCTTTAAGCCTTGTTTGTGCAGCTACTTGGTTAAAAGTGTGGGAGGCATTGAAGTATTGCACTGCTGGTGTATTCTCTGCCACTTTAAGCCATGTCTCAGTAACTGCACAGATGTCTATATTCTCGAGTGTGATGAGGGCTTGGAGGGAATAAAGGCTGCTGGCATTGAGGAGTAACACCTTGCGGTTCAGTTGAGTTAATTTTGCTATGTCAGCATGTTTGTCAATTTGGCATTGCCTAAAAAAGGCACTATGAGAATGTATAAAGTTTTTGCCAGTATTCAAAGGCATAGAGGGGAAAGGTGCAGACCATCCTTAACAAAGCAGTGTGGACTTTTAACCATGTCCTCCCAAGATGACACATATTGGACCGCTTTGAATGACACCAGAAAGACAACCAGTTGTTGGAATCAGTCAGTTTTTGCTCATACTGTGGCATCACCCACATTGATGGTAATATGCTGCTCAGTGCTAAGCAAATGCCAGCCTGATACACATACAGCAGTCTGAAAGCTCCATAATGTCTCTCTTCACATAGTCCAGGGAGATGTGTCTCACATCATTTACACCTACATACTTCATACTGATACCTGTAGCATAATAACTTGAGTGCATGTGTGATTTGGTGGATCCTGGCTCCAGAAAAGCAACTAACAGCTTTCTTCTCCTTGTTCAGCCTGATTAAAGGGACATCTGTATATCTTACAACAGAGTCTCCTAGGATTAGATTCCTGAGAAGTGTGTCTGCTTGTCTTAGGGGCTAAGTGTTTAGGTTCCACTGAGAGTGACAATATGTGAGGTGGTGCTTTTTCTGAGAGCCTTTGGGCTTCCTGACGCATTGCTTTGACAAGAGGCAGTCTAGGTCATCTTTGTTGTTTAGGAAGATAGGTTTTAAGTGGCTCAGCATACGTTACTGCATGTGTGAGTTGTATGCTATGTGAGGTGGGTATTGTTTGAGTGGCTTGACAACCTGATGTGTGCTTGTATGTAAGCATTTATCCTCCATTGTCATAGGTTCATAGGTTCATAGGTTCATACTAGGCTATCTGCCCAAGGGCATTTATAAGCCTAGCCCATAGTTATGTGGCTTTCGCCACCCCTTTAGTGTGAATAAAACTATGCCTATTATTTTGCTGTGCCTCTGTCAAGCAGCGACACTAAAGTAATCCCTGGGGTATATCTGCGATCTCCCATCCATTGGTCAAGATTCCTCTTGAACAAGGCCAGCGAGGTGCTCTGCCTCACATGTACCGGGATTTTGTTCCACAGCATAGGGAGTCTCTGGGTGATGAATCTGTCCCTCCAGCACGTTCTATTAATAACCGTGTCAAGGTTTAAGTCTCCCGCCCTTGTGGTTCTGAGGGATCTAGATTTTTGAGGTGAAGCATATTCATCAAATCTGGGTTTGACATGGCCTTATATGTCAGGCACAGGTCACCTCTGAGCAAGCGGTATGAGACTGAATAGAGCTGGAGTTCTTTCAGTCGGGCAGCATAAGACATATTTTTGAGACCCTTTATCCTTTTGGTGAGGAACTTTTGGGGCCTTTCCAGCTGCTGCAGGTGTCGGGTCAGATACATTCCGAATGGGGCATTGTACTCAATCATAGGTCTAATGAGTGATGAGTACAGGGGGACGATGACCTCCCTTGATCTAGATGTGAATCCCTTCATGATCAGGTGGGCAATGTAGAAGGTTTTCCTAACTACTTTAGAAACATGAGTGTCAAACGAAAGGCTACTGTCAACCTGGGTCCCCAGATCCCTGATGACTTCTTCTGTGCTCAGTGGATTGCCACCTATATGGTAGCTAGGGGTAACCTTGTTTTTCCCGAAGGGTATGACTATGCATTTCTTGGCATTTAACTTTAGGCCATGGCTCTGGCACCAGTTATCCATTTCTGTGAGGCCCTTCTGAAGGATATCTGTGTCAGATGTGTTTTCGACTATGGCGCCCAGTTTGCAGTCATCTGCAAACTTTGTCAGCCATAACCCTCCTGTGTTTGCTTGTACTTCAGAAAAGTAGATGCCGAACAAGAGTGGACCCAGGACTGAGCCCTGTGGGACACCACTTGTGACAAGCTTTGAGTCTGACATGGCTCCAGCAACTCTGACCCTGTGGGTTCTGTCACTTAGCCAGTTTGCAACCCATCTTGTGATGTATGGGTTTACATTCAAGCTGATGAGTTTTTCGATGATACCTGAGTGGGGTATTGTGTCGAAGGCCTTTGCCAGGTCGAGGTAGGCTGTATGGACTGCCTTTCCCTCATCAATGGCCTTGGTGACTGTCTTGAAAAAGTCAACCAAGTTTAAAAGGCATGATCTGCCTTTGACAAAGCCAAACTGGGTTGGATCCAAAGTCTGCAAGTTCCCTATGTCTTTATTTATGAGTTCCATTATGATCCTCTCCATGGCTTTGCAGATAAGGCTTGTCAAGCTAGGACGGTAATTTCCAGGGTCGGTGGAAGCACTGCCCTTGTGAAGTGGGACCACAGTCGCCGTGCGCCACTCCTTGGGTACGTATCCTGAGGTGAGGCTAAGATTAAACAGCTGTCTTAACTGCGGGTTTAATTCCTCATTGAGTTCATGGAGCACACAGCCGGGGACACCATCCGGTCCCATGGATGCTGTGTTTTTTGCCTTGGAGAGAGCAGTTCTCACCTGGGCGTTGGAGATGTTTGGGGGGCTACAATCCTCTGGTATAGATATCTCTCCTTTGGGGAGGGGAGAAGTTTGCACTGAACCTGTCAGCCAGTATGTTGGCAATGTGTGTAGGTTCAGTAATCTTCACATCATTTTGAACTAATTCTGAGCATATCTGGGAGTTTCCTCCTAGGTTTCTAACATAGCTAAAGAAGGCCTTATGATTGTCTTTTGAGTCCTTGGCGATTTTTCTCTCAAAATTTGCCTTGGATGATTTTATGAGAGCTCTTAGTTTTTTACTTATAATGATCAAAGGTGTCTTACCTTTCAAGGATTTTGCTCTATCTTGTAGTAGCTTCCTCCTTTTGTTGTAGAGCTTGTTTATGGCTGGGGTCCACCAGACTGGACGCTTGCCTTTGGTACAAAGAGTCTTAGTTTTGTTTGGGATTGCCTGATCCATGCAGTCCTGTAGGTGCTGGTAGAAGGCATTTGTAAGTGATTCAGCGGTTTGAGTAATGTTTACCACTGGCTCAGGGGCCTTAAAGGAGACCACACTAGTTTTTAGAAGTGTGAAGTCGGCTTTTGAGAAGTTTTTCACTGTGGTCTTTTTTATTTCAGGTGGGGGCGGGATGAGGACCTCCAGCGAGATTAGTTTATGATCTGATCTCACTAGTGAGGGGTATACTTCCGGTGTTGAACATTGTGATCCCATGTTCCTGATGATGAGATCAAGTATGTTTTCTCCTCTTGTGGGGATGGTGACTAGTTGTTCCATGGCATTTGAGTTTATGAACTCCAGGAACCTTTGGGCTAGAGTGTTTGGGCTTGAGTAGTGTTCCCAGTCTATATTAGGGTAGTTGAAGTCACCTAGTATGATGGTGTTTGGAGATACATTTATCCCCTCCAATGTTTTCAGGAAGGCCATGTGAGGTTCCTGAGTTTGAGAGGGTGGCCTGTAACATGCTACAAATTGCAGAGCAGTCTTGCCTATGGTTAATTGCACCTGGATGGTCTCCGATGCATCGTGCGTTGCCACCAACCTTGAGGTGTGGGTGTCCTTTATGAATATGGACACACCCCCTCCTTTCTTGGTGTTGTCCGGATTTTGGGGCCGGAACGCATGATATGAGGTGAAACCTGATAGTGCTGGGGTGCTCTCAGGAGCCTTGAATCGGGTTTCTGTCACAGCACAGACATCGATGTTCTCCATACCGAGAAGGGCCTCGAGTGCGTGCATCTTGAGATTGAGACTTCTGGCATTGAGCAGCATTACCCTTAATTTTTTTTCCTTTTTTGTGTTCTAGGGTGGTAGGTTTAGAATTTGAGCCTTGCCTAAAAAAGGCACTATGGGGGTGGCAAGAGCCTTTGCCAATATCCGGAAGCCTAGGGTTGACAGGTGCAAGCCGTCCCTTGTGAAGCAGCGTGGCTTGTCCAGCATGTCATCCCAGGCAGACAGACATTGGATCCCCTTTGAATGACACTAGAATTTAAGCCAATTATTAAAGCTGATCATCTTATCACTGTATTGTGGCATCATTCTAGGTGAAGGTAGGATACTGCTCAAGGTCAGGGTCATACCTGCCTGGGCTACATAATCAGAGAGCTCCTCAATGTCTCTTTTCATGTAGTCCAAGGAGGTACGTCTCAGGTCGTTGACACCAGCGTGGACAATGACTGAGTCGTACTTGTACCTGCTGTTGAGAGACCTGAGTGCTTGCATTATGTGGCGGATTCTAGCACCCGACAGGCAGCTTACTGTGACCTTCTCCTTACTCAGTCTGGTGAGCGGGACGTCAGTGTGTCTGACTATGGAGTCACCAATGACGAGTGTGTCTGGCATTGTGTTTGGCCTTAAGGGCTGTGACTGTTTGACGCTCTGACTGTGTGGTCTATTTGTTGCATGTGTTGGGTCCTGAGGTGGTAGTTGTTTGGGTGTCTGCTTTGGTGGCCTCTGCTGTTTTGGTAGATTTTTGATCAGAGCCTCCGAGTATGTCTTTGTGTGATTATGTGTATGATTTGAAGTTGTGATGGTACTATGTGTGACTGGGTATGTAGTTTGTGTGGTTACCTTCTCCTCCTGTCTGGTCTTGCCAGTCCTATGTTGAGAGAGCTCAGCCTCCAGTTTGGCCATATAGTTGCATCTCTCGCATGTATTTGTGTTTTGTGGGAGAAGGAGAGGATTGTCTGTGTACATGAGGCAATTGTAACATTGCCTCAATATTCCCAGGTTCACCAGTTGAGCAGGAGAGGACACTAGCAACTGATCCCTCGACATACTAGAAGTAATAGATAAAAAAACTTACAAAGGACTCCGGGGGATGTGGGTTCTAGGCTGGTGGGGTACTATCTATAATAAAAGTGCTTTATCAAGGTGCAAGTACTGTAGGAGTAAGTGCTAGGCTTTATAGATAGAGAATAGTCTACTTGGGAATCAAGTAGAGATGAACTTTTTAGTTATAGGATACGCTGGTTAGATCAGCAGTACAGTTCGAGGAAGATAGTTTTAAGAGAAAATTTAAAGAGTGGAATTTAGGTGGCCCGAATAGTTTAACCTTGTTTGCCCGGCGCTGCTCTCATGTGCAACAGTGACAACTCCGCGCTAAATCACGCTAAAGCGCGCTAATGCGTGCTTTATAGCAGGGGGCTGGAAAAAACAGGAAATGACCCAAAATGGCCAACGAATTACTAGTTGCTGTCTCTAACCACTCCTCTGAGGACAAACAAGCAGCTCAGTACTCCCCACTCCCACTGGTGAGTAAAGAAACTACCTCTGGCCACACAAGAAAATGGAGGAACACAGGAACCAAATACAAAGCCCAGGGATCAGCAAAATCTGATCACTGGAACAACTAGCTAGGAAAGTTTAGGAAAGGAGAAGTATTTTTTTGTTTTTTTTTAGTTTTTTTGCAAACAGACAGAAAAAATACAGTAAATGCTTTGTTTTTCGACTAAATTGCTATCAAAGGCTGGTACACTTGCAAGTACACCACTCACAAACTATGTGTGCTTTTTAAGAATTAAGTGGTTGTCTGTAAACATGAGACAATTACTACATTGTCTTAAGATGCCCATATCCACCAAATTGGCTACAGAGAAGTTAGGAAATTTGTCCATACTGTCCAGTCCTTTGATTGGTGAGCTACAAGGGATGGTGTATTGGGGTTAGAAGGCTATTAAGGCTGATTTGTTGTCCAGACTAATAAGAGTGCCTTACTGGGGTGGATTATGCTAAACAGTAATACATTCTAATAATGTTAACATTTACACAATATTGAATTCTTCTAAATTTGTAAGTATTGTCACTCAACACCCAACTTGCTGCTCATTGTCAGCACACAAGGTATTTTCTCTATGTTTCTGCTTAACAGGATACACTTTTATGGAGACTTTACAGGAATAAATTGCTTTCCATGTGTTTGTTACTGTACAGACCCCCAATAACCCATGCAAATGCTCAAAATTTATAGCAGCACAGAAAAAACAGAACATAAACTAATGAGTCCTCTGGCCAATAAAATCACTACATGAGTCCTTTTGAGTATTTCCCAACTTAAATAGACCAGGCAACACCCCCTTCCAAAATATGAATAAACCCAGTCCTTCTAATGTGAAAATATAGTACACTAGATCCACAAATACAGTGCTGCCACATACCAATTAAACAACTTGCTGGAAATCATAAGCAGATCATAAGTAAATATAGAATGATGGTTATCATATTTATTTTCAACTCCAAAACAAAATTATTTGGCCATAATGTTGATCACATATAATCTCTAAAGGCAGTAAAAGTATTCCACACTAAACATTAATCATTGTTGCTTACATGTATATATACATACACATGGTATTAGATAAAATGAAGCACATTTGAATAAAGTTGAGCACCTTTTACTTTAGATAATATGATTTTTCTGGAAAGTGGACAGAGACATGCTGCTTAAGATATCCCTCATTATCTAAGAATTCTTATTTCCAGACCCTGGTATACTTATTTTATTTACATTTGTTTACAGGGAAAGTCCATCCAGGCCATGCAATTTTTAGCAGAGACCCATTGAAAAAATGTCCAACAATAGGCATTAAAGAGAAAATTACAGAACTAACAATACACTAAATTTGTAATACAAATGGAAAAAAATGAACAGTTTAGAGGTTATTACCCAATGTTGTAGGCTGAAGGCCATTAGAAAAGAATTAACAAGTTTTAGTGACTACCATCTAGAGTCATTGCTCACACCACCATGATTCTCTTATAACACCAACTCTGGAAGGTATAATTAGCTGTTTTCTATTTCTTTTTTTTTTTTTTTTTTTTTTTTTGCTAATAAAAAATGTCTATATTGAAATGACAGCACTCAAAATGCAGTGTGCCCAAAAAAAGCCAAATAACCTAGAGAAGAACGAATATCAACAAACATCCTTTTTCTAAAATGGTATATATATATATATATATATATATATATATATATATATATATATGTTTATATACACCCAACATCTTAACTCCCCTCATCATTACCCCATCAGTACAACCTCTTCTCCACCACCACATCTTGCTATTGCACACTAATTCTCAATCCTTTAGTCACCCACATCCCATAATACAATGTCCATCTCTACTATCACTGCTCTACTTACCTTATTACTCTCTTTCAATATTCTACTATATCTAACCTCTCTGCATCATTCTTCTACCTTTTCCTCAAACTGCCCATTATCCTCTCTCCCTATACAGTCTGAACACATCACTTCTTTCTCACAAATTTCAGCCAGCCTTTATATCACAAGCATATTATTATGTACCAGAGTAAACATCCTGCCCCACCATCATCACAACAATAATATTTTCTCTCTAAATTATCCAATCAAAGTAAAATGGAAACTAGAATACACTACTCTCCCATATCCTGTAGCAAACATATCACTATGAGTAGACATGCATCCCAACTGGGGTCTCATCCACTCTCCTCTGCAACCCCCCGACTTCCATAAATCAATACACTTCACTACAATTAACCTACAAAGGATCAGAAATAAAATACCTGACTTCCATACATGGATAGCATGCAACAAACCCAATATTATTGCCACAAGTGAAACATGGATAAAACCCTATATTAGGGACACAGAATTCCTTCCCCCAGATTTTGCCTGTCTTAGGGCTGACAGACACTGAAAAAAAAGGTCTAATATACCTTATGTCCTTCACTATTGCCCCATATACAAAACCCATCCTACACTTCTCCCGAGCTGAACTTCTAGTTTCCTTCCTTAAAATGAATAATTTCAAAAACCTCTTTGTGATAGTTATTTACATTCCCCTAGGCAATAACTTCCCAGTTCTTAAGGAAATCCTTGCCTGGGCATCTACTAACATACAAAATGAGACTATCGTACTGGAAGACATAAATATCAACTGGCTAGACATATCCCCACATCACTCTAAGTGCAATATCAATCTATATAAGTTCATGCAGCTAGTTAACACCATAACCAGGCCTAATAAAATTAAAACTAATGGATCAATCCTAGAATGGACTTTATTGTCCGACCCAAATACGATCACGTCCGCTGGTACACTCTCCATTAGCATAAGTGACCACTTACCAACCTTTATACACAGTGAATTTACCACAACAATTAATAAACATCAGTACAGGGGTTACCAGAGATTAATCCCAGTTCTGTCCATCTAGCTTTAATCAAAGGTTGCTTAGCATCAACTGGGATGCACTAAAATCACTTCCCCTTGATCCGGCAGGTGGGTTCTTCAACTCACCCCCTTACTTCAGCATACCAAGCAATCTCGCTCCCCTTAGACAAAAGAGAGTAAAGACCAACCATGCTAGTTGGTTAACAAGATCCACTAAAGATCTCATGAAATGCAGGGACAAATCATGGAAAATCTGGCAAAAAAACAAAACCCCATCTGTCCTCGCCCAATACAAACAGCTCCGAAACCAGGTTAAGTATCTAGTACTACAAAACAAAAAAGAGCACTACCTTACATTACAAAATCAACACAAGCAAAACCCAAAGAAACTCTGGAGCTCTCTCGACTCTTTATTAAACCTAGACTCTAGTAATAATGCTCGCCCAGACCCAGATAAAACATGGTACTGAACTTGCTGCAACCTTCAACTCCTATTTCAAAGTTACTATAGCCAATCTAACCGCTACCTTTCCCAAGACCAACTTGTCCACCAAAGGCCCGTCCACAGCTAACACCAGTACACCCCCTCTTCCCAACTTTACTTTGTCACCTATACCCATCTCGACTATTAAAACATTGCTTCTAGAACTCAAAATAATGCACAAATGCCCCTGGGTGGCATGATGCCAGGGAATCTTCTTGGGCTAGGTTTATATAGGCTCCAGAGCCATTAGCCTAGTACACACCTTTGAACCTATGAACAATATACCTGCCAAATGCCTGCAAATCTCAGCCAGGTCAATTGTTTACCCTATCAGCATACTTCTCAACAGATCTATTCAAGCATCCTATATGCCCATCATCTGGAAAAAAGCTTATATCCTCCCTCTACACAAGGGGGCCCCAACATAGACACCACCAACTTCTGCCTAAATGCTATACTATAACCCATTTCTATGATTCTGGAAAAATGTTTTCATTCTCAACTTCTTCACCATCTGACTCACAACCACATCTTCTCCCTCACCCAACATAGATTTAGGCCACAGAATAGTACCACCACTGCCCTCATATCCTTCATGGACACTGTCAACCGATCCTGTGATGTTAGTAAAATTGTATCTTCACTATTTCTTGATATTTCTAAAGCTTTTGATATTATAACCCACTCTCTCCTTCTAACAGAACTCTCTAACATAGGTACCTCACCTCAAACTCTAAACTGGTTCACTAATTACCTCACTAACAGGCAACAATCAACTAAACAACAGAACTCTTACTCCCCTTTCCTAAACACCACCACTGGTGTTCCTCAAGGCTCCATTTTAGGCCCACTTCTGTTTAGCATATTTATCAATAACTTCCACACCACAGTCTTTTAAGGTTCAGTCATCCAGTACGCAGATAACGCCAATATAATCTGCACTGCAAACATCTCCTCAGAACTACACCAACTCATCCAAAATGCCCTCACCTCCACCAAAATTTGGATGTCTAATAATCATCATGACCTGAACCCCAACAAATCTAAGCTAGTAATCTTTGCCCCCAAAATGTCTACACCCCTACAAAAAGAGAACTTCACCATTTAATCCCTAAATGGTGCAAACATTGACATTGTACCTAGCACAAAACTTCTAGGTGTCATCATAGACGAAAACCTCACATTTGACCTGCACATCCATTCCAATGTCAAAAAGACACATCAAAAGCTTGGCACTCTCTAATGACACAAACAACTACTCAGTGCATCAGCCTGACATTCCCTTGCCTCTTCTTTTCTATTACTCTCTCTTTTATATGGTGCCCCTTTCCTCACCAACATTCAGTCCTCTCTAAAGTCCAAACTAAACTCATGCTACAACAAAATTGCCAAGTTTGTAACTAATGCCTCCTACTCATCCCACCACTGCTTATCATTACGCAACCTAAAATGGCTTGAACTCCCCAACTATCTCACCTTTATCCAACTAACTACAGCTCACAAACGTATTCATAATCCATCCATGTGCCCTGCTCTGTCTTCTATACTTACTTTATACCATCCTAACAGACCACTCCGATCCAACAACCAACTGCTTGTAAATGTAGAAAAATCCAAACTTTCAGCTGGCCAGATACTTTACTCCTTTACCATCACAAAACTTTGGCACCCCTCCCCCAACACTTACATCCACCCACTCAGTAACCCTCCTCAAGTCATCTCTGAAACAACACCTCTCCTCATATTGGCTGTGCACATGTGCTAACACCACATCTCATATAACCTAACTTCAACCATCACAACTATTCTCACCCCCACTCTACTACTCTGGCATCCTCCTTTCACATCCACCTGTCTTTTTACTTACACCTCCTCTCCATCCTGGCCACTTCCCTCCCCTATGAATCCTCATTGTCCTACTATTGATCCATCTTGTCTACTTCCTTCTCTTGCTAAACCTTATAGACCTACCATTGAACAAGGTGAGACATTCAGGTACTCTCGCAGCCTACCTTAATATCATACCACCACTTATATCTGCAACAATATCCATCAACTTTTCCAATTCCTGCAACAGGACTCATATAGTCTATCACTCAGCTATTACACCTCCTAAACGTGAAAAGTTTAAGTACCTAGTCTCTGATTAATTCCTATATCTGCTTTGCACCCACTGCATAAAGTGTCCTATATAAATTTTGCTAGCTTAAAACTCATATGGAATGGTCTCATGTATATATTCTGTATTGCCTGTATAATATATTTGATTTGAGAATGGTTACTTATGTACTGTTTTCACCAATTGTATAAGCTGCCATTAATATGTACTAAATGTCCTTATTCATGTAAATTCTGTATTGTATGTGAAATGTCTTATATGTGGAGCTTTTCTTCCTGGGTATTCACTGAAAATGGGCACTTCTGGCCCATTTGGACCACCCCAGTAAACAAATACAAATATATATATATATATATATATATATATATATATAGAGAGAGAGAGAGAGAGAGATTTATATTGAAAAAGCTGGGGGGGTCTGGGTATTGTAACATAAAAATCCAAAAAGCCTGGATATGGAACAACTGAGAAGCTGCCTAGACTGTTAATGAAATGATGGCATAAGTGGCTAGACCATGCTAGAGTAGATCAAGCATCCTGGGCCTACCAACATGTTTGCAGCATACCCACTAGGATGCATATGGGGAGGAAATGTGGTGAAAGGGCACTCAGAAAGAAGTGATACCATGCGGAAGAGTTCACTAAAGGGCAATTGGAAGGAAAAGTGTCATGGGTGGGGAAGGAAGGTAGAGAGAAGAATACAGCAGTGGGACAATGTGGGTAGAAAAGAGAGTATTAGGATGGCAGCAAGGGAAGACATGCAGAACAGCAGGTGCTAATTCAAAAGGGAGGGCCACAGAGGAGATACACAAATTGACAGATGGACAGAGGATAAGAGGTAATGGGGATGGATTAGACAGAAAACAGGGAGAATGAATGATACCCAAGGAAGGAGGCCACTATGATGGGGAAAAGGGTGAGGTGAGTACCACCTGCCAACCTGCCTTACAGGAAACACGCACAGAAGTCAGTCACCTCCATTGCTGGCAATAAAGATGGGCTCTGACTCTTGTGTCCTGCTGTATGGGGCTGTACAATTATGCAGATCTGCCACTCATATGAGGATGCACTTATTGGTGCAAATATGGGTTTCAAGCCACTTGCGCATGGCTGCTTGTCCTCTGCTGAATAATATCCTGCTTCCCTGCTAAAACCGCTAAATAAATTAGCACAACCAAATAGAAACAAAACAGCTAAGAAAAGAAATAACACAAAGGTGATGACAAAGAGAAACAGAGCAAGATAAAAACAATAGTATGATATGGTACTCTTTCATATGATAAGTCCTGAAAGGAGAAAAATTCATTCAACAAGGCTCTGATAAAGCATAAATACCTCAGGAACTCACTGGGAGCTATAATTGGATGGCAGACTGCTGGGTAGGATAGTGGCAGAGGTTCTGGATGATAACAGATGTATTTGCAATGAGCTAAAAAAAGCAGAGGGGAAATAACCAAACTATCAAAGAATTGTACAGTCCTGTAGAAAACAAAAGTATATGTGGAGTTCCTTTTCACAGTATGGCACACAAAGGGATGGATGGCACAGATTTGGAACAAATTTGTACCATATAGAGTCTTTAAAATAGAAACAGAAATATAGACTGGACAAGTAATCAATGAATACTGTACCTCAGAAATAGAAAATCAAGTGCATTGGTACACAACTGCATGACTGTTGTCTCACCCATGCTGCATCAGAAATACTGGCACAGTGATGTCAGCAACACAGACGCACAAGCATTATGAAATGGCAGTCAAAGTCCAGTGAGCACTTATGCAGTGGTAATCACTGAGATTTAATGCAATGAACAATAATATACTGTAGTGCTATAGAAGGGAAAGAACAGCCCATCTGCATTGGTATACCGAGTGAGATATTAGGATGGGCATCACAGGAATAATTGACAGAAATAAGGTCAGTAGCCTAGTTACAAATGCATTTGAAGTATATTTGCCATACAAGTAGATGACAACTATGCAATGGCTAGAATCTGAAACTAAAACACAAAATGGTGGAGTAATGTGCTAAGCATGTGAAGCAGAGATATACAGGTCTGACAGCAATACACAGAACCATAGCAGGGTCATCTAGCATATTGTGCATCTCCCTAAAAGGTTGCTTCCCTCAGCACACGTGTGAAGGGCAAAGGAGTAATAATAATAATGATACTAATACTAATAATACTAATAATACTACTAATAATAATAATAATAATAATAATAATGATACTAATAATAATAGTAATAATAATAATAATAATAATACAACTCTTCTGCACTCCTGCAACTGTAACAAACAGCTTGCCACATTTACTATCACACACTGAAAACTTTAGTGCTTCATTTTTTCAGCAGGGAACACAAATGCAGTAATGACATTCATTTTCAAAGCTGCAATCACAGAAAATTCTTAATGATTAAATACAGAACATGGCACTATGCAATATTGCTAAACTAAGCAGCGAGGAACCAGATTACATTTTTTTTTTGCATCTGGCAGTCAGATACAAAATTGGCTAGATTTTTGGTTTGTGTCAGCCAACCTGGTAAAAGAAATTAGGGAGGTACAGTCTATGCCATGTTCCATGATAGATCACACAGCAGTAGGGTTGGAGCTTTAGAGTGTCATGGTACAATGAATCTGGGATCTGAGCAAGAAGGCAAGATTTTGAAACAAAAGATCTGTCAAAATTGTTTAGTTAGCTAAATTAGAATTATTAAAAATTAAAAAAGAGAAAGGTAAGTTATATTTAAAGACAGCCTCATTGCAAGTGTGGGCCTGCATGGCAAGCTGGACAAGTTTTGTGCTTACAGGCAAAAGTAAAGGAAAGCAAAGCAGCGGGTCTTAGCAATCAGTAAAGACAGCCAGGTTATTTCAGACCCTCAGCAGATAGCTGGTGCCTTTACAGGCTATTACAGGAAACTTTACGTACTGCCTAACTATCCTGGGTACAGGGAGGAGCAGATGGATAAGTGGCTGTCCTTTACGCCCTTAAAACAACTTTCCCCAGATGACAAAATCAGGCTGAAAGGGAATATTAGCTTAGCAAAAGTAGTCATGGCTATAATATATATGCTCTCAGGTAGGGCACTCAGACCAAACAGCCTATGGCAGTGGTGTACAAATCCCTTAGGAACCTCCTAGCTAAACCTTTGGTGTAGTTGTATAATGATATGATGCTCATAGCCCCTCCCCCCATTCTCCATGCAGGATTCAAGAAATACTGTCATCCTCAAACTGGGAAAAGCTCCCTCTGTAGTGGCTAATTATGGACCTGTTTCTCTTTTACATTTATTTATTTTATTTATTTATTTATTTTACATTTGTTGACCGGGCTAGTCTAGCTGGATACATGCCCATTTTCAGTAGAGGCCCGGGGAGAAAAGCTCCAAGTAAAAACTTATACAATTAATCTAAAGGTTGACATATATTATAAAAAAAGGAAGTGTTACAAATTTTTCTTTTTCAAATTATAATAGTCATAGTTATTACATATATGCAAATTTGTATGCAATAATATAAAACGGTGAGACTATGAAGGGAAAGATAATAGAGGGTATAGTTTAGAAAGAAAAGTAGTAACAGGAGAAAAGTTACTCAGGGTTAGTACAGGAGCTTAGACAGTGTTTATTGAGATATAGTTTTAGATTCCTTTTAAAAAGTAAGAGAGAAGTCTGTGATGTGATTTCAGAGGGTATATATATATATATATATATATATATATATATATATATATATATATATATATATACCATAGTTTCCCAATGGAATTAGAGAACAAGGATTCACCTGCAGAGTTGTTGGATTTGGTAGTTTTGATCAGCAGTTTGTTTGAGGAGCGTAGATTCTTGAGATTATTATAGGGTGTTATGAGGCTAGAAAATATAGGTGTGCTGTTGGGTTGTAACAAGGTCTTGTGGGCTATTGTGAGCTGCTGTAATTGAAGTTGGTTAGGAAATTCTAGCCAGTCTAGTTGTTTTAGGTTCAAACAGTGATGGGTTCTAAATGGAGAACCTGTGGCAAATCTAGCAATATTATTATAGGATATAGCTAGTTTGTTAAGGTTATTTTTAGAAAGATTGATATATATAGGAGACGCATAGGGTAGAGTGGAGATTAGGTGGGCTCTGGCTATAGCGGTTCTAGCTAGTGGTGTAAGAAAGGGTTTGATTCTATAAAGGGATCCTAGTTTTTTGTTAACTATTTTTATTGTGGTGTTAATGTGAGTATCAAAGTTAAGGTGGTTGTCAATTGTTATTCCTAAGAGTTTAGTGGTTGGGTCAGGAGAGATAAGAGTTCCATTGTTAGATGTAAGAGTGAAATGTAAAGGGGTAGACTTACAGGTTGGTGTAAAGTGTAAGAGTTTAGTTTTTTGGGGATTTAAGAAAAGGCAGCGGTGTGAGAACCATTGTTCTACAGAGTTGAAAGCTTTTTGGGTAATAGACTGCAGTTTAGTTTGAGAAGTGGCTGAGCAGATAATAGTAGAGTCATCTGCATATTGAATACAAGTGGTATGTGGAATAGCTGATTGCAGGTCATTAATATAAATGGAAGATAGGAGTGGGCCTAATATGGAGCCCTGGGGGACCCCAAGGGAGATAGGAAGGAGATTAGATAGTTTATTTTGCCAGAGAACAGCCTGCTGTCAGTTTTCTAGGTAGGATGTAAACCATTTCACAGACATAGGATCGAGTGAAAGAGATTTTAGTATAAATAGGAGGAGTTGGTGATTAACCATGTCGAAAGCTTTAGATAAATCAATAAAGAGTGCAGAGGACAGAACATTGTTATTGCGGAATTTGTTGATACAGTTTGTGAAGGATAGCAGAGCTGTGGTGGTACTGTGGGAAGGTCTAAATCCATGTTGACAGTTGGCGAGTAGGTTATTATGGAGTAGGTGGTTAAGTAGTTGGTTATGGATACACTTTTCCATAATTTTTGCAAGAGGGGATAGTAGTGCTATGGGACGAAAGTTAGAGAAGTCATTGGAGTTCCCACCTTTATGTAGTGGGATGATATGAGAAATTTTCCAGATGGATGGGATAGTTCCTTCAGTTATGGTTCTATTTATTAGAATGGAAATGGGATAGGCAATAGCTTTAGCTCCTTTTTGCAGGAATTTTGCTGGGAGTTTGTCAGCTGAGGGGGTGGTAGGTTTTAATTTCTGGAGAAGGGAACAAATAAAGGCGGTAGATACAGGTTGTAACTTAAATGATGGGGGTGGGTTTGTAGTAGAAGTAGGCAGGTTTGAGGTATCAGGAGATACATGGGTAGCGAGAGTTTGGATGGTGTCTGTGAAGAAAGCATTAAAGGCATTAGCTGTTTGTAAGGGATTCTCAGGGTTAGAGCCTTGTGGGTGAGGTGTGAAAGTTTGGCCTGGCTTTAGAAGTTTGTTAATGCTAGACCAAAATTTACGAGGTTCTTTGTGGGAGGTTTGCTATAATTGGTGATAAAAGTTCTTTTTGTCTAACAGGATGGCTTTTGTTATATTATTTCTGTTTTCCCTAAAGGTTTGGTGATCAATGGAATTCTTAGTGTTATGCCATTTTGACCAGGACTTGTTTCTAAGATGGATTTTTTGCCTAGTATTATTGGTGAGCCAAGGGGCAGGTTTAGCTTTATTTCTGATAGAACGTAATGGGGCATGGTGGTCGAGGATAGTTAAGAATGTAGAATTGAAGTATTCAGCTGCTTCATCTAGAGGGAGAGATTTTAATGGTAACCAATCGCATTGTTTAAGTTCCATTTGGAAATGTTCTGGGTTAAATTGCTTTTTAGAGCGTATTGTTCTGAAAGTGTTGGGGAAGGTTAAGTTGGTTTTATGTATAATAATATAAGTTAGTGAATGGTCACTTAGGTCATCAGGAAGGGTTCCTGCTATATAGGTTTGTTGAGGGGTATTAGTAAGTATCCAGTCCAATGTACTTTCTTTGTTGTTGAGTCTGTTAGTTCTTGTAGGGGAATTAATAGTTTGTTAAAAGCCATATAAGTTGATATGGGTGGTAGGGTTTGTACTATTGCAGGAATTCCAATAAATATTAAAGTCCCCTAGGACTATGGCTTCTTGTGGAAGATTAGTAGCTAGCCAGTTAAGGATATACTCGAGTGTACTAATGTTATTACCTGGTGGAATATAAATACAGATGATATTTATGGCTTTATGAGCATTGACTTGAAGTTTAGAGATGATTATTTCAGTACTGTTGTCCAAAGGAAGGTTAAGATTTGCAGTGCTGACTTGTAGTTCTGCTTTATAGAGCATAGCTACCCCTCCTCCCTTTTTAGCTGTACGGTCCAGTCTAATGATATTGTAACCAGGTGGGGTGATTTCATTGTCTTTAATGGTAGGTTTTAGCCATGTTTCAGATAAACATAGGATGTCAAATAGGTGGACATCTAGGAGGGCATGGACTTGTGTGATTTTATTGCAAATACTACGTATATTAAGATGTGCTATGGAGAGTAAGTTGGGAGGTTTGGTAGGTGACAGGGTACAAGTATTGTGTTGATTGTAGTTTGTAGTGTTAAGTGTATAGTCTGGTCCAGGGTTAGGATGAATGTCCCCATCTAGTAAGGAGAGGAGGAGTGTTAAGTGTTTAGGCTGGAGAGGTTTATAATAGTAGTCAAGAAATGTTCTAGGTTTTAGGTTGATGTATTTAATATGTGATAGTCTGTGATATTTGGCAAGTAGGTAGCTGGGTTTACAAATGATGTTTAGGAAGTATGGAGAGACAGGTAGGGTTTCTGTTAGTGTGTGTTTGGAGGGGAAGAGAAGGGTGTAGTTAAGAGGTTGTTCATAGGAGGTTAGAATATAGGTAGTGGTTAGAGGGGGTAGGAGTGAGACTAAGATTAGAAGTTGTACTTGGTAAGGGATTAGTGATGTGGACATGATGTTGGTATATAAGGTGGGAGAGAAATGGGAGTTAGATATTATAATCAGGAATAAGATAGGATAGAGGGAGTGGTAATTAAACTAAGGAGGGTGTATTGAGTGAATGGGAGTGGGAATGTTAATGATGTGACTAAGCAGATTGGAGTAGGTTTAGTGGGGGTGTGTCTTAAGAGGAATAAAGGTAGGACCACTGGGGTTGGGTGGGAAATGGGGGAAGGGTATGGGAGCGAAGTGAGCCCACAGGGCGAACGGAGTGGGTAGAGACAAGAGAGAAGACTGTCGAGGATGACAATCTGTGAGGTATGAGAGTTCAGCAGGTAAGTCTGAGAGTGAGAGAATTGTGGAAGAAAGTTCAGAGGCTGGTAAGAGGAGAGTCAGGATGACAGAGAAGTAGAATGTGAATACAGATAAATTGGACACAGGAGAGATGGCGAAAGAGTAAGTCTGTAGAAAACTGAGAACATAGTTGGAGAGATATGGTAAAGAATCGGAGAGGGAGATTAGTGAACAGTAAGCTGATAGTTAAGTGCCACCTAGTGGCCAGTCACTTTATTGCAACAGATAGGTCTCTTACAGAGGTTAGCAGGTTAAGGGAGAGGGGAGATAATCCAGTTAGTGAATAGAGAAAATGTGCTGGAAATACGGCTAATATAAAGATAAGTGATAAATGGGGGGGGGGGTTGGCTGCTGGCTAGCCTGACTTGGAAGCTTGCCTAACTTAGCAGAGTCTTTAATACATTAAAAGTATTACTGTTTACTATACATTAAAAGTAATACTGTTTACTTGTAGCAGTAACAATATATACTTTCAATGCCTTTTAAGAAAGGAATTGTCTCTTGGGGAGCTGGTAGGTTATTTCTTAGTTAGGACTATCTTTTGGAGGCTTCCAGCAGGGTAAGTTCAGGTATTTAGTGCAGGAACACAAGGTTTCACTGCCTTTTAAGAAAGGAATTGTCTCTTGGGGAGCTGGTAGGTTATTTCTTAGTTAGGACTATCTTTTGGAGGCTTCCAGCAGGGTAAGTTCAGGTATTTAGTGCAGGAACACAAGGTTTCACTGCCTTTTAAGAAAGGAATTGTCTTTTGGGGAGCTGGTAGGTTATTTCTTAGTTAGGACAATTCTTTTGGAGGCTCCCAGCAGGGTAGGTTCAGGTATTTAGTGCAGGAACACAATGTTTCACTGCTTTTTAAGAAAGGAATTGTCTCTTGGGGAGCTGGTAGGTTATTTCTTAGTTAGGACTATCTTTTGGAGGCTTCCAGCAGGGTAGGTTCAGGGACTTTAACATTGATTGGAAATCTTGTAACAATGTTAACCCTACTTCCCATATAAACCTTTATGGTTTCAAACAACTAATTGACAGCCCCACTAGAATAAACAATAAAAGTAAAAAGGAAACCACCTTAGACTGGATTCTTACAAACTCGCCCCTACAAACCTACCAAACTGGCATCCTTCCTGATGACCTCAGCGATCACTCACTCACCTATGTCATTAGATCTAAAACTAATGTAAACTTACCTACCTCTCACAGAACACTATATTCAAAAAAACAATTTAATCCTGAACAGTTTCAAACTGAACTGTCACTATATGACTGGTCCCCTCTTAAACGCCTCTCACTGAACAATGCTGTTGAACATTTCAACTCTGCATTCCTCGCAATCTTAAATCAACATGCCCCAAGTCGTACCATTAGAACAAAGACCAAAACAGCACCGTGGCTAACCTCTAATACTAAACAAAAAATTAAACTTAGAAATAAAGCTTGGAAAAGATGGCGCTCCTCTAGAAACCCAACAGATCATCAAACCTTTAAAGAGCTCAGAAACAACACCAAAAAAGCCATCCTTTTAGATAAGAAAAATTACTACTTTGAACTTCAGCAAACCACCAAAAAACAACCAAAAAAGTTCTGGTCTACCATCAATAATCTACTCACCCCAGGCAAAGTAGTTACACCACACCCACAGAATTTAGACCCTGATAATCCCTCTTTAATTGCCAATAACTTCAATACCTTCTTTACTACCTCCATACAAAGTCTAGCTAACCACCTATCTCCTGATTCATCCCAACTCCTCTTAAATAACATCAACAACTCCCTACTTCCCCTTCAATTTCAACCCATACCTACCTCCTTCATACAATCTCTTACAAAAACTTAAACCAACTACCCCCTCAGCAGATAAGCTCCCTGCTGAATTCTTGCAAATAGCAGCTAAAGCTATTGCTTATCCTGTTTCTATCCTAATAAACCGATCTATAATGAAAGTACTTTTCCAGAAATCTGGAAAATATCACACATTATACCCTTACACAAAGGAGGTAAATCCACTGACCTCTCTAACTATCGCCCTATAGCTCTATTATCTCCTCTAGCCAAAATCATGGAAAAATGTATACACAAACAACTACTTAACCATCTCCTTCATAACAACCTACTAGCTAACACTCAGCATGGATTTAGACCTTCACATAGTACCACCACTGCACTACTCTCATTTACCAACACAATCAACTCTAACCGCAACAACAGCAAACTAACCTCTGCTCTTTTCCTAGACCTGTCAAAAGCCTTCGACATGGTCAACCACACACTTCTTCTACACATATTAAAATCCCTTGAATTGGTTTCCTCTTCCTTATCCTGGTTCTCATCCTATCTTGAAAACTGACAACAAGCAGTACTCTGGAAAAATTCTCTATCTACTCTACTGCCTATCTCTTTAGGTGTACCTCAAGGATCTATACTAGGCCCACTCCTATTCTCCATTTTTATTAATGATCTCCAATCATCTATCCAGAACACAACCTGCATACAATATGCAGATGATTCTACCATTATATGCACAGCTTCCACTCAATCTGAACTCCAGTCACTGACACAATCTACCTTTTCAAAAGTAGAACAGTGGTTCTCAAAAAGATGTCTCCTCCTGAACCCCAAAAAAACAAAACTGCTACTTTTCACACCTACCCACAAATCTTCTCAACTTAACTTCACTGTTACTGCAAGTGACAACTCCGTCATCTCCCCTGATTCTACGACCAAACTGCTAGGTGTTACTATTGACAATAATCTTAACTATGATTACCACATCAATAACACTATAAAAGCAGTTAATAAAAAGATTGGTTCACTGTACAGAATTAAACCCTTCCTTACACCAGAAGCACGGACCACCTTAGCACAATGACATCTTATCTCTACACTAATGTATGCTTCTTCTATCTACACAAATCTCTCTAAAAGCAACCTAAAGAAACTGACTACATCCTACCACAATATAGCTCGCTTTGCCACAGCATCCCAGTATAGAACTCACCACTGTCTTAACTTAAAACACTTACACTGGTTAGAACTTCCTAACAAGCTCATATATCAACAACTCTTAATAACTCATAACATTCTGTATCAACCATTAAAGACACCTGCTCTTAATAACCTCCTAATCCCTATAATAACTTGAAACAGCTGCGCCTTTGAAAAGCTACAGGGCAACACAACTAGAATTACAAATTCAGCAGGTAACTGCCTTTTCTCCAACTCAGTTGGCAAAATATGGAATAACCTTCCTCACACATCACCTCTAGCCTCCTTTCCTCTTTTCAAAAAACAACTTCTTGTACATCTGAACAACTTTTGGCTCTGTTCCTGTACAAATCCAGACTAATCTACTTTTTTCTTTCTTCTATTATATTCCCAGAAATCTAAATTGCAACCTTTCTCTGGGATATCAAAGGACCTAATTACTATGTCCTTTACAACTATGAATATACAGTTTAAAATATGTAATATCCCATCCTCACATAATTGTACTGTAAAGAATTACTGTCTCTCTCAATATGTGAATAGTACTATGTCTTTTTATTACTTGACCTAGACTGAGATGTAAGCATTGTTGCTTAATGTCTGTAACATATGTAATTATTGTAAATGATTTAATTTTTATAACCTTGTTTTATCTTGGAGCTTTTCTCCCCGGGCCTCCACTGAAAATGGAAATTATCCAGTTGGACTAGCCCGGTCAACAAATGTAAAATAAATAAAAAATAAATAAATAAATAAATAAATTTAGTGCAGGAACACAAGGTTTCACTGCCTTTTAAGAAAGGAATTGTCTTTTGGGGAGCTGGTAGGTTATTTCTTAGTTAGGACTATCTTTTGGAGGATTCCAGCAGGGTAAGTTGAGGTATTTAATGCAGGAACACAAGGTTTCACTGCCTTTTAAGAAAGGAATTGTCTCTTGGGGAGCTGGTAGGTTATTTCTTAGTTAGGACTATCTTTTGGAGGATTCCAGCAGGGTAAGTTGAGGTATTTAGTGCAGGAACACAAGGTTTCACTGCCTTTTAAGAAAGGAATTGTCTCTTGGGGAGACATTTAAATCTAAATATATACAGTATGCAGAAATCTAAGCTCTACATCTTACACCACTCATCTCCAAACTAATAAGCCTTCCACAAACTGACTTCATACAAGACAGAACCAGTACAGATCACCTGAGAGCTATAGTCATGATGTTGCATGAGCAAGGCATGGGAAACATGTCAGCTTATACCATACTGATCAACTTTGAGAAAGCCTTCAGCTTGGTATACTGGGGTTTCATATGGAGGCTCCTAGACAAGATGAACTTTCTAGTAGAAGTTATATCAGGAGTCATGGCTATGTACATCTGGGGCAAGAGTATTGATGGGATGCACATTATCCACACCATTCCCTTTGAAGAGAGAAACCAGGCAGTGTTCCCCATCTCTATTTTTACTAGAAATTGAACCCTTCATATGTAAAATACTGTCTGTAAAAACTATCATAGTTGGAAAGTTCTATAAGAACAAGCCTGGGCAATGATGCTTGCAGATGACTGCTTAATTCTTACTGAAAACCTGAAAAAGGATGCCATGTTAGTCCACTCGGAATTCAGAAAATTTGCTATACATTCTGGGTTATGGGTTAATACATCAAAAACAGCAATTTTCCCCACAAACCATGTAGCCAAGGGAGGTGCTTCTAATGGACCACTGCTTTTATTGATATGGTGTCACTCCACTCCACTCCACCACCACCTAGACATCCAACTTACCTTCCCAGTCAAGAACATGCTCAACTATAACTTGAAGTTACACAAGCAGGACCTCTTTAAAGAGGTTAGTATTTGGGGAAGACTAAGACTTTCTAACTGGCCAGATAAATGCTATTAGAAGGATGTTTTGCCCTAAGATATATTATGTCATGAAGCACTGACCAGTCCCTCAACCTAATCCCTGGTTTACAAAAATCTCTTAGTTGATGCTAAACTATATTTGAGATGGCAAAAGGAAAAAGGTTAATAATTGTATGCTATACACTGATGATTGAATGGTGGTGGTGGGACTCCCCATTGTAAAACAATGTACCCTTGCCCATTCACTTCATAAACAGTTTATTCCCCCCCCCCACATGCATGCACACACTCTGTGGGGAATATTAGAAGATAAACTCTTCATGGAACCTCTCCTAATGTCTGTTAAGGTTTTAGATCACACTCCCAAAGTATCTGTGACAGTGACCCTGCATAACTGTGGCCTTTCAAGTGTTTTCACAACTCTGCCAGGGCACCAGCAGAGAGTTTTGGGGGTCCTAGATGCACCAAGTTCAGGTCATCCCAAATTAAAATAAGTTGATCAAAGATCTAATGGTCAGACTGTGCCAAAAGGGGCATTTAGTATATAGGCATCACTTAGTACAAGTGGTTGAATCTTGTCCCACACTCCCTAGCTTTAAGTTCCTCAGAGAAATGCATAAACTTGATATAGACAAGGGCTGACAATGCAGTTTTTTCTTCATCCATACAACAGGTAATTAGACAGGTGCAGATAATGCAATTTTTTCTTCATTCATACTAGAGGTTATTAGACAGGAAGCCCCTCCTTTAAAACAGCTCTTAAAGGATGAAAAGAGAACTGACACCATGCTGGGACTTAAAGTTGTTACCATTTATAACAGCCTCTTTCACCCTGACACTACAAAGGCTCAGCAATCCCTTAGGGAACAACATCAGGTCTCTGTGTCTTCAATCTACACCTGCATTAATATTACAATAATGTAAGTGGTTAAATAAGTTAAGAGTTTGTTCCTCTATTGTATGAGCACCACATAAGGACATTATATTGCGGTTATTGGATATTCAGCAATACACTGGTGTTAGGTTCTGGACAGGAAACTAATTGGGAGGGATGTGGGACAACTAAATCAGGAATCTTGCACACATTTATTCATTGTCCAAGAACTTGCACCTTCTCTGAGTAACCAAAGAACTTAATAACATGGGCAGACCTGGTAACACTAATTTCCAGACTTTATATTCCATCTGTGTGGAAAAAACTCTCAGCTTATATCAATAACAGGGTGGACGAGCTTTTTTAATCCAATATGTCAGACACTCATCCACACTTGACTTACCCCCACCACCCACCTATGCCTTCCGAAGGCATCATAAAGGTTGCACCAATGCAAATGATCCTGATGATAAGGCTAACTATGGTCTCAAGTGCTGGCTTACTTATTATGAAGTTGTTTTATATGACATTTTTTATATAAATAGTATTAATGGTTAGTATTGTTTTACAGTTAACTTGGACAGGTTTGTTTCTATAAGACATATTCTTATGAAGTGTTGTTCTGTTGTTACTGATCAGTTGTTTTTGTTGCATGCAATGTTTTGAATAAAAAAAAAAAAAGCTACAATATCCTCATGGTTTGTCTCCCTAACCCAGTAACCTCCTCTTATTGCCTCATAAGGTCAGGGATCTACATCTTGAGATCACTGTAGCAGTGCTGTCACTACTCACCGTAGCAGTTGATGTCCATGGCATCAATCACCCCCTTTCAAGTGAGAGACAGGCATTCATTTTGCATTTAAGGCCTCCACATGTCCCAGAGGAGGCACTTCAAGTCATGTATAAGTAAAAAAAAAACTCTTTGTTTCTCTGTTGCACCATGTGAAAGGTCACCTTCAGTCAACTCTTTCAGATCCCAGAGTCACTTGTGAAATTGAGTCAAGGAATGAAAATGGTATATGAACAATGATGATGAGCACTGATGGGTACCATGGCAACTTGAGGCAATGCAATAGAAAGGACAGTAGTGAGGACACAACTGACATGTATGGACTGAGTGTGGAAAGACTAATATCAGTGGGTCCATCACACGTGGCACTGTTGCTCTACCATCCCATACAGAGTCAACCACCATGACAACAAGCTGCTATATGAAACCTCTATATGGCATTGTGACTCTATTATAAGGCTGCCCATTTTCATAACACCATAACGGTGACTGGGCGAGAAGACTATGTACATTGCTGTGCAATCATAGTCTGTACAGTTGACTTACAGGCATGTGCATGGGCAGGGATAAGTCCAGTAGTGCAATACAGAGCTGACATTACATTGCATGATATCTGTGATTCAAAAACAGCCATGAAAATTCACTTCTTTAGAAAAACATTAGTGTTACATCTGAGTATTAGCACAATAAAAACCATGGCCACCAATGCAGTGCTCACCTAGAGCAAACATTGCAGTGCTCTATAAGGAAATTACAGGTTATAACAATCAGCAGAACTGCCTCAAAGAGCTGTGATAATATGGAATAGATTGTCAGTAGGCAGGGACACAGAAAGTGTATCTGTACAGCATGGGGGATACACAACAGCAAACTGTACACACCCGGTTTGTCATTGTTGAGGGAGAAACAACAGCATAAATGGCAGAGGTCAGGGGATGTTGTAGTGTCTGCCTTGGGTGACAACATAAACAAAGAGGGTGTGTGGGAACGAACACAGCATGCTTCATAATTCTGGCTTGCATACACTGGGAATAGGTGGTTCATACTTGGTATATGGGTCAAGCTACAGAGGTGGCCACATCACATGCATATATATATATATATATATATATATATATATATATATATATATATATATATATATATTTATGTGTGTGTGGGTGTGTGTGTGTGTGTGTGTGTGTGTGTGTGTGTGTGTGTGTGTGTGTGTGTGTGTGTGTGTGTGTGTGTGTGTGTGCGTGGTGCGTGCATGTGTGTGTGTGTGTGTGTGTGTTTGTGTGTGTATGTCCAGAGGGAGAAAGAGATAAACATCACAGGCTGCAGGTTACACCATAAGCTGTTGCCACACTTTTAGCACAGTCATGCTGGGATGATGTGACTTGTGAAAGCAGTGTATAGCAGGAATGTCATTTGTTCCAGGCACAAATGTTGCTTAGATGGGTGGACAGTTAAAGAGCAAGTTGGCTTTGTTAGTGTCCAGGCACCGACTGTAGGAGTATGTCCATGTGTACACGTGCACATGCAGACAGAGAAAGAGGGTGAATAAGTTCATACTGGCAGAAAATTGAGGTACTCCTAGAAGCCCTCTTCTTCCATTCCAAATGAGCTTGTCAGGGATTCACAGATCTGGTGTGCACATCTGCCACTATCAGTCAAATGTGCCATGCTACTGCTGCATTCTAATCTGTTGTAAATAACACCATATCTCTCCTACAGTTTGTCAAGGCTGCCATCACCACACCTTATACCCCAGGTATGTATTTGTTCCTTGGGTTTGCAGTATTTTGCATGTATTACTATTGTAGCAAAGGGGTATAGGACTGTCATATGCATTCATTTTTGACATGCAAGTGTATTTTTTTGTTTTTCACTTTGCTACAGATGTGGGGTCAGGCCGAGCAGGACAGGGCCTACTTGATGTCAGTGCAACACTGTTTTCTGATGATGATGGAAGCCTGTCCATAACTTAGTCAGATAGCACAGTGTTTGACAATGATGGCAGTCTGACCATGGCTAAGTTAAGTAGGAAACTGACAAAATTAGCAACTTACAACAGAGGGTGCAGTACTATTCACATGTACTGACATGGCAGTGGCCTTTGTGTACAACACCCATGCTTCCCCTGCATATAGAGGAACAAGCTGTCTATGTCAGTCCATAATATGGTGCACAGCTTTCACCTACACATGTACCAGCAATAAGAAGTATCACCAACACAGACTGCATGGAAAGGATAATGGAGAGGCATGTTGTTGTAAATCTGTGGCACAGATTGCCATCAATCACAAACTTTAATGTCACATTGCGTTATCAATCAACAGATGTGTTTGTTAGTGATCCAGGTACAAAAGGGTGTCATCCATGTTGGAGATTATTAGAGTGATGTATGGCATAATTGATGACATACTTTTGGGACTGCAATGCCTCCATACTGATACGACATAGGGACTGGCAAAACACTTATCTGTTAAGGTCATTAGAGGACCACTATGCATCTGTTTCAGCCACAATAGGGTTCTATCTGTGGTGGCCATGCCATTCCCCACATTCATGGGTCATAGTCACAAAGCATGGCACCAAACATGCCCCCTATCTCTCCTTGGTCATTGACGGCCATCACTATGCCAATGGATGTCAATATACCTTAGCATAGCTGTAGCCATAAACATGCAACTTTGGATCCACTGCAGGTATACTCCCATATGTCAGGCTTATCAAAGTTATGGGTTATGATATTATTAGTGTCTCTTACTGCTGAAGAGTTCGCCGTGGTATGATGGGGCCAATTTTGCAGAAATGGCCTGCACAGCCATCCTACCCATTACAAGGAAGAACATGCATTTCCCTATCATCCCTGTCACCTGGTGTTGATGACAATGCTATTCCATGATAGTCTTTCATGCATGTCCATGGTTATGTACAGTCTATATCCAATCCACATGTGAACCAAGACATGTGTTAAGTCCATGACCTCCAACTCATGTTCCCTTGGTCCAGTAATGTGTATTCATCCAGACCACCTGGGCACCTTCCTCCATCAGCAGTTATTACCATGTCACTATACATTATACCCAGATCCCCCATGTGCACTCCCATCAATATACCTAAATAACACTTTGAGATTCCCTAGTCCTTCCTTACTTTCACCTGCATAGTCTTTGCTGATCTCTCTCACCGTGCCACATACAACATGCGAAAATGCTGACAACTACTGTTCACTCTTCCATGTTATGCGAGCCAGCTAATGTCTGATGCACATTATACTCCGTGACTATACTACAATGTCTAGGTATACTACTGTGTGCCACAGTTTTGTACTATCTTGTGTATATTCTGCCTGATAGATGTGGACCAGGTACTACCTCTTTGCCAGTACTACAACTTATTCTACCCACCTCAGCATTGCATGGGATCCCCTTCCTTTATTTCCTCCAATGGCTCATCATGAAGCACGTCCTTTACTACTGTCTGCTGACTGTCTGGAACTCTGATTACAAAATCCGTGATATAGCTGTTTGTATCACATCATACTGTGAAGCACAACACAGATGATAAACATCTTCCTGCAAATCTCTCACACATACTGCAATGCATAGTTAGACATACTTAATGCAGGGAAGTAGACTTCAATACATCAGATATATGTTTGATGACATTGTGGATCTGTGTCAATAACATTTTGTCTGACATCTCAGCCACATTCTGATGGTTGCTTATAGGTGTCATGAGACATAGCTCCAAGGTATATACATCTTTTCTTTTATTTATCTATGTATTTATTTAAGTGGGTAAGCCTAAGCCAAAGTAGCTCCAATTGCAGAAAAGATCAGAGAGAACAGATTACGGTGGTTTGAGCACATATGTAGAAAAGCAGAAGACAATCTGGTGAGGAAGATTTGGGACAGACAGGAAGAAGATAAGAGGAATTGAGAACATTCAGCAAAGTGGTAGATGGAATGTGTAAAAGAAGGTCTGCGACAGTCAGTCATGAGTGTTGAAGAAAGCAGGAGTGTGACACTGAATCGAGAGAGTTGGCTACAGTTAACACAATACCCTGACCCCATGTAGAAAAAAAATGGGAGAAAGGGGGGATGATGATGATGATGATAAGCCTAATAGACATAATTGCCTTTTTTCAGGGGAGACCCAGGAGTACTCTCTGGTTAAATGACTTACTTATCAACACACAGTAGGCATATCAAGGTGAAAAGCTTGAAGCTCTATACTCTTGACTACATGAAGCAGCTCCTACACATATCATAGCCCTTATAATCTGTGCTACATGCATCACCTGCGGCACAACATCAAAGAGAGATTTATGAGTGAGCTGCTGCCTACACACCTTTTGGAATGTTTGTGCAGCATGTGGAGTGTGGAGTTTGTGCACTTACCAATTCAATGTCCATCTAAGAAATCAACCCAGAAAAAATTACTGGCATAAGTCACACATGAGAGAATCATATGCATTGTCTGAGTGCTAGACATACACACTGAAAATAATGCAATGTGCATTACACACCACCTGGCAACTGATGGAGTGAAAGGGCTTCTGGTTGATACACTGGATGCCATATGGGTCTAGGGGACAATGATGGCAATCTAAGTGGAGTCAATGTTCCCTATAGGCTCAGAGAAAATAGCCATTTCATCAAATTCTGACTTAGTGGTATTGTTCTCCTTTGAACTCTATGTGAACCACATGCACTACTCCACATGATGCAGGTTGACTTGAAGAAACTGATGTAGATTTCCTGAAGAAGATGAATGTGACAATCTTCCTGATGGCTGCTGAAAGGATGCTGTAGCATGGAGGGTTAATGCTATACAAACCTTAGTGCCCACAAGTATAGGTTTTCCATTCATCTAATATGACTACACATGAGGACACCATCTTGTGCCTCTACCCACACAGTAGAATTCAGCTTCATCCCTGTTATATGGGTGATGGTAGCTCAGCAGAATATTGACCTGTCTATGAAACAGAGGCTGACAATATGCATCAATGCTATCACTGCCTGTGAGAAGCATTACTTGCTTGTGTTATTCATCTAAAGTAGATGTTACTTTAAGCATCTTACCATGCTACTCCATGCACCTTAGCACAATCAATATGAGTGTTCAGCAGGAAATTATAAAGTACTGATTTTCTGCACACTGTGGCTCATCATGTACTTTTTACAAATTTATTGAATCACTTTACCACCTTGTTCAGTCTCATTTACATTAACAACTGATCTCATTAAAATAATGTCACTCATTTGCATATTTATCCATGGCTATTTGCAACTAATACTGACCTGTAATTTCCATGGTAATTGCAGCTACATTTGTCTCAAGCTGAGCCCACCTGATCCTCTCTGCTCATAATACTGCTCATAATACTGTTTTGCTTAACATAATTCACTATTGTTTTGAATCCTAGGGTATAAGTTTGTTTATATTTTAGTATGAGAACACTACAGTATTTGAATGAATTGTTTTACTTTTTAGTTACTTACTTAGCTATTTTTCTATGAGATGTATTTCTTTTGGTATATTTTTGTCAGTTTATTTTACTGATGCGTTGGACAATGGTGAATCTAGAATAGGTACTGGTGGAGGACATATTTCTCTTTGAGTACTAGATTGTCTCATTTCTCCATACACTCACTACTCAGTTTATTTTCATGCTCAACATATTTAAAAATACATTTATGCAGCTGTGGACACTGAGTTGCAGAAAGCAAGTAAATGTCATATAGTTATTAAAGACATAAGTTAAATCCATAATAGTGGGCATTTATGTCTAGTCAAAGGTGATAAATATTGCTTGTTTTTGCTTGACCCACCACCTTAGTTCCTAACATATTGATGACTTATTTTTTGTGCTTCTGTACATTGCCTTGTTCTTCATCTTTTTCATATATTCTTTCAATGTACTGTAATTAATGAAATTGCACTGAAATCAGTGAATTAAGATGTGGGTCTGGATCTGCTAGACCATGGGGTTCCAGATACTCAAGGTACACTATAGAAATATTTTCCAGTGACAGCCTGAAGCAAATCTTTTCTGTGTCCAAAGCTTAATGTGCATAGCTGACAAAAATAATATTTAAAATAAATAAATAAATTGTATATATATATATATATATATAAAAGACAAATATATACAAAGATGCATAAATCATATGTGAAAATATTGCCTATCTATATGTATATGTGTGTGTATATATATATATATATATATATATATATATATATATATATATATAGATATATACATATATATATGTATATATATATATATATATATATATATATATATATATAGATATAGATATATATATATATATATATATATATATATATATATATATATATATATATATATATATATATATATACAGTCACGTAATATGCACCCCTCTGGTGACAGACTGGGATGAAAGTGAAGTAACAAATGGCTACAGTTATATATTCAACATTGTTACTGTCATACATATAAACAGCATGCCTCCTCTCCTTTCCCAAGAACACAGCCACCTACTGTGTTCTCCCTCTGATATCTGACTCATCAAAGTGAATAAACAAAATCTCCCAGTAACATATTACAACTTGATGCTGTCAGGAATATATATACAGCATGATGCCATAAACACTACCAGCAAAAATTGCCACCTACACATGCACACACACACACACATACACACACACACACACACACACACACACACACACACACACACACACACACACACACACACACACACATATTTACAGGCAAATTGGAGGAACACTAATTCATATATCATATGTTTTACAGTTTTGGTAGAAACTGAGTATTTTGATAAAACCCACACAGAGGCTGGAGAGACTTACAGAATACCCACAGAAAGAGCCACAGACAAGAAATCAACCAGACAACATAGTACTGTCATAAGGCAACACTAATCATTGCACTACAGTGACAATGTTTGGTTACTTTCACTTACATCCTCCCAGATCTCCTAAGATAGCCACTTACTGTGCACAGTGCTAAAAGATATGTGCATCAATCAGTAAAATCAGAAAGAGTTTTGAGCTCTGAATATGTCATTAAATCTTTGTATTCAAACTATAGTCAGCTAAAGGCTAATAAATACAGAAATTAGTCCTACAGAAACACAGATTAATGACTCTATACAATTTGGAAATGACAGCAGGTAATTTTCACTTACAGATGGTCTCCCCACCAACAGTAGTGCAGCTAGGGTGAGCTAAAGGTTGCAACAGACCTTAGCTCAAGGTATTAGGTGATACATTGGAGAGATCTCGACTGATCATTAGTGCATTGTTGAAATTCATTCAGAAATGTAGGTACAGAAATTAATTTCAGTACTACTTTTCTGCAGTTTTGAAACACTTCATCATTTCATGTGTGGCATACGTGCAAATGAAGCAAGCATGAGTTTTCTGAGCACCAGACAGGAAGATGACTGTTGAGTTTTCTTAGCACCAGACAGAGAGCTGACTGCTGAGTTTTCTGAGCATCCGACAGGGAGCTGACTATTGAGTTTTCTGAGCACCAGACAGAGAACTGACTCTTGAGTTTTCTGAGCAACAGACATGGAGCTAACTGTTGAGTTTTATGAGCACCAGACATGGAAATGACTGTTGAGTTTTATGAGCACCAGATGTGGAGCTGACTGTTGAGTTTTATGAGCAGCAGAGAGGGAGCTGACTGTCTTTTTTAGCTCCACAACTTAGAGTTGAATGGCACTAGATCACAGAATGGTAATAGATAATAACTGACCCAGCTATGTTTCTTCCCACCAAGCAGTTACAGATAGCTTGTTAAGTGTGTATACCTGAGATAACTAGCTTTGATAAAATAACTGTAACAGAAATATATTTTTGTCTCCCACAAATAGTAGTCACAGACTGAATTCCAGCTTAGTTCACTTAATTACACAGTAGTCATGCAAAGACAGAATTACAATACCAAACAGCAAAGATAATTATTTGCATGTACAGTGAGCCCCATACCCATCTGCTACCCATAGTATCTGGTTTGACCCTGCCATCAGAATTAATAATAATAATAATAAATAAGAAGAAGAAGAACTTGCATGCTACAATCAAACAATGAAAATAGAACGCTGACATTTACTTTGATTTCCTCACATTTCACTAAATTCTGAACTCCCACATTAGACTTGTGGCTTTTGGCTGGAGCTTGAATGTAGAGCCACTTTTGGTGGTACAGAAATATGCTTCTTGTTAAGTCTTGAATCGATATCAAGACTGAAGATGACATTTACCATACCACCAAAGCTGTTACAGTTGGAAAGTAAACTAGGCTGCTGCAAGTTGTTAATGGGAGAGTTTTAGCTCACCAAGCACCCCTGTCCCACCTGGTATATCTGCAACTGACATTTATAGGGAATCTTTAACTATTACTTGTTTCTTATTTTCTTGTTGGCATGATAAGATAATATCAACTAATTCATAGTGTGCTTTATCATTCTGGCTTCCTAGCTATTAAACCTTGTCTCTAAAAACAAAAAAATAACACACAATTATATACTGAAATTATAACTGAGTAAACGCATCATCTCATGAAAAACAACACTAAGGTTTCAGTTCATTACAAGAGTGGATGATTCTGATGTCAGCAGCATAACTATAGGTGCTTGATTCTCTATGTTTAGTAGGTGTGGAATCAAAAAATTCATAGCCTGCTCTGTGGGGTTTTGCTGAAACCAGATACTCTAGGCTGGTGTTTTCATTAAGGTGGGATTATTGGGTTAAGTATAAAACCTTCTGATTCTAGTAATGTCATACTCATGACCACCAGAACTCTGGCACTGAGATTGCATAACTTGGATAAAAAATTAGATCTATGGCAATGACTGCAAATCAATACTTATAAATGGAATGGCTGAGAAGTTCAAAACCGTTTAACACAAGGATCTCTGAACTCAATACTAGTACCTTTTATTTCAAACATTTGACATACCCTGCACAACAGTCAGTTAACTCAGTCAATTAAAATAAGCAGATGACCTATTTTACATTAAACACAAAAAGATTGGGAGCACACCAGAACTAAATAATCAACAAAGAGTGTGCATATCACACGGTACTGCCTTACAATATATTAGGAACCACAATGAACACTAACAACTTGGAAGGCATTAATAAAACTCTGTCATACATTAAGTGCTTTTGTCCATAGTAATAACTAGTACTTCATCAGACCAATGAAAAAAGTAAAATTGCTACTATTAATAGCCCACCCTTAACATCCTGTTATATCACCTTAAAGGCTCTCCCAATATAGCCTAAATTTGCCTAGCCAAACTACTATCTGTAATATTAATTCAAAAAGTGCGCTTATGTAAACATCTAAATCTTAAAATTTTAAATTAAATACTTATAAAAATGAATTAAAAATATAATATATTACTAAAGTTTAACTACTGTTAGTTTTAATATCAGCTGAATGGAAATGTGAACATCATTTACTCCTAGGAAAGAAAAAGCACTGAGTCTAAGTTGCTTATAGAAACTCGTTATAGTCAAGCTTAGTTTCACATTCATCCCCATGTAGGTTTACAGGTACTTTCTCCAAAATCCCAAAACATTTTTTTTAAAAACATGATCAACTCATAGAATAATTAGCTAATGCATTGTTAACATTCTTATCTGATATATACCATAAGAATGCTCATAAATCCTTTTTGTAAGTCAGCATTCTGTTTTGACAACATACAAGGCTGGGCATTCAGAACATTTAGCAAAGTACACTGCACCTGAGGTTAAACAATCCCCTTTCAAAAATCTCAAAGTGTGTCTCTACCAAATTATCTAAATTAACGCATTCAGCATCTAAAATAAGTGGACATTAATTGCAACCACCACACTCCTTTGTACCTCCCTCCTGTTTTAAATCCTTATCAGTTTTATTTGTCTCAAACATTGTTTTAAACTTAAAGACAGTTTTGTACACAAAGTTAGCTTTGTCACCTACTAACTCAAAATTTGTTTGTTAGCTTTAAAAATATTCCATTTCTGCAAAAGAAGAGAATATGGTAGGGGCACACCTGAGATTAGTGAAAAAGGAATTGTTTAACCTCAGGTGTGGTATACAATGTACTGAATGCCTGGCTTTATAAGTGGGCAAAACAGAATAACTTCTTAGAAAAGGATTTATGAACATCATTACAATATAACAGCTAAGAATGTTAACAATGTGTTAGCTAAATATTCTACAAGTCGTTCATCTTTTAAAAAAAAATGTTTTTGGATTTTGGAGAAATTAAACGGAAGTGTGGGGGTAGGAAACTAAGCTTAAGTATAAAGAGCTGCTATGGCAACTTAGACTCAATACTTCTTCTTTTCCAGGTGTAAATGATCACTTTTCCATTTAGCTGACCTTAAAACTAAAGGCAGTTTACATAGCAGTGATTTTACTTTTTTCATTGTTCTGAAGAAGTTCTGTTTATTTCTATGGATAACAGCACCAAATGTATGACTGACTTTTCTGAAAGTGTTCCAAGCTACAAGTGTCTGTTGTGTTTCCTGATATCTTGTAAGCAGTACCTTGTGAAGCTCACTTTTGTTGGTTATTTAGTTCTTCTGATGCACTCCCCACTTTTTTTGGTTTTCATTTTTTTGTGTGGTGGTTGGGGACCAGACTTCATGGAGCCATCTGATGATTGTTCTTTCAACTTATCTAACTGAGATAAGGTTGAACTTTCTATCTTGGTATTCACCATGAGGAAGCTTAAAGGAGAACTCAACACATTGATGGATTTGTTAACTCAATTTACACAATTTCCTTTATCATGTTCAGTTGATTCAGCAAATGCCAACTTGTTAGTGATCCATACTAAAGTGAATACCCCTCCTGGACTTACTATTTTAAGTGGTTTGACTTCTAATGGCAAAGATCCCAAATGACCAGAAGTGTTCTGAAACTGAACACACATCCAAGGACAAACATTTCAAGCAATGGTTGCTCTTATTTAATGACTTCACAAAAATGTTTTAATGCTTTTAATGGTAGGATTTTAGATTCATCTGAAGATATTAGATGTAAAAGGGTACCAACTTTAAAGTCTTGGTTGGACAAGACATTCTTTTTTTTCTTCTAATTTTATTCATAAGGGTCACTGTTGTGACACTAATGTAACTTACAATTCTGGTGCACTTAAAAGCATTATTTTTGATCTTGAAAAAATGTATTGAAGCTAAGAAGGTTAAAATTGGATAACAGGTATCTTAAAGAATTCATTGAAGGAGGCATTGCTCAGCAGGGTTTGTAAATGTTCAAATTTCCAAGTGACATGTCTGTTAATAGTTTTTTTTCACAAATAATTTATTTGACTGTTTATCATCATGGTTTTGACTTAATGAAACTGATTATCAAGAGTAACACCTCATTGTTTGCAGAATTAATAACTGATATTGAGAAACTGGATGAAGCGATCAAGGGAGATTTATTGTTTGATAATTTTTATTGTTTGTATTTTTGAAAGTAGACAAGCAGGCAGTAGATATTCATAAAAGGAAATGAAAAAAAAAGTAACATAGATGTTAAACAATATGAAGAAAACAATGTTTATCACATTAAGATTAATAAAGAAAAATCTCAGTCCCTTGGGAATTGTGTTGCTTTTGATGTTATGGGTGAGTATTATACTCATTCATTCAAATTAGAGAAAGCTTAAGAAGTAGATTTAACCCAGAATGTTGGTTATGGGGAAGGGACCAAGTAGCAATAATGAATATAATGCTGATTATGATATGGACTTTACCCAAGTACAGCCATTCAATAGCTAGGTGAGGTATATGACTCAAGTTTACAACAGCGGTCCAAGAGTACAGATTCCCAAATCGCAGACCATGAGAGGAAAAGGCAAAAGGGAAAGGGGGTGAGGAATTCATTTCTAAGGATTTTGGGGACATTATGTTGTCATATAAAAGGTTCAACATTTACAATTATAGTCATTTAAGTATTTCTTTGGACCATTTTTCTCTGTTTGAGAAAAGTTTAAATTTGTACCTAGCAAAACTGTAGATATACCTGATCTCCTGGTGGAACTTAAATTACTAGTAATCACTTTTAGCAACTCATGTTAATAACATTTATTCTGGTTCTAATTTTGGGTATAATTTCTGCAACAAAGGATTTAAAAAGAAGATTATTTTAACCCCCTCCACACCCTTCTTTGCAGGCATTTAAGAAAGCATGTGAAGAGGATATTTACAAATTAGTCATAATGAAAAGGCATCATTTGTGGCATAAATTGAGCAAATAAGAGAGTGCTGTTAGATTCTATTAAAAGGAATCATTTATTCTCATAATGAATCCAGACAAAGGAAGAGGTAGTGCTATCTGATGCTATTTACTATTAAAGTACAATATCTAATATATTACAAGATGAGTTTCAAGAAATCAAATTCACATTGCCTATAGGATGATTAATTTTGTAGCTGGAAGAATACCTACCCAAAGGTAGACTTTGATTAGATAACCATAAAGTTTTAAAGAATGCCAAACCTATTATTCCTACAATTTGTGAGATCTACAAAATACATAAAATTACGTTCTATCCCCCTTTAGACTGATAATAGCCCATGCGTCAAAAATTCATAGTTTGGCTATATTTATTGACAGGACCCTTAAGCTCATTTTGCCAACTTTAATTATCTGTTAGATGACTCCTAGGATTTTTGGGGGAGATTGATTGAGGGTTTATGAAAGGATAACTTAAACTTTTTTTACTATTGACATTGTAGATTGATTTACCTGTTTTCTTAAGAAAGAAGATTTAAAGTTATTTCATGATACTTTAATTGATTGCACGTTTTTGGATTCAGGTGATATTAGTTTAATTTTTAACCTTACCAATATGGCATTAATTATATATTTTTGAAAGGGGAGGCTTTTAAATATATCAGAGGTTTGGCTGTGGGGGTGGTGTGTACCCACATATATGCAAATTTAGTTTTATGTGAATGGGAAAATATGTACATATTTAATTCTGAATATTTCCAAATGTGAAGGATTTATTTAAGATAAATTTAACTAGCTTGTCAGTGGGAGTGGTAAGCACTAGGTAACCTGTCTACCACATAAGGAGTGGTTCTGGCACAGAAATTGTAGTTACTGGCCATCTGGACAATCTTTTCCATCTCTCTTAACTTTCTGATTTGAAAGCCCACATTTGCACTTGTTTCTTCCCTGTAACTAGTCTAGTGCAGACAGAGACTCTTAGTTTTAGCACTTGAATTTGCTTATTCGTGCTCAGCACTTGTTCAGAACTTGTTGTAAGCACTAAATAATCTACTAATTACTATAACACTCAGCCTTCCTCATTACCTAGAGGAAAATAGTTTTTGCACTTACTTTCCTCACTTGCTTAGAGAAAAACAGCTCTTGTACTCACTTTCCTCACTTATCTATAGGAAAATAGTTTTTCATTCAGGCATGTGCAAAGGTCAGTGCCCAGTGTTCTCTCCTGCCTATCTGATGAATCATCACGTACACAGACAACCCTGTCCTCCTACCACCCAACACTACAACCTGTGAGAGATGTACGTATCTAGCCAAACTGGAGGTAAATCTCTCTCTAACCAAGACTGAACTTGACATTCAAGAGGAGAAGGTAAACACTTGCACCACACCACACTTATCACATAGTCTCCCTAAATCTACACCACCAAAATCCACACATAGAAACAGAAAAACATTCACGGAGGCTCTCAATAATAATCTACCCAAGCAACAGAGATCTCCAAAGCAGAAATGCAAGCAACTTCCACCCCCAACATAACCCAAATGACACATAGCCCACAGACGCAGTGTGCCACTCAACCACAGAGATAAGGCAAAACAATGTCTCCAACACACTAGTCATACTGACTCTATAGTCAGGCACACTGATGTCCCACTCACCAGGCTAAACAAGGAGAAGGTTATTGTCAGCTGCCTGTCAGGTGCCAGGATCCACCACATAACCCACACATTCAAGTCACTCCACAACAAGTACAAACATGACTCTGTCATTGTCCATGTTGGTGTGCAAGACCTAAGACGTACCTCCCTGGACTACATGAAAAGAGACATGGAAGAGCTCTCCGATCTTGTAGCCCAGGCAGGTATGACCCTAGCCCTGAGTAGCATTCTGCCGTCACCCAGAATGATAACGCAGTCAAGGACAGAATGATTGAATTTAACAATTGACTAAGCTTCTGGTGTCATTCTAAGGGGATCCAGTATCTGTCTGCTTGGGATGACATGGTCGACAGACCACAATGCTTTGCCAGAGATGGCCTGGCACCTGTCACCCCTGGGATTTCGGATACTGGCTAAGGCTCTTGCCACCCCTATAGTGCCTTTTTTAGGCAAGGTTCAAATGACAAATTCACCACCATAACAGGAACAGGCAAGGAAAAACTGAGGGTAATGCTACTCAATGCTAGAAGTCTAAATCTCAAGATGCACTCACTCAAGGCAATCCTTAAAATGGAGAACATCGCTATCTGTGCAGTGACTGAAGCCTGGTTCAAGGCTCCAGAGAGCACCACTGCACTACCAGGCTATAACTCATACCACACTTTTCAGCCATGTAATCTGGACCGAAACAGCAAAGGCAGAGGTGTGTCCATGTTCATTAAGGATATTCACACCTCCAGGCTATTTGCTCAGCATAACGCATCCGAGGTTATCCAAGTGCAACTAACTCTGGGCAAAACTGCAATCCAAATTGTAGCTTGCTATAGATCCCCCACCATTCCCCAGGATTTCAACTCCTCTTTTCTTAATGTACTGGAAAATATTAGGGTTCAACCAAACACCCTAACAATGGACGATTTCAACTACCCCACCATTAACTGGGGTAACTATTCGTGTACCAACTCCTTCACACAACGCTTTCTGGAATTCATAATCTCCAAATCCCTGGATCAACTTATCCACACCCCCACCAGGGGCAACAATATCCTAGACCTAGTCATTACCAACATGAGTGACCGGTGTTCCACACCTGAAGTCAACTCCTCATTGGTCCGATTCGACCATAAGCTAATCACCCTTCATATCCATATCCCGCCCCCACAACCCATTAAGGAAACCACGGTAAGAAATTTCTCCAAAACCAACTTCATGCTTCTTAAGACAGAAGTGGTGAACTTCATGACACCCATGCAGATGGACAATACAGTTACGACTGCTGAATCCTACACAAATGCACTCTATAAGCACTTACAGGAGTGCATGGATCAGGCTATCCCAGACAGAACCAAGATGCTATTCTCCAAAAAAAGGAAGCCAATCTGGTGGTCCCCTGCCATAAAAAAACTGTACAACAGAAGGAAGAAATTGGTGAAAAAGAGAGTAAAATCCTATGAATGAAGGAGCTCCCTGGTCAGCCTCAGTAAGAAGCTGAGATCCCTTATATGATCCTTCAGATCTAGCTAGGAAAACAAAATCACCACTGATTATAAGGACAACCACAAAGCATTCTATAGCTATGTCAAGAATCTCAATGGCAACACCCAGATCTGCTCTGTTACAGCACAACGGCATGAAAATTACAGAACCAACTGATATTGCCAACATCCTGGCAGATAGGTTCAGTGCTAACTTTACCCCCCACCCCCTAAAGAGCCATATCTATACAGGAAGAATGCAGAGTACCTGTAATCACAACTATGCAGGTAAAAGCTGCACTCTCTATAGCCAAAAACACAGCATCCATGGGACTGGACAACATCCCAGGCTGCATTTTACACGAACTTCAGAACGAACTGGCTGCCCACCTAAGCACCATGTTCAATCATAGCCTCACATCAGGATTTGTGCCCACTGAATGGCGTACAACAACAGTTATCCCACTCCACAATGGGGGAGCCACCACTGATCCCGGGAACTATCGCCCTATTAGCCTGACAAGCCTGGTCTGCAAGGCCATGGAACGTATCATCATGGAACTCATAAACAAAGACATTGGTAACCTCCAAACTCTGGAGCCACCCAGTTCGGGTTTGTGAAAGGCAGATCATGCCTCCTGAACCTGATTGACTTCTTTGAGGCAGTCACCAAAGCTGAAGATGAGGGTAAGGTGGTTCACACAGCCTATCTTGACCTCGCCAAGGCTTTCGACACCATCCCCCATTCTGGAATTATAGCTAAACTCACTAAACTAGACATAAATCCCTATGTCACAAGATGGATCATAGGATCATAGATCATAGATTAGTTCTAGGTTAACTGCCTTTGTGGGCCATTTTAAGCCTAGCCAATTACCCCATGTAAGAATCAAACCCTGCACCTTGTGTTTGTAAGGTAAACACCTTAACCGTCATACCATTCTCCCCACCCCAGTTACCAACTGGCTCACTGACAGAACCCGCACTGTAAAAGTTGCACACTCCAAATCTGACCTCAAACCAGTGACAAGCGGAGTACCATAGGGTTCAGTCTTGGGACCTCTCCTGTTTGGTATCTACTTCTCTAAAGTACAGGCTAACACAGAAGGCCTCTGGCTAATTAAGTTTGCAGATAACTGCAAACTAGGAGACATAGTCGAGTCCCCAAATGATGTGTAAATCCTACAGAAGGGCCTCACTGAGACAGATGCCTGGTGTCAGAGCCATGGCCTCAAGCTCAATGCCAAAAATTGCATTGTCATCCCCTTTGGTAAAAACTCTGTACCCATGAACTACTACAAAGACAGCAGTCTACTTAACACCGAATGTGTGATAAGAGACCTTGGGACCCAGGTGGACAGTAGTATGTCCTTTGATAGTCACATCACCACAGTAGTCAGGAAGTCCTTCTACGTGGCACACCTTATCATAAAAGGGTTCTCATCCAGGAAAAAAGAGGTCATTGTTCCCCTCTACTTGACACTCATTAGACCCATTATAGATTACAACGCCCCTTTTGGAATGTACCTCACAAGACATCTGCAGCAGCTGAAAAGGCCACAGAAGTACCTCACAAAGAGGATTACTGGCCTCAAACAGATGCCCTACACTGACCATCTCAAAAAACTCCAGCTTTACTCAGTAGCATATCGCCTACTCCGAGGTGATCTCTGCCTAATATATAAAGCTATGTCAAACCCAGAGCTGTTGGACATGCTACACCTAAAGAAATCCCAATCCCTCTGAGCTACACTGTCTATGGACATAAACCTTGTCACCACAATAAACAGAACATGCTGAAGGGATAAATTCCTGTCCCAGAGACTTCCCATACTCTGGAACAGGCTACCCATCTATGTCAAGCAAAGTTCTTCATTGACACTCTTCAAGAAAAATCTTGATGAGTGGATGGGAAATAGAAAATACACTCTGGGGATCACTTCTGTGTCTCTGCTCAACAGTGGCACAGGAAAATAACTTTCTGGGGTGGCATAAGAGAGGGAACCTTGCTGGCTAGGCATACATAGGCCCACAGGTCAATAGCCTAGTACTTACTGATGAACCTATGAACCTAAGATACCTTGATGAAGACGTTTTATGATAAGAAATTCCAGAAATTTTAGTTGCTGCATTTCTTAACTACTTAAATAATTGTACAGAGTTTTTAAAATTTACCTATCCTGTTAATAAGAAAGAGATCAATTATTTGGGTCTACTTTATTTATGCAAAAGCGTAAAACCGTGAATACATATGGATCGAACCATATGCATCGAAAGTGCAAGCCGTCAAAAACTGAAAACGGAAATCTCCGTAGGTGGAGACTTCCGTTTATTCAATGTAGTGTGATCTCAGAGTTGGTATATTTAAGCAGCGGGGGGTGTGGGGGTACAAGGGGGCTTGCCCCCCTGCCTACATTTTTTTTTCTGTTTTTTCTTTATTAACTTTCAAACGTTTAAGAGTTTGATGCATATGTGTTGATCTTTATGCATTCGAACTTTTGAACGTTCAAGTTAATAAAGTAGACCCAATTATTTGGATACCCTTACTAGTTTTTCATAAGAAGGCTTCATCTCAAGAATTTATAGAAAGCCTACCTTTAGCAATGGATATTTATATTTGTTCTAGTTTGCATCCATTAAATCAAAAAATATTCTTTAAGGACAATTTACTAAACTTGCCCACATGACTTTAAAGTCAAAGTAAACTTTATTGTCACTTTGATTCACACAGATGCAAACCGAGCAAAATTACATTTCTTCGGATTCAATGCGCACACAAAATATAGACTACATTTAACATGAAAATAATACACAATATTCTACAGACACAGATGACAAATACAGCAATAATAAATACTACCCCTCTTTAACAGGGAAAACTACTTATGTACCAATACACTTGCCCAACGTTTCCTGGAATTCATTAATTTCAATGCCCTGCACCAGCTCGTTCTTACCTCCACTAGAGGTAGCAACATCCTTGACCTGGTCATTGCTAAAATGGGTGACCATTGCTCTATACCAATAGTCAACTCCTCCCTGGTTAGATCCGACCACAAACTAATCACCATGGAAATCCACATCCCTCCTCCCCCCAGCAAATGTGACCACCATGAAAAACTTCTCCAAAGCTAATCTTGAGCTCCTAAAAACAGAAGTGGCTAGCTTTGTGGAACCCATGCCATTGGGGAACAGCTGCATGACTGCCAAATCATACACTAATGCCCTGTACGAACACGTACACAAATGCATGGATCTCGCCATACCCAATAAAACTAAGACACTCTCCTCCAAAAAAAGGAAGCCAAATCTGGTGGTTCCCTGCCATAAACAAACTCTACAACAGAAGGAGGAAACTAATGTGGAATAATGTGAAGCCCCAAGACTGGAAAAACTCCCTTATCACCCTCAACAAAAAGTTGAGATCCCTCATCAAATCCTCTAAAGCTAGCTATGAAAAGAGAATTGCAGCAGATAGTAAAGACAGCCACAAGGCCTTCTATTTTTATCTAAATAATCTCCACGGCAATACCCAGATTTGTTCAGAGCTATTGTACAATGACACCTCCTTTACCAAGCCAACAGATATTGCCAATGTACTGGCCGACACATTCGGTGCCAACTTTATCCCTCTCACCCCACCAAAGGACCAATCACAATATCAGTAGATCGCCAGGCAGCCAGTATTACTGCTGTACAGGTTAAAACAGCACTGTCCAAGGCCAAGAATACAGCTTTTCTGGTACCTGACAGTATCACTAGCTGTGTTCTACATGAAATACAGACTGAGCTGGCAGCTCACCTGTGTGGCATTTTCAATCACAGCCTCACCTCAGTCTTTGTCCCTACCAAATGGTGCACTGCTACAGTCATCCCTCTCCACAAAGGAGGCGTGACTACAGACCATGGGAACTATCGCCCCATTAGCCTGATGAGTCTGATATGCAAAGCTATGGAACGCATCATCATGGACCTAATAAACAAGGATATAGGGAATCTCCAAACTCTGGATCACATACAATTTGGTTTTGTGAAGGGTAGATCATGCCTGCTCAACCTGGTCAGATTCTCTGAGTCAGTCACCAGAGGTGTGGATGAAGGCAAGGTGGTTCATACAGCCCATGTTGATCTGGCCAATGACTTTTATACCATTCCCCACTCAGGAATCATAGAAAAACTCACTAAGCTATGCATCAACCCCTATATCTCTAGCTGGGTTGCAAACTGGCTCAAAGATAGAACCCACAGTATGAAAGTCACTGACTCCAAGTCAGACTGCCGACCAGTCATGAGTGGAGTCCTACAGGGTTTGGTCCTAGGTCCTCTCCTGTTTGGTATCTACTTCTCTGAAGTTCAGGCCAACATAAAGGAATTCTGACTGACAAAGTTCACAGACAATTGCAAGTTGGGAGCCATAATAAACTCCCCAAGTGATGTTGACATCTTACAGAAAGGCCTCACTGAGACCAATGAATGGTGTCAGAACCATGGCCATAAGCTCAATGCCAAAAAATGTGTCGTCATCCCCTTTGGGAAAAAACAGGTTCCCAAGAATTACCACATTGATTGCAGTCCAATGAACCCAGAGAGTGTCATAAGAGATCTGGGAACACAGGTTGATAGCAACCTCTCTTTTGACCACCACAATGCCACGGTGGTCAGAAAGTCCTTCTATGTGGCACATCTTATTACTTTGGGTTTTGCATCCAGGAAGAAAGAGGTCAATGTGTCCCTCTACTCTTCCCTCATTAGGCCAGTCATTGAGTACAATGCCCCATTTGGCATGTACTTCACCAGACAACTGCAACAACTGGAGAGGCCACAAAAGTACCTCACAAAGAGGATCCTGGGCCTTAAACACTTGTCCTATATGGACAGACTCAAAAAACTCCAGCTATTCTCTGTCTCATATTGCCTACTTAGAGACGATCTCTGCTTGACTTACAAAGCCATGTCTGACCCAGCTCTGTTAGAAATGGTATATGTAACGAAATCCCAATCCCTCCGCACTACATGCTCCAGAGACCTCAACCTCATTACCACAATCAACAGAACATGCTGGAGGGACAGGTTCACAACCCAGAGACTGCTCATGCTATGGAACAGACTTCCCATACATGTCAAGCAGAGCGCCTCACTTGCCCTCTTCCACAGAAATCTTGATGACTGGATGGGAAATAGAAAATTCACTCTGGGGATTACTCCAGTGGCTGTACTCGACAGAGACACTGTGAACTAAGGTTGGGTGGCACAATGCCAAGTTAATCCTATGGGCTAGGCTTGCAAAGGGTCCAGGGCCATTAACCTAGTACACACCTATGACCCTATCAACCTATGAACTAGCATTATTGCACTGATTTAACAGATTGTCAAATAAGACGGATTTATTATCTGAATTTAACAAATTTGTTGAGAGGTGAAAATGTCTGCCAGGGGATGTTAAAACAATGGGGTACTAAATGCATCTCACATTTAGTCAGAGCTTTAAATGAAGGGGTCAACATGAATAATTCAAGCAGACACATAATGAAAGAAGACTTTGCAAAGGCTTTAGTTGGTCAATACAATAATGATTCTAAAATGTTAAGAAAATTATTTTGCAAAAATGTAATATTTCTAAAGCTAACAAAAAAAAATTAAGATAGTAGGTGACAAACCTAATTTTGTGAACACAACTACCTTTCATTTTAAAATAATGTTTAAGACAGATAAAACTCATCAGAATTTAAAACAGAGGCAGGCACTAAGAAATGTTGATACTGTAATCAATGTCTGCATATTTTAGACACTGAATCTCTTAATTTGGAGAACTTTATAGGGTCACAGCTGATATTAGTGAAAGGGAATTGTTTAACCTCAGGTGTGGTGTACATTGCTAAATGTATGCCCAGCCTTCAATGTGTGCAAAATGGAAAGCCTACTTAGAAGAAAGATATACAAACACCGTTACAATATATTACAAAATATGTTTTTTGTTTGTGTTATTACTGCAGTTTATACCAGATAAGTTTGTATTAGTCTGATAGTAGCATGGCCTACACATAAATCTCACTTCATAGTAGACCCTGCTAAAGAATTTCTCAAAAATATTGCTTTAAATCTTCTTTTGAGATTTTTACTTTGATTGATTTTTCATTGTGTTTACTATTCTAGCTGTTAATAAAAGCATTTCTATGTATGTTTTGTGATTCACCCATGTATATCTACATCTATATCTGTATTTATGTCTTATATCTATATCTATATCTATCACAATAGCTATCTATGAAATAAAAAAGACAGTTTTAGCAGAGAGACAAGGCCATCTGCACCCTCCGCACTCTTGGCATATTATAAATTCCAGCTCAGAGATTCATCCATATTGGGGAAAGGGCAGACATCCACTCCCAACAAATACTGTTATTTTGATGTCAATCATGTTCAGTATTATTAGCTTTGACAACATGTCTTTTGATGCTATGGCAATTCTATGTTTCAACATCAGTCCATATATATATATATATATATATATATATATATATATATATATATATGTATATCATATGAGGCACACATATATGAACTATCGAAGTCTATTATGCGTAAGTTTCTTGTAAAGTATTTTGGTTAATGAGTACTGAAGCAAGGCTCTCACTTACTGACCTACTATATAAGACCTCACTTACTAATAAGCGACTTCACATACTTTTTATCATTTAAGTATTTTTCAGTTTCTTATTGATTTCAACATGATGTAGCAACTATCTAATTTGTATATTCTCCATGGCTAATGTAAGCTATGGAAGTGTAATGAATTGTTTATCTCATGTATGACTTTCAGCTGTACTTACAAAAACTATTAAGTCCTTTTATTTAACTGAATAAAAAACACAACACACAGTGGTAGATATAACACCCTCAGGTTTACTCCTCCTGGTACCTTGTCTATTCGCCTTCATGGGATATTATACATCCAAAAAAAAATCACAGTTTTTATAGTATTCTAATTCAAATACATCATAAGCAAAAACTATTAAGTCATTTTATTTACCTGTTGGTGAAACTTCTGGCATTACCTTTTTAATGCAGTGAAGCTTAGGGTAGTGATGTGTTTAGTCAACTTAATATTAGTGCAGGGTTTTTGATTCAGGTCCATTTTGTCAAAATGCTGTTTTTTTTTTTGATTAGCACTTTGCAAATCTGATTTTCTTATCTTTTTATTCTCTCATTTGTTGCTTAATATTACATTTTCAATCTAGCTTTAAAAATAATTATTTTAGGGGCTTTATTTACTTGGTTGCCATTTTATTTCTGGGTGTACTGTGTATATTTTAGTATGTAGGGTGTCAATACTTTTTCTTTGCTTGGGAAAAGGGCCATGTTTGGTGATTGAAAACCACTTGATGACATGGTTAGAGACGTGATCTATAAAATAACTACATTATTTCTCAGAAAAAAATTAAAATTACTTGGTGATCAGTTTAATAAAATCTCCTTGATGTTTAAAGGGTACTGTGTTCTTTTTATTCATTACATATACTTTGAAGTATATGTACTCCAGCATATATGTGCTCTTTTTGGTTCTCAACATATACTTCGATGTACACCCATTGGGTTTTATCGTGCATCTGTTTTCATCTGTTTACCTGTGGAGGAGCTATATAAGTATATATTGCATCTATCGCAAAGCTAAACAGATATATGTGTTAGGTAGGCATGAATATTTGTTTATTTCCACCTCTAATTTATCAATGAGAGCCACAAATTTTGCTGCTGGCAAAGCCAGCTCCAGCAAAGAATCTGTAAGCTCTTGGAGTGTAAGACAGTTGTATTGATGCAAATTAATAATATTCACTGAACTATTATTGCTTTGCAAGCCTTTTATTACATGTCAGTCTGCTCATGAAAGATTTATAACTGCAAACATTTAAATTCACTGCTGAAAAGATCAAAGCTCCAATTTTTATAAAACTAAATAGGCCTTTAGCTTCACGTTAACGTACACTGAACACAAAATACATTATTCATCCCATCTTCTAAAGCAATTCACAGCAGGTGAGCAACTGAGATAAAAAGAAAATCAGCAGTACACCTAGTGCAGTGAAAGACATGCATTTTGGGATATAATGATACTCAGTACATTGCTTCTGTTTTCTATCTCTTCCATAACTACAAAAGGCTGAACACCCACTCTAGTAGGTATAGCTATTAAGGCAGAACTAATCAACTTTATCGGTAATCTTAATAAATTGTACAACTGTGGGATGATAACTGTTCTGATTAGCTAATTAAATAGTATACTGAAAGAGTAATTGTGCAACTGGAAAATAACCACGAGAATTACAGTGGATTATTAGGCAAATGTAATTTATTATGCAAATATTATTCTTGTAAGGTTTAACTTAGTTGCCATACCCAGGACTAAGCTGAAGCAACTGGTATTATATTAAGACATAAAATTAGGTCCAAAAAGATTGATTTCTTCAAGCTAGTCAAAATAAATAAATTATAGATCCAAAATGTTTGTGAGCAGCAAGAGTAGTCATCTGTCTTGTATGGGGTGAAAACAATGGAAAAACTTCTCATCTTCATCAAATCAGACCAAAAAAGACAGCTCTTCCATTTTTGATATTGAGAACTTAAATTGGAAATCAAGCAATGAAATCACTGATTTAAGGGACTACATATGAATAAGAGTATTATTACTGCTGCTTTCAAACATTTTTTTTCATTTTTTGCAGTTATTCATATTACAGCACTGCTTTTATGAGACAACTAAAAGAAAAACAATGGGTTCTTCACAGTATAAACTATGCAGTATGGAGAATACACCACTTTGATGATTTTATCTGTTACTGTAAATGTTTGAGGTTTACTTTTAACAACATAAATGTTTCTTTCATCTGTTTTTTCTAGTTTATTTGTTTAGAAGCTGAGTGGACTAAACATTTGAAAGACCTTTTAAGTCATGTCACAAGCAGTGGCGCATGAACTCCAACAGAATATGTACTTGGAAAGGAGACCACACTTGTTTTTTAATTGTTTCTTTTCTGTGTATCTCTCTCTCTCTTTCTCTCTGTGTATATATTATATGGATTCATTTTCACAGGTTGTTACTAGGCTAACAACCACTAGGGCCCTTACAGACCTAGCTGCATACTCCAAACTCATTTGGATAGTGAGTATTATGGGGGGCTATATGGGGGGGTGACATGTTAGTAGGTAGGTAACAAAGGGATTTGTTTGGGGGGTGTTAGATGGGGGCATGTAAGTAAGTAGGCAACAAAGGGATTTGTGGGGGTATTAGGATGGGGGCATGTTAGTAGGTAGGTAACAAAGGGATTTGTGTGGGGGTGTTAGCATGGGGTCATATTAGTAAGTAAGCAACAAAAGGATTTGTGTGGGGGGTGTTAAGATAATGCTTTTCTTACTGATAGCCACTGTCCATAAGGGACATGGCGGCCAGCATGGAGGAAGATTTATGATTGCATACCCAATGTGATTTTGGCAAAAGTTGTAAATGTTGATTGCCAAAACAAAGACATCCAAAACCTTGAAAAAAAAAAAAGAAACAAGAAAAAAACATTTTTTTTTGTTTCCAAGGGAGAAAGTCCCTCTGTACCTCCAATGTGAATTATATATAGTAACTCTTAGATCACATCATGTTCAGGAAAGTCTAATTCCCAGTCCCCTATATTCCACTATCTTCTGTAGCTGAATTCCAATTCACTAGTATTAGGCATAATTTTCAACATTGGGGTTTTGGATGTCATTGTTTTGGCACTCAGCATGTTCAAAATCTGATAAAATCACATATATACCTGAAAGTGCGCTAAAGAAAAAGTGCTCATTCTTTAAATAAAGCCCTTCTCAATATCATTTATATTTAGTGACAGAAAGACTAAAAGGAAATATAGATTATCCAGACAATTATTCAAGATGGAAATGTATTATGCACTTTTATTCACAAGTTAATATGGAAGGCCTGGATGTAGCCATTTTCTTTGGAAATTAGATCATAAGTGCTTAATGTCTCTACAGCCTAAAGTTTCCAGAAAGAAAGTGAATATTGCAGTTTACAGTTGCTGCAATAAAGTCATACTATCCTATATAGAATAGGAATTATATGGCTTCAGTCATTCATACAGAGAAAGCATGATGTTACAAGAGACTGATTGTGAATGCTGGCCCTATTCACTGATATTTGCTGGTTTACACAATGATCACTTACATTGTCTTTTGCAAGAGAAAGCATATTAAATCACTCACAAGCATTCTGCACAATTAGTATTTTTTATTACATATTTGCCAAGAAATTTGGATCATGTTAAGGACTAAATGACACATCTCTTTTGAAGAGATTTGTGAGAAGTTGTTCACAAAACTATGAGACTGGTAGACCTGCAGTCAGTGTAAACCTCATCTTCAGCCCCATGGAGTAGTTCACAATTCAGTCACTGCAAAATAAAATATTAGAATGTGTGAAATTTAATGAATTGAAATATTAAGGTGGAATAGGTAACTAGTATCACACCCCCCCCCCATGAACCCTTTCAGGTACTAATTTAGATGACAGGAAATGACAGGCAACCATTGAGTTTACCTTTTTAAACCTGACAGCCATGGGGTTTCTCTCTCAAGTATCTTTCAAAGTGTTATCAAACTAGATTCTTTGGATAATAATGGAAAAAATAAGTGCAGAGATTTGTTTCCAGAGGACACAAATGCTGTTGTAACAATAGTATTCACCTGTTGCAAAATACATTGTATATTAATAATTTTATTCATTATTATATTTGTCAATTGTATAGCAAGACCTACCAGTTCTACAGGGCCAGTTGCAATTGATTCAGTTATGTTTAGGTGCTCCATTGTAATATCTTATCTAGCTGTGAGAATGTGTACAATATGTATGAGAAACAAGTATAACATTCACTTTCCCCTGTTTACATGCATAAACATCAAGCGTTCCCATTACAGATTCATAGTTTCATCTGTAAGTAATAAGGCAGTTGCATTTGGAGGCCATTTTAAGTCTATCCAGCTTCCCTTTTAATGTTCAAAATAACCTTTCCCATTTTGTTATAGATTGGCCTTACCCATTACATGGTCAATAATTATATATGACTCCTAATGATAATAACTGGGATTATATCATAGATAATTTTAGAGGACCCATTCATGGGATAATGTATTTAGGAACTGCCTCTGCCCATTAGTAGTACAAAAAGCTGTCCTGGAGTAAATGTTGTCTCCTATCCATAGATCTAAATTGCAATGGAATATGGACAGGGATGAACTTTGTTTTATGTGGATTGGGAGTTTGTTCCATAGCATTGGTATGATCCATGAGACACATCTGTCTCTCCAAACCGTTCTGTTGATGCTGCAGAAGAGGTTTAGATCCCTAGTCTGAGTATTCTTGATGCCATTTGGCTTGTTGATGTGGAATAAATCCATCAGTAATGGGTCATAGGATGCCTTGTATGCCAGACACAGGTCACCTCTTTGCAGTCTGTAGGATATTGATAGTGACAGGGCTTTGAGTCACTTCATGTAGGACATGTTGTTTAGGCTTTGTATCCTTTTAGTAAGGCATCTCTCTAAGCATTCTAGTTTTTGCAAGTGTCTGGGCAGATACATGCCAAAGGGAGCATTATATTCAATAATTGGCCTAATAGGTGTTGAGCTAAGGGGGACATGACATCCCTAAAGCTAGACACAATCACTTTGTTTATAAGCCTTGCAATATAGAAGGACTTTCTTAGAACAATGGACACATGTTGGTCAAAAGTTATGTCACTGTTCACATAATTTCCAAAGTTCTGAACAACAGGGTTGGCTGTTAGGGGTGTATTGTCAATGTAGTAGTTCTATGGAGTAGCTGACTTCCCAAACGATTCAGTTATGTATTTTTTGACAGTTACTTTCAATTCATGATTTTTGACACCAGTTATTTATTTGTGATAAACTTTCCTGTAGGATGGCTAAGTTATTTGAGGATTCAGTGACTGCTCCTAGCTTGTAGTCATCTGAAAACTTAGTCATCCACAGCCTTTTTGATGTTAGCTTTTACTTCAGAAAAGTATATGCCAAACAGGAGAGGTCCCAGAAATATGGGGGACTCCACTTGTGACTGATTTCTTTGTCATTAAGTGTATATATCTGGCCAGAAATCTACCAGGCACCAGAATTCTAAATGTCAGGATCCCTCATTGTACTTCATTCCTATTTAAAACCATATTCCAATCCCCTTGGAAAATCCCACATTTCCCCAGACATCTCACACGTCCACTTAATCAGCATACTTGTAAAACAACATACAACCTGTTCAAGTTTAACCCCAAAATATTCATCATTATCCTATTATCTATTAACTGGAGTATCTTAAAAAGCCTCCCCTTAGATGATGTGAAAATGAATTCAGTACAACTTATGTAAATAACATAGGTTCGTAGGTAGGTACTAGGCTATCTGCCTGAGGGCATTTATAAGCCTAGCCAGAGTGTGTCGGCTTTCGCCGCCCCAATGATTAATTAACTGATCCTCTGTCAAGCAGCGCCAAAAAATAGCCATAAATAGCCTAATGCATGGAAAGAATAACAAACATATTAAACACTACAATATCTCAAAAGCAAATAAAAGAAGACAAAAGTTAAAAAAGTTAATTCCCTAACCTCAGTGTATGGTGATTGTGATGCAGTGAGGTTAGGAAATTAACTTTTTTCCACTGTAGTGCGATCTTGGAGTTGATATAGTTAGTTTACGGGGGGGGGTATGGAGGGTGCAGGCGGACTTGCCCCATGCAGAAATGTAGTAGAAATTATGTTTGTTAGTTAGGAGTTGTTGTAGGTGGAGAGGATGTTATTTACATATGCATTGTAGCTTTCAAGGTTATGAAGCACACTTTCAATGTTCTGAGTTTTCAATGTTTTGGATTTTCAGTGTTTTGGGATTTAGATGTTTTGGTCTCAATGTTATGAAATTCAATGTCATGAAATTTCAATGTTATGAAGTAGACCCCTCTCTATACCTCCAAGTCACCACTGGTGTATTACAAGGCTCTGTCCTTAGTCCCCTTCTCTTTAACATTCCTATGAACACCTTACAACCATCCACACAACAGGCCTCCTTAATACAATACAAAGATGACTCCACACTCATATATACATGTGACAACCAGGCATGTCTCAAAAAAAAAAATACCCAGGAAGCTTTAACAGCCACTGAACTATGGCTTTGTAACTCACAACTCATGCCCCCCCCCCAATAAAAAAGCTACTACTTTTTTCCCCAAATGATCTTCTTATGAAAAAACAAAATTTAAAATCCTCTCTTAATAACACAATTGAAGTCACTTCTTATAACAAATTATTAGGGATGATAGCGAATTATAATATTAAATTAGACCTGCATATATAAAATAGCATTAAAATCTCACTGAAAAGAAGGGATGCTTTACAGAGTAAAAAAAAATCCTCACCAGTGCAACTAAAACTATATTTGCCACAAATGACTTCCTACCCTCACTACTTTATGGCACTGCCAACCTTACTAACATCCAAGCATCACAAAAATCAAAACTTAAGCAATGGTATAATGAAGTGGTTACGTTTACAACAAATATCCAGCACAGTATAACACTAAAAGCCTAAATTGGTTAGAACTACCACAGCAACTAATATGTATACAACATATTGCCACGTATAAAATTATCCAGCAACCATCTGCTCGTCCAGCACTAAATGTCATTCTACACAGCTATGTTCCCAATCAAAAACTCCTCTCTCTAATTTCTTGGAAGTAATAATGATTTAACAAGAATTATTGGTAAGTTATCACATTTTATTAATAAAACATTGGTGAATTTCAAACAATTATTTGACGGATTTAATCAAAGGAAAATTTATAAGGAGAAGAAGTGACAACTATGTGCGTTTATTGTAAACAGTGCCCATATATTAATGAGGACAAATCTGTTATATTGAACAACAGACTGGGCTCAAAAGTTAAGTTTAGGTAAGGACATCGTGGGACTGCTGGTATTGTTTCCCTGCAAGGTGCTCTCGATGTGATGGGTTTTATGTGGAGAAGACTAAGCAATCACTGAGAAAAAGAATTTATGAACATAATTACGATATTAAAAAGAAGAATTATAATGATTTGTTGGCTAGACACATAGGGAGTTGTAGGGAATACAAAACCTTGGGATTACTGATAAAGTTGAAAAAAGCCCTGAAGAGACAGGAGCATTTTACAGAGTATAGGAAGTTTCACTGGCAGCTAAGATTGAATGCAGAGGGAAATCCAGGGTTGAATGAGAATGTATCTTTGCAGCCAGTCCTGAAACTTAGACCAGCTAAATTATAAATAACAATTGCTTTCTAAAACATTTTCAGAAGTACTATTTAAAAAAAAAGTGTTACATTATCTTTTTAAATTAATGCATTTTACATTATGTTTCGTACAGTTTTTATCACAAAACTGATTATTATAGCGAACTAATGTTTATGACACATTTTAAAGGTAGTTGGGGGAGAAACTTGTTTTAAAGCACTTCAGTGATTGATTTTAACAATTAGTTAGTGATTATTATTTATAAGTATTGTTTTACATTCATTACGATTTTTTAGAAGGTAGCATTGTTTCTTACTGAATTGTCAAAAATAAGGTATATACACAAGCAACGGAAAGAACCAGGCAGAATCCAGGCAGGAAGCAAAATCACAAGAGTTAGTAATGCTGTATAAAAGCACAGAAGTCAGTAATGCTGTATGAAATCATTCATCTTTCATCATGGCAAGGAATCCAAAAACCAAGCAAGAAGTCTTCAAATAATTAAAAACAATCCACAGGTTTAATAAAAAATCGGTAAGCGCTTTCGCAGTAGAGCTTCTTCAGACCAAGTACAAACTAAAAGGGTTCACACTATATATACACATATTATCAAGAACTGTTCAAGGCAATTAAGAAATTAACAAGTAGCAGGCACTTAATTAAATCATTCACCTAAAACAAATGAATGCTCATTCATTCAAATGGCAGAGCAGGCAAATAGGCAATACTGAAAAACATTTACAAAAATAGTTAAACTAAAACCTATCTAATGACAAGAAACAGAAATAAAAATGAATATATATATATATATATATATATATGGTAAATAATGTGCTGCACCATATTCTACATTATAAATAAATGATTACATTATGCTATGCTCTTAAATAAACTACACCAAACAAAAATGTATAAACAAATAAATAAATGTGTACAAAAATAAATATACAAAATCTTGTATCATATAATCACGAAAATCATTTATGTAACCTTCTTTTCTTTAATAGAGGTTTAATAGAGGCCCTCTCATTAAGGCCTTTTCCTCTGTCAGCACAAAGTATAACAATCCAACAGGTTTCTCTATGCTCAGTATGTGTCAGAATATCACCTTCTCTAATACTGTGGTGAATAATTTCAATAAATCTGAAATTAAAAGTATGAATGTTGCCCTGTTCTAACACATGTTTCGAAAGTGCATTATGTAGAGAGCTTTTTCTAATATGATATATATGCTCCCTCATTCTGTCACGGAGCACCCTGTTGGTTTTGCCAACATAAAAAGGACTGCAGGCTGTACAGTCTGCTAAGTAAACAACATGGAGGATCATGCAATTCGCTTCTGCTTTAAAAAATAACTCTTTTTGAAGGTCTGGATGATAGAAAACATTAGATATATTGATAAACTTACAAAAATTACAGGTACCACATGGCATAGTGTGCCCAATAACAGAGATCGTATTGACAGAACTCCTGTCATAGCACAAAAGCCTCCTCAAGTTTTTATGATTCTTAAATCTAAACTTGGGAATATCACCCACTATCCTAGCTATGTCATCATCAACTTGTAAAATGGGCCAGTACTGTGCAAAAAGATCAGTAACCTGTTTGTAGTCGCTTGTGAAAAACAGGGGAATTTTAACTCTATTCATGGTGTTATTTAGACCATTAACAAAACTTGCCTCCAAGGCAGGTCCAAAATATGGTCTCGCTGTGGTAAGCCTCAGATCTTTGAGGTCTGACCATTGTTGCTGATTTCACTAACAGGGTACCCCCTTACTGAATTGTGCTTTACTTTTAAAAATTTTTTAAGGAAAGTTATAAAAGAAGTGATGTCAAGAAGGTACTATTCTGAAAAGGTCTCCAGTGTGAGATTAAAGCACTTAAAATTGACTTTGTGTTCTTTTATATGAGTTTTGTAGTATTTGGATGTTCAACTCTCCAGTTTTACATTTTTGCACTGTAATTTTTGGTTCCGAGTTACTTCAGCAGTGTGCACCCCTGTTGTATTTCTTACTGGTAAAGTTTTTTGTGACTAAACTCCTCACCCCAGTTTTGACTCATATACAGTAAATTGGATTAGAAGAAAATAAAGCTGTATATATGACTTTACATCTGAAACCACAATTTAAACACAATTTATAGTTGAAGGTTATTAAATATTATTGTGAAATATTGCTATAATGTCTGTGGTTACAAAGACATGGTCCAGCATTGCTAGGTGCCACCAGCAATATTGTATAGCCATTTGGACACTCTAGCTTTGCCATTTGTTTCACTGAAATAATGTACGTTTTGCATTTTTCTAGCTGATACACTCATTATGTAACAAAATCATATTATTGCTGTGTTCTGATTAAATGGAATCCAAACCAATACTGTTTTCTAGGAAAAGGTAATATTTTCTTTCATATTTTTTTTTATGTTGCAGCAAAATAGACATATTTTGCATATTCTGAGAAGCATATTCATATTTAACATTTCCTTACATGCTATTATGATGTGCAAAATGGAACAGAAATGTGATTTTCAATGGTTCTTGTCCTGAAAATGCAAGAATGTCTTGAAGTATTGGAAGTATATTGTCGTTTGAATTTATGGTGGAATTCGGTTCGGAATGGCCTTTGTAAATTGAGAGCTCAATATTTCTGAAGCATACAAATGAGGTGCAGCTTTCAGTTCTGTTCAGATTAAAATTACAATAGCAATCAAACACCTACATATATAATTGTGATGTGGTTTCACACCTGAACAAGATATGTCTTTCTGTACAGAAGTGACCTGTTCAATACCTTTATACATTAACAAAAATCAACATGAATTTCTTTTTCATTAAAATTCAAGGTACAGCTCTTCCTTTGTAATTAAACTTAAAATCAATGAAGGAGTAGTGGACTTTTAGGAGACATTTTTATTTTTACATTCTGGTGAAGTAAGCTGTTTTTTTTTTTACATAAATTAAAGGGAAACTTATGTTTAAAAAACTGCTGAATGTAACAGAGCTGGCTCTGAGTTAATTTCTCCTGTGAAATGGTACATGGTTTATAATTGTTTTCATAATGTGCATGTGAATTTGCTTTTTGAGGCTTTTTCATACTTTTAGATGATGCTTTATACTGCTTGTTGGTTTCAATTAACTGAAGTATATGTGTCTTTGCGTACAGGTTGTTTACTTATAAAATAACATATTTGCAATGGACATGCAGTGCTCACCTCATCTTCAGTAGAACCTTTTACTAGATTATGATAATACACATGCTATCGTTCTATGGACATGAAGTGAAACTGGTACTGTTTATGCTATATGTTGGATAGGAGTATGTTCACTTCCAGTACCACCGCCTTACCACACTGAGGTGTAACTGAATATATATATATATATATATATATATATATATATATATATATATATATATATATATTGCTTTGTTGTCACATCTGTTGTCAGAGCTGCCCTCAGTGATCTATTATCCACCCCACCCAAATTTGTTTACTTTACTGATCCACCCATTTACTTTTCAGGCTGCACCCCCTCTTTTACCTGCATCCGCCACTGAACATAGCTAAAATATCTTGCCATATACGTTGCATCTATTATTAACCAATGATTTCTTATTATATCTAATTTGGTATAATTATTTAAACAGTAGATTTTTTTGTATAATTTTTAAAGACTGCAAAATTATTTTTCTAAAACTGTTTTTGTAATACTTTGGAGCTTTTCTTCCTGGCCCTCAACTGAAAATGGGCATCTACCCAGTTGGACTTTCCTGGAAATCAAATATCAGTAAATAAATAATAAATAATAATAAATAAATAAATAAATATGTCATACTGCTATCACTGTAATTGCATTTAAATAAAATAATCTTGCTAACTGCATGGACTAGCTGAAGATGGACTGGAATGCCAAGAACTTGTTGAACAATCTATTTTAGAATACTAATAAAGGAAACCTAACATTATATTTCAAGGTTAGTGAGTTTGTAATCCAGTCAATATCATCTTTCCTGCACCTTGTTGTGCTCTATGTGGGAGCAAAAGAATAACATCTGCTTTGCATCCACTTTGTTTCCTTGTCTTGGAAATTCAAAAATTATTAATATTGAATCCTACCATCATTGGAAAAGCCCAGTGAGTCCTTGCCAAGACTGCAGACCATGATGAAAGGCACCCTCTGCCTAGACACTTTACTGTAAATGTGTAAAATATTTAGATAGTGTGGCTTCAGTGTATCAGTGGTACAACAGGTAGCATGCTTCCCTATTGTGCAGAAGGTTGTGGGTTCTATTTCCACACCAAGTAGATGGATGACTGATACTGCAGTGCAGCATAAGGGGATACTCCACTCTTCAGTATGTTGAGTATGCTTAGGTTAAATCTAAATGGTGACATATTTTTCATCATCTGTTCATCTGCCAGCAGGTTATTTCTACAAGTACACGTAATAGTAGAAGCCAAGAATAATTTATCCAGCTCTACTCTAGCTAATAGTTCATGTAAATGGAAAAAGGAATAGCTTCAATGTCAAGCAAGGTGCAAGGCCTGTGATACCACAGTTGTAATTCCAGCTGAATGGACAATGATGGTTCACCCCATGCTGGCACACAGCTGTTGGTAAAGTAGCCGGATTGCTGAGCTGTAGGCATATTAAGAGGACTTATCCCAAATATTGTTAGATAATGATCCTGTATTGGAAAACACCTCTACCCTTTCAAATTATCCAGTTCATTTACTGTGCAATAACCTACAATGTCTGTGGCTAAAGACACTGCCACTACTATTGCAGAAAATATTTCCTTTCATGAAAATTTGAAAATATCAGTACATGAAAAATAATTTGAGTAGCAAGCACCATAACTCTCAATAATAATCTGCTCAAGCAACAGAGACTTCCAAAGCAGAAATGCAAGAAACCTCCACCCCCCCAACACAACCCAAATGACACATAGCCCACAGACTCAGTGTGCCAATAAACCACAGCCCATAAGCAAAACAACATACCCAACACACTAGTCATAGGTGACTCTATAGTCAGGTGCACTGAAGTCCCACTCACCAGGCTAAGCAAGGAGAAGGTTATTGTCAGCTGCCTGTCGGGTGCCAGGATCCGCCATATAACCCATGCACTCAGGTCACTCCACAGCAAGTACAAGTATGACTCTTTCATTGTCCATGTTGGTGTGAATGACCTGAGACGTACCTCCCTGGACTACATGAAAAGAGACATGGAAGAGCTCTCCAATCTTGTAGCCCAGGTAGGTATGACCCTAGCCCTGAGTAGTATCTTGCCATTGCCCAGAATGATACCGCAGTGCAACAACAAAATTATTGACTTCAACAATTGGCTAAGCTTCTGGTGTCATTCTAAGGGGATCCAGTATCTGTCTGCCTGGGAGTACATGGTCGACAGACCACGATGCTTTGCCAGAGATGGCCTGCACCTGTCACCCCTGGGATTCCGGATACTGGCTAAGGCTCTTGGCGCCCCCATAGTGTGTTTTTAGGCAAGGTTCAAATGGCAAAATCACCACCATAACAGAAACAGGCAAGCAAAAACTCTGAGTAATACTACTCAATGCTAGACATCTAAATCTCAAAATGCACTCCCTCGAGGCACTCCTTAAAATGGAGAACATCGATATCTGTGCAGAGACTGAGACCTGGTTCAAGGCTCCAGAGAGCACCCCTGCATTATCAGGCTATAACTCATACCACACTTTTCACCCATCTAACCTGGACTGGAACACTAAAGGCGGAGATGTGTCCATATTCATTAAGGATATCCACACCTCCAGGCTAGTTGCTCAGCATAATGCAACCGAGGTTATCCAAGTGCAACTAACTCTGGGCAAAACTGTAATCCAAATTGTAGCTTGCTACAGATCCCCCACTGTGCCCCAGGATTCCCACTCCTCTTTTCTTGATATACTGGAAAATATTAAGGTTCAACCAAACACCTTAATAATGGGCGATTTCAACTACTCCACCATTAACTGGGAAAACTACTCATGTACCAACTCCTTCACTCAACACTTTCTGGAATTCATAAATTCCAATGCCCTGGATCAACTTATCCACAGCCGCACCAGAGGCAACAATATCCTAGACCTAGTCATTAACAACATATGTGACTGATGTTCCACACCTGAAGTCAACTCCTCGTTGATCAGATCCGACCATAAGCTTATCACCCTAGATATCCACATCCCGCCCCCACCCCCCATTAAGGAAACCATGGAAAAAAATTTCTCCAAAGCCAACTTCATGCTTCTTAAGATAGAAGTGACGAACTTCATGACACCCATGCAGATGGACAATACAGTTACGACTGCTGAATCCTACACAAATGCACTCTATAAGCACTTACACGAGTGCATGGATCGTGCTATCCCAAACAGAACCAAGACACTATCCTCCAAAAAAAGGAAAACAATCTGGTGGTTCCCTGCCATAAACAAACTCTACAACAGAAGGAAGAAACTGTTGCAAAAGAGAGTAAAATGCCATGAATGGAGGAGCTGCCTGGTCAGCCTCAGTAAGAAGCTGAGATCCCTTATAAGATCCTCCAAAGCTAGCTACAAAAACAAAATTGCCACTGATGCTAGGGACAACCCAAAGCATTCTATAGCTATTTCTAGAATATCAATGGCAACACAAAGATCTGCTCTGAGTTTCAGCTCAATGGCACGAAAATTACAGAACCAACTGATATTGCCAACATCCTGGCAGATCGATTTAGTGCTAACTTTACTCCCCTCTCACCCCCTAAAGGGCCCATTTCTATACAGGAAGAATGCAGAGTCCCTGTAATCACAACTACGCAGGTAAAAGCTGCACTCTCTAAAGCCAAAAACACAGCATCCATGGGATCGGACAACATCCCAGGCTGCGTTTTACATGAACTTCAGAACAAACTGGCTCCCCACCTAATTACCATGTTCAATTATAGCCTCACTTCAGGCTTTGTGCCCACTGAATGGTGCACAGCAACAGTTATCCCACTCCACAAAGGGGGAGCCACCACTGATCCCAGGATCTATCACACTATTAGCCTGATGAGCCTGGTCTGTAAGGCCATGGAACGTATCATCATGGAACTCATGAACAAAGACATTGGTATCCTCCAAACTCTGGACCCCACCCAGTTCAGGTTTGTGAAAGGCCAATCATGCCTTCTGATACTGATTGACTTTTTTGAGGCAGTCACCAAAGCCATAGACGAGGGTAAGGTGGTTCACACAGCCTATCTTGACCTCGCCAAGGCTTTCGACACCATCCCCCATTCTGGAATTATAGCTAAACTCACTAAACTAAGTATAAATACCTACATCATAAGATGGGTTGCCAACTGGCTCATGACAGAACCCACACTGTAAAAATTGCAGACTCCAAATCTGACTTCAAACCAGAGACATTGTCGAGTCCCTAAATCATGCAGACATCCTACAGAAGGGCCTCACTGATACAGATGCCCGGTGTCAGAGGCATGACATCAAGCTCAGTGCCAAAAAGTGCATTGTCATCCTCTTCGGTAAAAACTCTGTACCCATGAACTACCACATAAACGGCAGTCTACTTAACATCGAATGTGTGATAAGAGACCTTGGGACCAGGTGGACAGTAGTCTCTCCTTTGATAATCACATTGCCACAGTAGTCAGGAAATCCTTCTATGTGGCACACCTCATCACAAAAGGGTTCTCATTCAGGAAAAAAGAGGTCATTGTTCCCAACTACTTGGTGCTCATTAGACCCATTATAGAGTACAACGGCCTTTTTTGAAATTACCACACAAGACATCTGCAGCAGCTGGAAAGGCCACAGAAGTACCTCACAAAGAGGATTACTGGCCTCAAACAGATGCCCTACACTGACTGTCTCAAAAAAACTTCAGGTTTACTCTGTAACATATCACCTACTCCGAGGAGATCTCTGCCTAACATATAAAGCTATGTCAAACCCAGAGCTGTTGGACATGCTACACCTAAATAAATCCCAATCCCTCCGAGCTACACACTTTAGGGACCTAAACCTTGTCACCACAATAAACAGGACATGCTGGAGGAATAGATTCTTGTTCCAGAGACTTCCCATACTCTTGAACAAGCTACCCATCTATGTCAAGCAAAGTTCCTCCTTAGCACTCTTCAAGAAAAATCTTTGATGAGTTGATGGGAAATAGGAAATACACCCCAGGGATCACTTCTGTGGCTCTGCTCGACAGGGGCACAGGAAATTAACTTTCTTGGGTGGCATAAGCCAGGGAACCTTGTTGGCTAGGCTTACTTAGGCCCTTGGGCTGATAGCCTAGTACCTACCTATGAACCTATGAACCTAAGAATCTGTGCACGATATACAGCATCGCTAAACAATGGTAGATGGCAGTAGTATGAGTGAACATATGTAAAAGTATGATACCCAATTGTAAAAATTATCCCCACTCCCTATTTTGAACCCAGTTTCTTCTGCCTTTATAAAGGATGCATTAACCCACCACATTGTAAGTTAATTAGCAATTTTATTTTATAGAATCAGTAGTAATTGTCACATTTTCCATATAAAAAGGTCACAGCTAAAATCAGGAAGACCAACTTCCATAATGATAGTAGCTCTTTAATTCAACTATACAGGAAACAAATAAGAATAATTAAGTACAACAAGGCCAATTACAAGGTCAAGATAGCCCTACAGTCTAAAGGCAATAACAAAGCCTTCTACAACTATGTCCAAAACTTCAAAGGCAGCACACATCACTGTGTTGAATTGGTGGTCAATGGTGCCACCTTCAATGAGCAAAGTGACACTGAATTTGATGGCTGACAAATTTAGTTCAAATTTTAACCCCGAATCTCCCCCACCTTCCTCCATGAAATCCCTACTCACATACCTTTTCAAATATTAACAGGGAGCAGGCCCTTGTGGCACTTGCTACATCCAAAAAAACACAGCCTCAGTGGGTCCTGACAGTATTCTAGGATGCCTCCTAAATAGCTTGAAACATGACCTATCAGGATGATTTAGGGCACTTTTCAACTATAACCACAGAACAGGCTAAGTACCATTAGAATGGAGGACTGTATTACTTATCCATTTAAAAGGTTAGACGATCAACTGACCCCAGAAACTAGAAAACCTTTAGTCTGACTAGTGTAACATGCAAAGTCATGGAATGAATTATCAAGGAAATGCTTAATAAAGACAGAGGCAACATTCATACACCAGACCCTATCGACTTTGCCTTTATTAAGGAATTGTCATGCATACTAAACCTGGTGGACTTCTTTGAGAAGGTCATCAAGGCAATGGATGATGGGGAAACAGTGCATACCATCTACCTGGACCTGGCAGGTATAGTTGACAAACTCACCTTATTGGGCATAAACCCCTACATAACTCAATGTATTACCAGCTGGCTCAAAGACAATACCCAAGAGGTCAGGACTGGTGAGACCACCTCAACTAAGAGACTTGTCTCCAGCAGGGTACCTCAGGGTTCCATGCTGGCACCACTCTTTTTTGGATTTTTACTTCTTAGAGGTAAAGGCTAATGTTAAAGGCCTTTGACTGACCAAGTTCACATATGACTGCAAATTGGGAGCTATCATAGATTCCCACTATGAAATAAATATCTTACAAGAGGGTCTAACACAGACAAATGACTGGATTAAAACTAAATGCCAAGAAATGCATTGGAGTGCCTTTTGGGAAAACTAATACTTACTCCATCAATAAGACATCCCTAAAATTTGACCCAGTAGTTTGGGAATTGGTAACATATGTAGACAGCAATCTGGCCTTTGACAAATGTGTCTAAAGCAGTAAGAAAATTATTCTATACTGCCAAACTTAGATGTAATGGCATGGCATCCAGGTCAAAGAAAGCCATAGTGCTATTTTATTTGGCTCTTATCAGACCAGCTGCTGAGTATAATGTACCCTTCAGCTTGTAACTGAATAGACATATGCAACAGCTGTGATGTCCACAAAGGTTCTTTACCTGGAGAATCCAGGGTATAAACACATTGTTTTATATGGATTGGCTTAAAGCACTATTTCTATAGTCAGTCTCATACAGGTTACTGAATGGTGATCTATGCCTGGCATGCAAGGCATCCTCGGATCCTGCTCTGATGGACCTTTTGCACACCAGGAAAATGAACAGCATCAGAATCAGTAGATCTAAGGATTTAAATTTTGCTTGTGACATAAATAAGACATGTTGGTAAGATGGATATTTGTCTCAGAGAGTCCCCATGTTCTGGAACAAGCTTCTCATGCATGTGAAGCACAGTCCATCCCTAAACCTATTTAAGTGTAACACGGATCAAGGCAAAATTGGAAATTCACCCCAGATCTGACCCCTGTGTCTCTGACAGAGGCAGATAGGAATGTAGAAATTAACATACCTCCTCCACATAACCTCTAGAAACTTCCAAACTAATATACCCTTTCCTAATATATGCCATAAAACAGAGGAACACAATTAGGTTGGGTTGCTCAGCTAGGCTTATAAAGGCCCTGTTGGTCTTTAGGCTACTATATACCTATGAACCTATGAATCTATGAGCATTGGTATCACTGTATTATGCTATGTATCACTAATTGTTGCATACAGAAGGTCCAGTGCACTACATTTATTACAAAAATCTTAGTTCTGGCTATTGTATATTGCTAAGACCAATGAACTGTAATAGAATAGATGGACTGAGTGAATGTACATAGATGTGAGGTGCACGATTTCAATAAAAATAAATTGCAAGAAAGGTCAGCTGATACTCTACTTTTATCTTGTATAAATGTACTTCTTAATTCCTCAAATCAGGATTTTAAAAGTAAATTAAAGATTTGAATTGGTGTAAAATATCTTGAACTGCATTCTGCAGCTGTTTAAATTCTCTGCTTATTTCAGACAAATTAGGCTAGGATGAATTTCCTGTTTTATTAAACCAGCATTGATGTTTTACAGTTCCTTGTAATTACTTTGATTTGGGTGAAACATAAGGAATGTGAAGATCCAGAAGCACAAAAGCTGTTAAATACTGGGGGGGGGGGGGGGGGTTGACAGGGGCACTTAGTGATCTAAAAAGGGAAATTTTTTTTATAACTACTACCACAACATAAGTTCACTCGGAGGACATTTTAAGCTTAGCAAATTCCCTTTTGGTGCTTGAATTAACATTTAATGATTGGCCTTACCTATCCCATGGATGATAATTGTATATTAGCCCTAGTGAGAATAATTGTGATCATACCATAGATAATTTGAGGGGACCCATGTAAGGGATGCAGCATTTAGCAACTGCCTCTATCCATTAGTGACATGAGTGGCAATCCTGGAGTACATTTTCTATTACCCATCCTTAGATCCAAGTTGCATTTGAATATGGATGGATGAGCTTTGTTTTATTTTTATGGATAGTCTGTTCTGGAACCGTGGTAGCCTCTGTGATATATATCCATCTCTCCACAACATTCAGTTTAGATACCTGGACTGAGTATTTCTGATGACATTTGACTTGCTGATGTTCAGTAGGTCCATCTGAATTAGGTAGGAGGATGCTTGTATGCCAGACATGTCACCTCTAAGCACTCTGTAGGATACTGAGTATAGTGATAAATCTTTGAGGTGGTCAATGCAAGATCACTTGTTTAGGACTTGTATCCTTTTAGTAAGGTATATCTGAAGGTATTCCAATTGTTGCATGTGGCTGGATAGATACATGCCAAAGTGGGCATTATACAAAATGATTGACCTAATGAGAGCTTTGTAAAGGGGGACAACAACATCTCTAGATCTAGTCACAATCAACTTGTTTATAAGCTGTGCAATATAGAAATGCTTTTTTATGACTCTGGGCACATGATGGTCAAAAGTTAGGTCACTGTACACACAAGTTCCCAAATGCCAAACAACTGGGTCAGTTCTCAGAGGGCATTGCCATGATTTTGACACCAGTTATTATTTGGGACAAACCTTCCTGCATGAACTTTAAGTTATTTGAGGATTCAATAACTGCTCCTAACTTGCAGTCATCTCAAACTTAGCTGGTCAAAGTCCTTTGGTATTTCCTTTTACTTTTGAGATGTATATGCCAAACAGAAAGTCTCAGCACCAAACCCTAAAAGACTCCATTGGTGACTGGTCTCTTCTCCTGTTTTGATCTCTTGCATCCTCTGAGCAAGTTGGCAATCCAGTTAGTGATGCAAATGTTTGCTCCTACAATATTCATCTTTTGCATTACACCTGAGTAGGGAATTGTGTCAAAAGCTTGGCCAGGTCAAGGTAATGTGGTGTCAACTGTTTCACCTTTATCCATTGCTTTGGTAACAAGAGTAAAGCTTAAAATTTCCCCATGTTTTTGAGCCTTTCACACTTTCCTCTGGGCTGTTTTCAAACACATTTTTAGGGCCATGCATACATGTATACATTCCTTGATTCACCTTCCAGACTGTATTAAATTATAGTCCTTGTATAATACAACACCAGTTGTTAGAATGTGTTTTAAATCTGTTGTTTTGAACAGTCTTCTAGTAAGAAACGCACTAGTAGGCAGATGGAAGCCTGCGGTAAAGAATTAGCTGAAAGCTAAATCAACTATTGGAGCAGTTCAAGCAGTTCAAACAATTTAAACAAGATGAGACAATACGAACTTCAAAGTAGCCTGTTAAGGCAACAATGTGAGCAGTTTGAAAAGTATAAACTCCAAGGAAGCCGGTAATAGCGTAAAATAGTTTAATTTCCGCTTTCGTCATGCCTTCATCAGAATACAAAAAACGTTACTACTGAAACCCTTTAAATAGCCACACAAATTAATCAATTAACAAAAGTTTAAACTTAAAAACACATCATACGAGTACATCTATGAAAAATAAGTTTTTAAATCAATACCTAAACCTTTATTAATATTCAATTTACGGTCTTTTAAAAAACATTTAACATTAATACTTTCGTTTAACCCTGGTTGAATGTCAGACCTTAATCTAATCTGCCACAGGCACTCTCTTTGCTCAATATAATTTTTAAAATCTCCTGCTCTTTTGTCTGATGTGCATTTTTCTAAAATGGAAAATAAAAACTTATTAAAACTAGGACATATTATGGAATGCTTATATAAGGCATTGTTACTATCTTTGGCCTTAATGGCATACAGATGTTCTTTAATTCTAGTGGCCAAAGACCTAGTCGTCATGCCTACATAAAATGCAGGACAAGAAGAACAAATACTAACATAAACTACTCCTGTGGTGTCACAATTCATGAAGTCTGAAACTTCTATGATTTTGTCCTAGTTTTAATAAGTTTTTATTTTCCATTTTAGAAAAATGCACATCAGACAAAAGAGCAGGAGATTTTAAAAATTATATTGAGCAAAGAGAGTGCCTGTGGCAGATTAGATTAAGGTCTGACATTCAACCAGGGTTAAACGAAAGTATTAATGTTAAATGTTTCTTAAAAGACCGTAAATTGAATATTAATAAAGGTTTAGGTATTGATTTAAAAACTTATTTTTCATAGATGTATTCGTATGATGTGTTTTTAAGTTTAAACTTTTGTTAATTGATTAATTTGTGTGGCTATTTAAAGGGTTTCAGTAGTAACGTTTTTTGTATTCTGATGAAGGCATGACGAAAGCGGAAATTAAACTATTTTACGCTATTACCGGCTTCCTTGGAGTTTATATTTTTCAAACTGCTCACATTGTTGCCTTAACAGGCTACTTTGAAGTTCGTATTGTCTCATCTTGTTTAAATTGTTTGAACTGCTTGAACTGCTCCAATAGTTGATTTAGCTTTCAGCTAATTCTTTACCGCAGGCTTCCATCTGCCTACTAGTGCGTTTCTTTTTGTGTTTTTTTGGGCGTCTCTTGGTGTTTCATCAGTTTGAAGTCTTCTAGTAAGCAATGAAACAAAATGTATAAACCAATAACGACAAAACTACCCATTTCAGAAAATTTCAACCATTAAAGGCCATTCAAACTTCTGTCATTACGCATTACAATCCATCAGGATCAGTAAATATGCAAAATGTCTGCAGAAGTAAGTCATCTAAATAATTCCACATTAAAGGGATTTGTAACTAATAAAGAGGTTGCTGCCAGGAAACAACTTTATATTTCATTGTTTCATCTACAAATAAAGTGTCTGTTGCCCTTGAAGAATAAATTGCCTATGTTACATTAAAACATGATAAGCTAGTAATATTGCAATAGGGAATGGATGGCAAATGGATAACAGGTTCATAGTTACTAGGTAACTCCTCCAAAGGAGGACATTCACAGGACTGTAGCATCCACTCCCTTTAAAGTACAACACAATACAGTATGAGTGATCCATCCACATACTGTGGGAATAGAACCCACAGCCTTCTGCATCAAAAACAGGGCTACTACCTGTTGTACTACTAACAAAGCAAATGATCTTGGAATAAGCAGTACTAAACTTCTCTTTGCCTGAAACTCTCAGCTCCTTGTAAAATTCTTTATTTACTTGACATGTGTTTACCAGGAAAGTCTGACTTGGAAGAAAGACAATTTTCAGTAGTGGCCCAGGGAGAAATGCTCTCTAGACACGTCTTTGTAAAATAGGAAAAAACCCACACAAATGCAGCAACGACATACACGGTCCACTCCAGCCATGAATCAAACCACAGAACCTCTTGCTGTGAGGTAACAACACTACCACTGCACTATCCCCTTGACATAAATAAATCTCTCAATTTCACAGCAGAAGAAATCTGGAAAAAGCCAAAATTTATTTGTGGGGGGGGGGGGGGCAAAGGTCAAAAACCAGTGACGCATTTTAACTATTGCTTGTATAATCTTAGAAAGTTGCTAAAATAGTGTTTTGTGTTACCATGTGTTTCCAAAAAAGATGGTAAGACTGAAACTTAAAGGGTTATCATGATTTTGTGAATTCTATTCTCACTGATTTGCCAGAAAACCACAAATCTTAAGAGGAACAGACCAAAAGTATGAGCTAAACTCCCCGAATCACATGTGGTGATGTGGATAGAGACTGCAGACCCTTGTACTTAAGGTATAGGGTTTCAGCCCGAGTACTTCTAACCATCAGGTAGAAGTAACTGGGGCATTTTACACACATGCACTTAGCAGCCTTCATAAAAAGAAACAGAGCACATACACATAAGCACTTAGCAGCCTTCATAAAAAGAAATGGAGCACCACACACAAGCACTTAGCAGCCTTCATAAAAAGAAACGGAGCACACAAAAGAACTTAGCAGCCTTCATAAAAAGAAACGGAGCACACAAAGGCACTTAGCAGCCTTCATAAAAATAAATGGAGCACCACACACAAGCACTTAGCAGCCTTCATAAAAAGAAGTGGAGCACACATAAGAACTTAGCAGCCTTCATAAAAAGAAACGGAGCACACACAGGCACTTAGCAGCCTTCATAAAAAGAAATGGAACACTTATCAACCTTCATAATAGGAAACAAAAGCAGCCTTCATAAAAAGAAACAAAAGCAGCCTTCATAAAAAGAAATGGAGCACACACAAGCACTTAGCAGCCTTCATAAAAAGAAATGGAGCACTTAGCAACCTTATAATAGGAAAAAAAAGCAGCCTTCATAAAAAGAAACAAAAGCAGCCTTCATAAAAAGAAATGGAGCACACACAAGCACTTAGCAGCCTTCATAAAAAGAAATGGAAGCAGCCTTCATAAAAAGAAATGGAGCACTTAGCAGCCTTCATAAGAAGAAAGAGGGCACTTAGCAGCCTCTATAAATAAATAAGAAGTAATGGAGCAGTTCACCTTACCGTGGGTGATGCTAGCAGCAGCAATGATCATGAACATAGTGTTTCCAGCACTTTTGTATTTAAATTAATTCATGTTAGCGTGTGACACACACATGAGTCCTACAGGTCATGCAGCTGTAAAAGTGTGTGGGGGGGTACCCCCTTGCCCTATGGTTCCGGCCCCTATGTGAATGAGTGACTATTAGTGCATCAGGTCCCAGTCAGTTGAAGTGTTTCTACCTCCCCTCCCCCTGAAAGGCTTGTAAAAGCATAAGTACAGAAGACTTTCCCCAGCACGGAACTTGTTTTAATAAGGTGTTCCTACCTCACCTCCCCCTGAAAGGCTTGTAAAAGCATAAGTACAGAAGACTTTCCCCACCACGGAACTTGTTTTAATAAGGTGTTACTACCTCCCCTCTCCCTGAAAGGCTTATAAAAGCATAAGTATGGAAGACTTTCTCCACCACGGAACTTGTTTTAATAAGGTGTTCCTACCTCACCTCCCCCTGAAAACTTGTAAAAGCATAAGTACCGAAGACTTTCCCCACCACGGAACTTGTTTTAATAAGGTGTTCCTACCTCACCTCCCCCTGATAGGCTTATAAAAGCATAAGTAGTGCTACAAAAGGGAACTGGAAAACGGGCTTTCTGCATTGTAATTTGAGAAGCAGACAGGGAACTGTGTAGTTTTTAACAGTAGGGCCTAGGAACAGAGTATTGGGCATATAAAAGGAAACAAAAAAGCGTGCTTGTACCTCATACCTCCACATGCTGCCTCTAGGTATCTGCTTTACTGGTTTAGCCTGGTTCAGCCCTTCACCTCCCCCCTCTCTCAAGTAATCAGAAGTTACATAATCACCTACCTGACCAGCCATTTTCAAATTAACCAGTCCATCAAGTCCCAGTCGGTTGAGGTATGTTCACATACTTATGTATTTAATTCTTGTTTCTTTATCTGAGCTCAATGTACTAACTGTTCACTGCATTAACTTGCAAACTGAAACCTTGATGAATTAAGGCATGTTTATTGGTACCGGCTGCTACAAATTACTCGCAAGCTGCTGTTGATATTGTATCCATTTATTGTCGTTTGCATTGACTTAGTGGTCTGTCCTGGGTAGTGTAGCATTGATAAGAGACAGAAATAATGAATATTAACTGAGCCCTTAAGACAGACATATAGAAAAGAGTGCTGCTGTTTGTTAATACTAAAAGGTTCATGTGGACTTGTTTGATAATCATGTATACTGAATGTTTGAATGACTAACTCTGTTCTTGGTACAGTACTAATAATCATATCCCCTATCTAGGTATTCCTACCTCACCTCCCCCTGAAAGGCTTGTAAAAGCATAAGTATGGAAGACTTTCCCCACCACAGAACTTGTTTTAATAAGGTCAGTATCTACTTAAATACCTTGCCACCTGTAAACCTAACAAACTGGGTCCAAAAAATTACTGGTGAATGCCCCCATAACTCCTGCTTGTAATTCTATTTATGCTGATAAGCATTAGGTTGGAATGGTTAGACTTTCCTGTAGCCTTCGTTCTTCCCCACTTAAAGTAAAAATACCGTGCTTTCTACTGGTCAACAGATGAGCGTAGTGTGCTCTGCACCTCCAAACAGTGCATTTTTCAATAAACTAAGTGAAACAAGCATGCTACAAAAGGGAATTGGAAAATGGGATCTCTGCATTGTAAATTGAGAAGCAGGCAGGGAACTGTGTAGTTTTTAACAGCAGGGCCTAGGAACAGAGTATTGGGCATATAAAAAGAAACAAAATAGTGTGCTTGTAACTCATACCTGCACATGCTGCCTCTAGGCATCTGCTTTACTGGTTTAGCTCCGCGCCACTCGATTTGTTCGCTCCGTGCCTCACCCTGCCCCCATATCCCACACGCCCCTGGTAGTACAACATTTACAGTACCACTGGCACACCCCCTTAATTAGCTAACCAACTACATGTGCTCATAGAACCCAGCAAACTCCTAGCACAATAATGCACCCTCTATCTACCCCACTATCCATATTAACCCACCCCTAGCTATTCTATTCTCTCTACTCTTTTATCCAACGCATACACTCAACACAGACCCTACCCTAGTAATTTACTATGACTACAGCTAAAACACTAATGCGGCTACCCTTAGTACCTCTGCTACTCATTCCTTATCACCTAAGCTCCTATGAATATGTACAGCATCTTGAAATCCAATACCCAAACTCTCAAACAGACACCAACCCAGCATTTAATAACCTTATCCACCACATAACCGCCCCCTCTCCTAATTACTCACCCCCCAATTACCATCACCCAACTAAATACTGCTGCATTAGCTTAAAAGTCAAAAGCTACGAAAAAATCATAAACAAATTTTTAAGACTCATAAGCAACTTAAAAATTAATCTTATGAAGGATGGAGACATCCACCCCAACCCTGGCCCATCCACAACAGTAGACCCAAGCACAACATCTAATAACCCAACGTGTACTACCCAGATTGATAGATTTCCAAACTCATTTCTGGTCTGTCATCTCAACATCAGAAGCCTAAACAACAAGATCCATAGCCTACATGGACTCTTAGCTGTGCACTTACCTGATATCCTCTGCCTCACAGAAACCTGGCTAAAACCAATAACCAAAGATAACAAAATACCCCCCCACAGTACAACATCCTTAGACTGGACCGGATCTCCAGGAAAGGTGGTGGGATAACTGTACTATGCAAATCTACCCTAACAATAGCAATTGACACCCAACAGCCACCCCAGTTTGGCAATGCAGAAATTCTCATCACCAAACTAATAATAAATAAAAATAAATGCAGATACATTGTCTGCATTTATATTCCACCCAGCAAGAATGATAATACTCTAGAAAATATCTTACATTCGCTAGCTTCTAACTATCCCCAGGAAACCATTGTCTTGGGGGACTTTAACATTGATTGGAACACCTGTTCCTCTGAAACTCCTTCCACCCATTTAAACCTTCATGGGTTTACTCAGATCATTGCCACCACCACCAGATTTAGCAAAAATTGAGTCAAAGTTAGTATCCTCAATTGTATACGTATTAACAGCCACCCCCAAAAGTACAAGTCAGGTACATTATCCAATGATCTAAGTGATCACTGCCTTACCTATATTATTAGGCTCAAAGCCGACACTCCCAACCAGCCCACCTACAAAACTATAAGAAACGTCAGGAACTTTTACCTTGACAACTTCCAAAAAGAACTCAAAGCATGTAATTGGAATGTCTTGAAATGACTCCCATTACAAGAAGCAGTTGAGTACTTCAGTACCAAATTTCCAGCTATCCTTACCACTATGCTCCTACCCGTACCATCCGTGTAAAAGCCACGGCTGCACTGTAGCTATCTAAAGAAACAGAAACCAAAATTAAACTAAGAAACAACACCTGTGCCAGGTGGCATGTTACCAAAGCCCCTATGGACCAAGTAAGATACCGGCAGCTAAGGAACCAGACCAAAAAATCCGTCATTCTAGACAAAAAAAAAAAATCACTACACCCTCTTACAACAAAAATATCAGCTAAAACCTCAGAAGTTCTGGGCTGGTATTAACAATCTTCTACACCCAGGCCATTCCGCCTCTCCTACCCCATCAGCTGCCCTTGATAAATCCCCTGTTAAAATTGCAAACAGCTTCAACTCCTTCTTTACTGAAACTACCCAGTCTCTAGCTACCCTTCTCACTCCATTGGACACAAACACCAGCTCTGTCACATCTAGCCCTGATCCACCCAGCACCCAACCCACCTTTACCTTTCAAACCATACCTACCAACCTTATCCGGACCTTACTCAAAAAGCTAAAACCTACTACACTAGCTGCCGACCACCTCCAGGCTGAATATCTTCAAAAAGCAGCTGATGCCATAGCACTTCCCATTTCTATTCTGATCAACAGATCCATCTCAGAAGGATCCATCCCAGCAATATGGAAAATATCACATGTTATACCTCTCCATAAAGGAGGAAGTTCCACAGAATTATCTAACTTTAGACCTATAGCCATTCTTTCACTACTAGCTAAAATCATTGAAAGCTGCATACACAAACAAATCATGCACTTTCTTATTAAAAACGGAAAGCTCGCCGACTCTCAGCATGGCTTTAGGCCATTCCACAGTACCACCACAGCTCTTCTATCTTTCTCTAATGTCATCGGTCTTCATCATAACAACAACAGACTATCTTTAGCACTCTTCCTAGATCTCTCAAAAGCTTTCGATATGGTCAACCATCAGCTACTGCTTAATACCTTACAAACCATCAGTTTAGACCAAATCTCAATACAGTGGTTTCACTCCTACCTAAACGGTAGACAGCAGGCTGTCTCATGGCAGAGCAAGCTGTTATCCCATCTTCCTCTAACCCTAGGTGTCCCACAAGGGTCCATACTAGGTCTCCTACTTTTCTCTGACTTTATCAATGATCTGCACACCACCATCCCAGGAGCTACCTGCATCCAATATGCAGATGACTCAACGCTAATATGCTACGCCTTCTCTCCTACACAACTTCTAAGCCTCGCCCAGACCACTTTCAGCATGGTAGAAATATGGCTAGCTAATTGCCACCTGCTTCTAAATCCTAACAAAACCAAGTTACTACTTTTCTCCCCTAACCGTAATATTCCTCCTCCTTCCTTCAACATCAAATCTAGCAATGATACCATTATCTCCCCTGATGACCATACAAAGCTTCTAGGTGTAATAATAGACAACAACCTTAAATTTGATAAATGTCAATCACACTATTAAGTCCTTCAACAAAAGGCTTGGCCCCCTGTACAAAGCCAAACCTTTCCTCACCCCCCTAGCTAGGGTAGCTATTGCAAAATCACACCTCCTCTCTACCCTTATGTATGCCTCCCCTGTACTCACCAACCTATCCAGAACTGATCTCAACAAATTATCAGGATGTTACAATCATAAAGCCAGATTCGGTACAGGCATGGCTTTTAGGTTCATAGGTTCATAGGTAGGTACTAGGCTATCGGCCCAAGGGCCTACATAAGCCTAGCCAAAAAGGTTCCCTGGCTTATGCCACCCAAGAAAGTTATTTTCATGTGCCACTGTCGAGCAGAGACACAGAAGTGATACCCGGGGTGTATTTCCTATTTCCCATCCACTCATCAAGATTTTTCTTGAAGATTGCAATTGAAGAACTTTGTTTGACATAGATGGGTAGCCTGTTCCAGAGTATGGGAAGTCTCTGGGACAGGAATCTATCCCTCCAGCATGTCCTGCTTATTGTGGTGACAAGGTGTAGGTCCCTAGAGCATGTAGTTTGGAGGGATTGGGATTTCTTTAGGTATAGCATGTCCAACAGCTCTGGGTTTGACATAGCTTTATATGTTAGGCAGAGATCACTTCGGAGTAGGTGATATGCTACATAGTAAAGCTGGAGTTTTTTGAGTAGGTCAGTGTAGGGCATTTGTTTGAGGCCAGTAATCCTCTTTGTGAGGTACTTCTGTGGCCTTTCCAGCTACGGCAGATGTCTTGTGAGGTACATTCCAAAAGGGGCGTTGTACTCTATAATGGGTCTAATGAGTGTAGAGTAGAGGGGAACAATGACCTCCTTTTTTCCTGGATGAGAACCATTTTATGATTAGGTGTGCCACACAGAAGGACTTTCTGACTACTGTGGCGATGTGACTATCAAAGGAGAGACTACTGTTCACCTGGGTCCCAAGGTCTCTTATCACGCATTTGGTGTTAAGTAGATTTCTGCCTATGTGGTAGTTCATGGGTACAGAGTTTTTACCAAAGGGGATGATACTGCACTTTTTGGCATTGAGCTTGAGGCCATGGCTCTGACACCAGGCATCTGTCTCAGTGGGGCCCTACTGTAGGATGTCCACATCATTTGGGGACTTGACTATGGCTCCTAGTTTGCAGTCATCTGCAAACTTCCTTAGCATGTATTTCAGAGAAATAGATACCAAACAGGAGAGGTCCCAGGACGGAACCCTGTGGTACTCCACTTGTCACTGCTTTGAGGTCAGATTTGGAGTCTGCAACTTTTACAGTGTGGGTTCTGTCAGTGAGCCAGTTGGCAACCCATCTTGTGATGTAGGGATTTATACCTAGTTTAGTGAGTTTAGCTATAATTCCAGAATGGGGGATGGTGTCGAAAGCCTTGGCAAGGTCAAGATAGGCTGTGTGAACCACCTTACCCTCATCTACGGCTTTGATGACTGCCTCAAAGAAGTTGATAAGGTTCAGCAGGCATGATCTGCCTTTCACAAACCCAAACTGGGTGGGATCCAGAGTTTGGAGGTTACCAATGTCTTTGTTTCTGAGTTCCATGATGATATGTTCCATGGCCTTGCAGACCAGGCTCATCAGGCTAATAGGTCGATAGTTCCCTGGGATCAGTGGTGGCTCCCCCTTTGTGGAGTGGGATAACTGTTGCTGTGTGCCATTCAGTGGGCACAAAGCCTGATGTGAGGCTATTATTGAACATGGTGCTTAAGTGGGGAGACAGTTCGTTCGGGAGTTTGTGTAAAACGCAGCCTGGGATGTTGTCCGGTCCCATGGATGCTGTGTTTTTGGCTTTAGAGAGTGCAGCTTTTACCTGCGTAGTTGTGATTACAGGGACTCTGCATTCTTCTGTATAGATATGGGCCCTTTATGGGGTGAGAGAGGGGTAAAGTTAGCACTGAACCTATCTGCCAGGATGTTGGCAATATCAGGTGGTTCTGTAATTTTCGTGCCTTTGTGCTGTAACGCAGAGCAGATCTGGGTGTTGCCATCAAGATTCTTGGCATAGCTATAGAATGCTTTGTGGTTGTCCTTGGAATTAGTGGCAATTTTGTTTTCATAGCTAGCTTTGGACGATCTTATAAGGGATCTCAGTTTCTTACTTAGGCTGACCAGGGAGCTCCTCCACTCATGGGATTTTACTCTCTTTTGCAACAGTTTCTTCCTTCTGTTGTACAGTTTATTTATAGCACGGGACCACCAGATTGGCTTCCTTTTTTGGAGGATAGCATCTTGGTTCTGTTTGGGATAGCAAGATCCATGCACTCGTGTAAGTGCTTATAGAGTGCATTTGTGTAGGATTCAGCAGTTGTAACTGTATTGTCCATCTGCATGGGTGTCATGAAGTTCACCACTTCTGTCTTAAGAAGCATGACGTTGGCTTTGGAGAAATTTTTTACTGTGGTTTCCTTAATGGGGGGTGGGGGCAGGAGGTGGATATCTAGGGTGATAAGCTTATGGTCGGATCGGACCAATGAGGAGTTGACTTCAGGTGTGGAACACCAGTCACTCATGTTGGTAATGACTAGATCTAGGATATTGTTGCCCCTGTTGGGGGTGTGGATAAGTTAATCTAGGGCATTAGAGTTTATGAATTCCAGAAAGCATTGAGCTAAGGAGTTGGTACATGAGTAGTTTTCCCAGTTAATGGTGGGGTAGTTGAAGTCGCCCATTTTTAGGGTGTTTGGTTGAACCCTAATATTTTCCAGTACATCAAGAAAAGAGGAGTGGGAATCCTGGGGCATGGTGGGGGATCTGTAGCAAGCTACAATTTGGATTGCAGTTTTGCCCAGAGTTAGTTGCACTTGGATAACCTCGGATGCATTATGCGGAGCAACTAGCCTGGAGGTGTGGATATCCTTAATGAATATGGACACATCTCCGCCTTTGGTGTTTCGGTCCAGGTTACATGGCCGAAAAGTGTGGTATGAGTTATAGCCTGGTAGTTCAGGGGTGCTCCCTGGAGCCTTGGACCAGATCTCAGTCACTGCACAGATATTGATGTTCTCCATTTTAAGGAGTGCCTTGAGTGAGTGCATTTTGAGATTTAGACTTCTAGCATTGAGTAGCATTACCCTCAGTTTTTGCTTGCCTGTTCCTGTTATGGTGGTGAATTTGTTATTTGAAGCCTGCCTAAAAAAGGCACTATAGAGGCAGCAAGAGCCTTAGCCAGCATCCAGAATCCCAGCAGTGACAGGTGCAGGCCATCTGTGGCAAAGCATCGTGGTCTGTTGACCATGTCATCCCAAGCAGACAGATACTGTATCCTTAGAATGACACCAGAAGCTTAGCCAATTGTTGAAGTCAATAATTTTGTCCTTGTACTGCGGTATCATTCTGGGTGATGGCAGAGTGCTACTCAGGGCTAGGGTCATACCTGCCTGATCTACAAGATTGGAGAGCTCTTCAGTGTCTCTTTTCATGTAGTCCAGGGAGGTACGTCTCAGGTCATTCACACCAACATGGACAATGACAGAGTCATATTTGTATTTTTTGTGGAGTGACCTGAGTGCGTGGGTTATGTGGTGGATCCTGGCACCCGACAGGCAGCTGACAGTAACCTTCTCCTTGTTTAGCCTGGTGAGTGGGACATCAGTGTGCCTGACTATAGAGTCACCTATGACTAGAGTGTTGGGTACGTTGTTTTGCCTTATTGGCTGCGGTTGAGTGGCACACTGAGTCTGTGGGCTATGTGTCATTTGTGTTGTGTTGTGGGATAGAGGTTGCTTGCATTTCTGCTTTGGAGGTCTCTGTTGCTTAGACAGATTATTGTTGAGAGCCTCCAAGAATGTTTTTGTGTTACTATGTGTGGATTTTGGTGGTGTAGATTTAGTGAGACTATATGATGAGTGTGGTGTGGTGCAAATGTTTTCCTTCTCCTCATGACTGTCAAGTTCAGTCTTGGTTGGAGAGAGCTTTACCTCCAGTTTGGCTAGATAAGTGCATCTCTCACAGGTTGTAGTGTTGGGTGGTAGGAGGAGAGGGTTGTCTGTGTACATGAGGCAATTTCTACATTGCCTCAAGATGCCCAGATTCATCAGATAGACAGGAGAGAACTGGAAGCTGACCCTTGGACATGCCTGAATAAAAAAATATTTTCCTCTAGATAAGTGAGGAAAGTGAGTACAAGAGCTGTTTTTCTCTAAGCCAGTGAGAAAAGTAAGTACAAAAACTGTTTTCCTCTAGGTAATGAGGAATATTGAGTGCTATAGTAATTAGTAGCTTATTTAGTGCTTACAAGTTCTGAGCAAGTGCTGAGCATGAATAAGCAAATTTAAGTGCTAAAACTAAGAATCTGTATCTGCACTAGATGAGTTACAGGACAGAAACAAGTGCAAATGCAGGCTTTCAAATCAGAAAGTTGAAAGAGATGGAAGATTGCCCAAACGGCCAATAACTACAATTTCTGGGCCAGAATCACTTCTTATGTGGTTCATAGGTTCATAGGTTCATACTAGGCTATCTGCCCGAGGGCATTTATAAGCCTAGCCCATAGTTTTGTGGCTTACGCCACCCCTTTAGTTTGGAGAAACTATGCCCATTATTTTGCTGTGCCTCTGTCGAGCAGTGACACTGAGGTAACCCCTGGGGTGTATTTGCGATCTCCCATCCATTGGTCAAGATTCCTCTTGAACAAGGCCAGCGAGGTGCTCTGCCTCACATAAACCAGGATTTTGTTCCACAGCATAGGGAGTCTTTGGGTGATGAATCTATCCCTCCAGCACGTCCTATTAATAACCGTGTCGAGGTTTAAGTCTCCCGCCCTTGTGGCTCTGAGGGATCTAGATTTTTTGAGATGAAGCATGTTCATCAAATCTGGGTTTGACATGGCCTTGTATGTCAGGCATAGGTCACCTCTGAGCAAGCGTAAGCAACTGAATATAACTGGAGTTCTTTCAGTCGGGCAGCATAAGACCGATTTTGAGACCCTTTATCCTTTTGGTGAGGAACTTTGTGGCCTCTCCAGCTGCTGCAAGTGTCGGGTCAGATACATTCGAATGGGGCATTGTACTCGATCATTGGTCTGATGAGTGATGAGTATAGGGAGACTATGACTTCCCTTGATCTAGATGTGAATCCCTTCATGATAAGGTGGGCAATGTAGAAGGTCTTCCTAACTACTTTAGCAATATGAGTGTCGAATGAAAGGCTACTGTCAACCTGGGTTCCCAGGTCCCTAATAACTTCTTCTGTGTTCAGGGGATTGCCACCTATATGGTAGCTAGGGGTAACCTTATTTTTCCCGAAGGGTATGACTATGCATTTCTTGGCATTTAACTTTAGGCCATGGCTCTGGCACCAGTTATCCGTATCTGTGAGACCCTTCTGAAGGATATCTGTGTTGGATGTGTTTTCAATTACGGCGCCCAGTTTGCAGTCATCTGCAAACTTTGTCAGCCATAACCCTCCTGTGTTTGCTTGTACTTCAGAAAAGTAGATGCCAAACAAGAGTGGGCCCAGGACTGAGCCCTGTGGGACACCACTTGTGACAGGCTTTGAGTCTGACATGGCGCCAGCAACTCTGACCCTGTGGGTTCTGTCACTCAGCCAGTTTGCAACCCATCTTGTAATGTATGGGTTTACATTTAAGTTGATGAGTTTTTCAATGATACCCGAGTGAGGTATTGTATCAAAAGCCTTCGCCAGGTCTAGGTAGGCTGTATGGACTGCCTTTCCTCGTCAATGGCCTTGGTGACTGTTTGAAAAAGTCAACCAAGTTTAAAAGGCATGATCTGCCTTTGACAAAGCCAAACTGGGTTGGATCCAAAGTCTGCAAGTTCCCTATGTCTTTATTTATGAGATCCATTATGATCCTCTCCATGGCTTTGCAGATAAGGCTTGTCAAGCTAATGGGACGGTAATTTCCAGGGTCGGTGGAGGCACCGCCTTTGTGGAGTGGGACCACAGTCGCTGCGCCACTCCCTGGAGTGCGATCCGGAGGTGAGACTAAGATTAAACAGCTGTCCTAACTGCGGGTTTAATTCCTCGTTGAGTTCATGGAGCACACAGCCGGGGACACCATCAGGTCCCATGGATGCTGTGTTCTTTGCCTTGGAGAGAGCAGTTCTCACCTGGGCGTTAGAGATGTTTGGGGGCTACAATCATTTGGTATAGATATCTCTCCTTTAGGGGAGAGGGGAGAAGTTTGCACTGAACCTGTCAGCCAGTATGTTGGCAATGTCTGTAGGATCAGTAATCTTCACATCATTTTGAACTAATTCTGAGCATATCTGGGAGTTTCCTCCTAGGTTTCTGACATAGCTAAAGAATGCCTTATGGTTGTCTTTAGAGTCCTTAGCTATTTTTCTCAAAATTAGCTTTGGATGATTTTATGAGAGCTCTTAGCTTTTACTTATAGTGATCAGCGGTGTCCTACCTTTTAAGGATTTTGCTCTATCTTGTAGTAGCTTTCTCCTTTTGTTGTAGAGTTTGTTTATGGCTGGGGTCCACCAGACTGGACGCTTGCCTTTGGTACAAAGAGTCTTTGTTTTGCTTGGGATTGCCTGATCCATGCAGCCCTGCAGGTGCTGGTAGAAGGCATTTGTAAGTGATTCAGTGGTTTGAGTAATGTTAACCGCCGCCTCAGGGGCCTTAAAGGAGACCACACTAGTCTTTAGAAGTGTGAAGTCGGCTTTCGAGAAGTTCTTTACTGTGGTCTTTTTCATTTCGGGTGGGAGCGGGATGAGGACCTCCAGCGAGATTAGTTTGTGATCAGATCTCACCAGTGAGGGGTATACTTCCGGCGTTGAACATTGTGCTCCCATGTTCGTGATGATGAGATCAAGTATGTTTTCTCCTCTTGTGGGGATGGTGACTAGTTGTTCCATGGCATTTGAGTTTATGAATTCCAGGAACTTTTGGGCTAGAGTGTTTGGGCTTGAGTAGTGTTCCCAGTCTATATTAGGGTAGTTGAAGTCACCTAGTATGATGGTGTTCGGAGATACATTTATCCCCTCCAGTGTTTTCAGGAAGGCCATATCAGGTTCCTGAGTTTGCGAGGGTGGCCTGTAACATGCTACAAATTGCAGAGCAGTCTTGCCTATGGTTAATTGCACCTGGATGGTTTCCGATGCATCGTGCGATGCCACCAATCTTGAGGTGTGGGTGTCCTTGATGAATATGGATACCCCTCCTCCTTTCTTGGTATGGTCCAGGTTTTGGGGCCGGAACGCATGATATGAGGTAAAACCTGATAGTGCTCGGGTGCTCTCAGGAGCCTTGAACCAGGTTTCTGTCACAGCACAGACATCGATGTTCTCCATACTGAGAAGGGCCTCGAGTGCGTGCATCTTGAGGTTGAGACTTCTGGCATTGAGCAGCATTACCCTTAGTTTTTTTCTTTGTTTTGTTCTAGGGTGGTAGGTTTAGAATTTGAGCCTTGCCTAAAAAAGGCACTATGGGAGTGGCAAGAGCCTTTGCCAAAATCCGGAATCCCAGGAGTGACAAGTGCAAGCCGTCCCTTGCGAAGCAGCGTGGCTTGTCCAGCATGTCATCCCAGGCAGACAGACATTGGATCCCCTTTGAATGACACCAGAGTTTAAGCCAATTGTTAAAGCTGATCATCTTATCTCTGTATTGTGGCATCATTCTTGGTGAAGGTAGGATACTGCTCAAGGTCAGGGTCATACCTGCTTGGGCTACATAATCAGAGAGCTCCTCTATGTCTCTTTTCATGTAGTCCAAGGAGGTACGTCTCAGGTCGTTAACACCAGCGTGGACAATGATTGAGTCGTACTTGTACCTGCTGTTGAGAGACCTGAGTGCATGCGTTATGTGGCGGATTCTAGCACCCGACAGGCAGCTTACTGTGACCTTCTCCTTACTCAGTCTGGTGAGCGGACGCCAGTGTGTCTGACTATGGAGTCACCAATGACTAGTGTGTCTGGCATTGTGTTTGGCCTTAAGGGCTGTGACTGCTTGACACTCTGACTGTGTGGTCTATGTGTTGCAGGTGTTGTGTTCTGAGGTGGTAGTTGTTTGGGTGTCTGCTTTGGTGGCCTCTGCTGTTTTGGTAGATTTTTGATCAGAGCCTCCAGTATGTCTTTGTGTGTTTATGTGTATGATTTGAGGTTGTGATGGTATTATGTGAGACTGGGTCTATAGTGTGTGTGGTTACCTTCTCCTCCTGTCTGGTCATGCCAGTCCTATGTTGAGAGAGCTCAGCCTCCAGTTTGGCCGTATAGTTGCATCTCGCATGTATTTGTGTTTTGTGGGAGGAGGAGAGGGTTGTCTGTGTACATGAGGCAATTGTAACATTGCCTCAATATTCCCAGGTTCACCAGCTGAGCAGGAGAGGACATTAGCAACTGATCCCTCGACATGCTAGAAGGAATAGACAGAAAAACTTAAGAAAAGGTTCTGGGGGATGTGGGTGACCGAGAAATGGGGTTTGCTTTTTTGGGGTACTTTCTATAACAAGAGTGCTGTATCGAGGTGATAAGTACTGTAGGAGCAAGTGCTTTGCTGGTAGACAGGTTACTAGTGCTTACCACTCCCACTGATAAGCTAGAAGGCTTCCCACCAATACAGAAAGGCTTGGGGGGCTCAGAAGCTTACATACAGTCCTGGATACAGCAAATCTGTATCTGGAACACTAGTTACAGAAAAGATAGGAAACAGGCTTACAGTTTTTTGTTTTTTTTTTAACAGAAAAGTTGCAAAAACAGTAGTAAAAACAATTCACATGCAGTGCAAGCTAGCACACTTGAGTATGTAGCAATATTACACCAAACACAGTTTAAAAAATGCTATTAAATTAAAAAGGACTAAAAGCAAGTGTAGAAAGAGTTTATTAGGTAGAATATGATAAAGAGATGGGACTAGGGGAGTGTCCCAGATCAAATCTACAGTGGGGCGGGCAACTGCAAAAGCCACCAAATTTAAACTGCAAACCAAAAATGGGGTGGGACAAAACAGTTTCAACAGAGATCTAAGCAATAACTAACAGTACAAACTTTAAAACCAAAAAAATATACTCAGCTCTGTATATTTGCAGATCAGTCTCTCAGAACAGTGAGACAACAGTTTCAACAGAGATCTAAGCAACAATTAACAAACTCTATATTCAAAAAAATATACTCAGCTCTGTATATTTGCAGATGGTCTGTAAGGCAGTCTCTCAGAAAAAGAAGTTATGCACCTACCATAATGTTCCATGTTAGTTGTCTTCATCTCACCTTCTTTCTTGCTGGTTGGGATCGGAGCCGATCCTCAGTTCCGACTCAGCCATCTTCTATAGCTCGAGAGCTGTTTACTGGCTCGAGGCTACCCCTTATCCCATGATGCCTAGTGCTAGCTACCCAGATCTCGTTTGTAACCCCAGACATAGCCAGAGAATCAACCTGTCCAAACAAACAGGATGAACAAACCTGTCATACTCTCTCAGTCAGTAGAGGAAACAAACCAGAGAACACTCAGCCAGTGAAACTAAAACTCCTCTCGATCCAATAGGACAGGGGGACGGAGGGTGGGACGCAAGAAAGAAGGCGAGATGAAGACAACTAACATGGAACATTATGGTAGGTACATAACTTCTTTATGTTAAGTTGTCTATCTCGCCTTCGTTCTTGCTGGTTGGGACAGCGTCCCTAACACCTGCAATCCTGGGTGTCTCATTGAAACAGACTCTTCAGAACAGTGGAACCAAAGTCAGCTCTGCTCCTGGAGTCCATATCTAGCTTGTAATGAAAAATAAATGTATGAGGATTTGCCCACGTGGCAGCTGCACAGATAGAATCCATGGGCAACCTAGATTGGAAGGATACAGAGGTGGCCAAAGCCCTAGTAGAATGACCTTTTGGTTTGATAGGCAACTGTTTGTTTCTCAATTGATAAATGAAAGTAATAATGTGAGACAACCACCTGGATAAGGTCACTTTAGAAACTGGGAGACCTTGTTTGCCTAGGGCATAGGAAAGGAATAGTTGGTCCGACTTCCTTATATCCTTAGTCCTATGCAAGTAAAAATGTAATTGTCTATGAACGTCCAAGTTGGTGCAATTTGTATTCTGCCTTGTTGGTGTGGTTAGGGAAAAACACAGGAAGGTCTATAGATTGGTTTAAATTGTTTTCTGAGCAGACTTTCAGAAGGAATGAGGGATTAGTCCTCAGAGCAACCCTGTCCTTATGAAAAACCAAGTATGGAGGACGAACACATAGTGCCTGAAGTTCAGAGATGCGTCTGGCTGAAGTAATAGCTACCAGAAAAAGTGTTTTCCAAGATAGAAACTTAATGGAACAGGATGCTGCACGTTCAAAGGGGGGCATAATTAAGGAGGTTAGTACCAAATTAAGGTCCCAAGGAGGAGGGGGATCTCTCACTGGAGGTCTAAGGAGAGTAGTCCCTCTTAAAAAGGCTTTACAGAGCTGATGAGACATAATGTTTGAATTAGACAACCCAACATGAAAGTTAGAAATGGCCGCCAATTGAACCCTGATTGTAGCAGAAGCGGACCCAGAATGAAAAAGTTGTGCTAGGAACTCCAAAATTTTGTGGACTGGGGCTGAAAAGGGATCTACGTTCCTAGCCTCTGCCCAACAAGAAAAACATTTCCATTTGCTAGCAAAAGTCTTTCTAGTTGAGGACTTGTGAGAGGAGACAATAATCTCACACACGGCCGGGGAAATGCTGGGAAGCCTGGCTAGGATTGGAAGTGGAGCAACCAAGCTGTGAGCTGGAATGTTTGGAGGGATTGGTGCAGCCCACCTAACTGATGAATCAGTAGGTCTGGAATTGGATCCAGAGTCCAGGGCTGATCGAGAAGGTAATGGTGCAGGAACGGAAACCATATCTGTTGAGGCCAGTAGGGGGCAATGAGGATCATCTTGCAACCCAATGATATTGCTTTCTGTAGGAGTTTCATAATCAGGGGGAAATGGAGGGAAGGCATAAAGAATTCCCTGAGGCCAATCGTGGACTAGAGCATCTCTGGGTGTGTGACCTGGAAGCAGAAGAAGGGAGAAGTAGTTGCTGCATTTGCTGTTGAAGGGGATGGCAAAAAGATTGCAACAAGGCTGTCCCCATTTGCGGAAGATCAGATCCGCAACTACCTGATTCAGAGACCACGCATGAGGCATGAGAATAGCTCAGCTGAGCCTGTCCGCTATGATGTTGGACCTCCCAGGGATGTGTGTCGCAATCAGAAATCGTTGGGAAGAAATCGCCCATTGCCAGAGTCTGATTGCTTCTCGACATAGGGGGTAGGACTTGGTTCCGCCCTGCTTATTGATGTACCACACCACTGACATGTTGTCCATTTGAATTGCAATGGTCCCAGAAGGGAGAGAGTCTTGAAGAGCTTGCAACGCTAGGAGCACGGCTCTCATTTCTAGGACATTTATATGCAGGTGGTACTCGTGAGGCTGCCAAGTGACTTGGACTGTCTTGCCCTGATAATGCCCCCCCCACCCTATCAGGGAGGCATCTGTGGTCACTGTGGCTACCAGAGGGGGCTGAATGAAGGGTCTGCCCTGAGTCACTAGTGGGGAGACCATCCACCAGGAAAGGTGCCTTTTGCATGCTTCTGTAATCATGATCGTGTGAGACATGGGCAGCTGTTGGAAAGACCACTGTGTGAACAGAAGCCACTGAAAGATCCTCATGTGAAAGCAGGCCAGTGGGATTAGAAGAATGGCTGCTGCCATGGAACCCAGAGTTTGAAGGATGAACCTGACTTGGATTCTTTTACTCTGCATCAGAATTTGTACTTGCTGATGAATTGTAGGCACCCTTTCTGGCGGTAGCCTTGTGGTCATGTTCCTTGTGTCTAAGTCTGTACCTATGTAGGAGATAGATTGACAGGGCAACAAGGCAGATTTTTTGAAGTTTATTGTAATGCCTAACTGGGAGCAGATTGTGATTGTGTAGTCCCTGGCTTGAAGAAGTTGATGCCTGGTAGTAGCAGTAAGAAGTCAATCGTCTAGATATGGAAACACCTGGAATCCTCGACATCTCAGGTGAGCCATGACCACTGCCACACATTTGATGAACACCCTGGGGGCTGTGGTGAGACCAAAGGGCAGAGCTCTGAACTGGTAATGACTGGCTCCCAGCCGTAAGCAAAGGAATCTCCTGGAGCGCCTGTCCATTTTGATGTGGTAGTACGCATCCTGAAGATCTGTGGAGCACATCCAATTGTCCTGACCCAGAAAGGGTAGAATGGACTGTAGCATGACCATCTGAAACTTTGTTCTTTGAACAGACTTGTTTAGTCTGCTGACATCCAGAATCGGTCTCCAGTCCCCTGTCTTTTTTGGTACCAAAAAGAACCTTGAGTAAGTTCCGCGTCCATGTTGGTCTGCCAGGATTTCCTGGATGACTCTTTTCTCTAGCAGTCTTGAAACTTCTATGACTGCTTGGTCCCTTAGATTGAGTGGAACAACTGGAAGGCATTTGCTCGAAGGTAAGGGGGGTTGAGAGAAGGGAATTTTGTAACTTCTGGATATAATTGACCGTACCCATCTGTCTTGTGTTAAATTTAGCCAGGCTTTTGGGTACAGTGAAAGTCTTCCCCCGATTGCCTCCAGAGGCAGGCAGCCAGGCAACCCTTCAGGGATGCTGAAAGGGCTTCTCAGAGAAGGATTCTCTGTTGCCCTGGTTCTGCGGACCCCCTCTGCCATGAGGGTAGTGTCTATTGTTGTTATTTCCTCCTCTGCCCCTGGAGGAAAAATCATTATGTGTGTCAGGCGAGGCTCCCTGGAATTATCGGAACCACATTTTACCACTCTTCTGACCCTTGGGGTATGGTCTGGAAGGAGTGGAAAAATGGACTCCCACAGCAGAGAGAGTCTTGCCTTCTTGCTCACACCTAGTCAAAGTGTCTTTCACCTGTGGTCCAAAAAGAAAGGAACCATCACAGGGGGTGTTGGTGAATGACGCTCTAAAAGGTTCCACAAAGTTACACAGCTGCATCCATGCATGTCTCCTAAGGGCCACGCCCATGCCTGCGGCTCTACTCGCACCATCGGCTGCATAAGAGATGAGCCTCATGGAGGAGTTGACTACAGAATTAAGGGTCACCAGCTGGGAAGCCACTTTAGCTTGAGCCCCCTCAGCTGATGGATCTTGAAGGGTATCTCCGAGCTGTTTAAGGAGATCCCTCTGAAGCCGGGTAAAATGGCATAAGTAGTTCAGTGACCTCACAGAAAAGGTCGCTGGAGCAAACATTCACTTCCCGTATCTGTCCATGGTCCTAGACTCCTTGTTAGGAGGATGGACAGACGAAGAGGTTTCTGCTAACTCTTTTTTGGTGGCTGCTGCTACCACCATGGCATCAACAGGAACACCTTTGAAAAGGAACTGCTTATCAGGGGTGCTGTGCTGAACTTGCCAGGTCTCCTCGGTGTTGGTTCCACTGTATCCGGGGCTGACCAAGCCTTTTGCGTCACCACAGACATAAGTGGATCGAAAGGCAGAGAAACCCAGGAGGTGGAAGGTCGGGAACCGAACGCATCCAGGAATACAGACTCATCCTTGGTAGGGACTAGGGTATTCCAGTTCCCCCTCTGCTTAGTCATTTTGAGGATGTCCAAAAAGGAAACATATTCAGAGGGGGATCTCGGGGACCCTTCCGAATCATCTAAGTCTGTATCCGAAGTGACAGCCTCAGGGGAGTGAATGTGCTTCCTCTTGCACTTCTTCTTATGAGGGGGCTCCTCTGAATGTTCAGAGGAGGCCTCAGAAGAAGAGAAAACACCGGATGGGGTGCCCTGGATAGCCGGTTCCCCACTCTTGGGGTCTGGAGGAGAAGCAGGTGTTGGCACAGGCACTACAGGGGACGGAGCCGGTGGGGCCGATAGTGGAGCTGACTCAGCGGCCAGCACACTCCTCATGACATTGAAGGCATCCCAGCCATGATGCAGAGAAGGCTCTGATTCCAAGGAAATCTGAATCCTTCTATGCACCAAGGGAGATGGCTCCGAGGTCGATGTAGGAGCCGAGCTCACCTGCGCCAAAGGTCAGAGAGGGAGAATGGGGTCGAACAAGGGTCCGATGCCACTCGCCCCCTCAGAGCCAACGAGAGAGCCCTGGCACCCAGATCCCTCGACGGATGGCACCATCGAGGGAATCGGAGCCGACGACGGAACCAAAGGAGATAAAGTCATCGGTGCCGACGGTTCCACTACTCGAACCCCAACAAACTCCGGCTCCGAGCTGGATGGAGCTGACACCTGTTGAGGAGGGCTGGACAACATTTTGGCAAGTGCCTGCAACTTTAGCAACCTACTGACTACTCTCTCCACGCCGTGATCCGAGAGCCTAGAGGATCGAGAGGAGTGAGAAGATCTGTGACTGCACTCGCTTTGCAGCAGGGGAGACCGAGGAGCCAAATGTATGGATTCCAGAGAAGGGGACCTCAGTCTCTTGTGGCTCTGCGAAGGCTCTGAAGTTTCTGATGGAGCCGACGGGGAGATAGTCTTATCGGTTCCAGCCAGAACCGAAGTAGCAGGTAAAGACTGAACCAAAGTTGGCTCCAAACTTGGAGCCAACGATTTAGTAGGTTTAGGGGATTTCATAGGCTGAATCTTGGCCGGTGAATCCTGGGGCTTTAAAAGGCCCCTAAGAATAAGCTTATTCTTATGCTCCTGCAGAACTCTTGGACTAAATGCATGGCAGATAGAACAAGAGTCCTGCAGGTGCACAGCGCCTAAACAATTGATGCAAGAAGTGTGCCCATCTGTCAGTGACATTTTCTGACAGCATGAGTCACACTTCTTGAACCCAGACACCTTGGATTCTTTGGACATCCTGTAACAGAAAAAATACAACAATAGCTACCAAACAGAATTAAGAGAAAAACACAATACTGTACAGACTAAAGCTAAATTTTTTTTTTTTTTTTTAAGTAGAAAAGCCTCTAACTCAAACGGCTAGCCTATAAAGAAGATAGAAGGAAAGCCTCTAACTTAAACAGCTAACCTGACAGGAATAAGGAGAAAAGGGGGGGGGGGACTCTCTAAATTAAATGAGTTCTAAGGGGACAGGAAGGTATCTACAATACACACTTACCAACACAACAAATATGACTAACAACTAACAAAAAATCCCTAGAAAAAGGACAATTTCTAGTAAAGAAGTTCTATATAGAAACTTAATACAAGCCTGAACCAGAAAAATGACACCTCACAGCTGAAGTGGCAAACGAGATCTGGGTAGCTAGTGCTAGGCATCATGGGATAAGGGGTAGCCTCAAGCCAGTAAACAGCTCTTGAGCTATAGAAGATGGCCGAGTTGGAGCCTAGGATCATCTCCGATCCCAACCAGCAAGAACGAAGTCGAGATAGACAACTTAACATCACAGGTTCCAGCAATTTCAAAGCAATTTTAGGACCCACCATTGCCAGAACCTCAAAGCACTGGGATGGCTAGAGTATCCTACCCTTCTACAGTTCAACCAGCTTATAGTAGTGCATAAAATACTCCATCAACCAGATAACACCCCTGCCCTCAAAAATATTCTCACCCCTCATAGTGCCCCCAGGCCATTACGCTCAGCTGATAAACTAATGATACTGACCCAAAAATACAACAACTCTCCAGGCGATGCTATATTTGCCAACTCAATCAGTAAAATCTGGAATCTACTCCCTACTACCATAACCAAGGAAACCTCACTACCTCTATTTAAAAGAGAACTCAAAAAATACCTCACATCTCATTGGCTGTGCTCTTGTTCTAAACCTGACTAACAACTTCACTAATACATATCTTGCTACCCAACCTGCTGTTTAGCCAAGAATCTATGCCTCATAGCATTTGAATGTCTAAGCATTGTGAATTATGAGATCCGATTGTATTCTATGTTCACATTTTCTGATACGTCTTTGCCAATCAGTTGTAAGTTGGCACATTGTGTATACTGATATCTGCCTGTATTCTTTGTCTATATTTTTCTAAACATGTCTGCCTGAGTTTATCACTCAGTGATGTATGTATGTACTGTCTCTTTTTTGGTATGTGGAGCTTTTCTCCCCGGGCTTTCGCTGAAAATGGAGGTATATCCAGTCGGACTATCCCGGTCAACAAATATAAAATAAAATAAAAAAATAAAATAAATAAATAGTCTCTCAAAATGCAGTAATTTTTTATGTGGAGAACAAAATGTGACAATACCTGGTAGTGTCTTGCAGACATATTGAAACAGCTGCCGTTATGTTCTTCTTGATGGAAATAAAAGGAAGTGTTGAGATGCGCACCCAATCACAAACAGAACACACGCATCTACACACACACACACACACACACACACACACACACACACACACACACACACACACACGCACACCCCTACACAAGAAGGACATGCAGACTGCATTCATACGCCACCCAAACAAGAAAAGAATTGGAGAATCAAGTACTCTAAAGAAATAAAGCTAGCTGTTGTATTACTGCTTCTGGAGATTGTCAAGAACAGAAAGTTGTACAGTCTTGGCCTAAACCTGATAAACATACAAATGATACAAGAACTGAAAGTCTATCTGTGAAAAGTGAAGAGGAGCTTGATTCAACAGCAATGTTTATCTGCAAAACCTCAGATCTGAAAAGATTACAAATAAAAAAATAACACTTAGACCTCCACTAATATAATGATGCAGTATCCCTCAGTACTGAACAGGTGAGTCTGTAGATTCTACCAGGGGAAATAGACAACAAATCCTAAATATACCTACAAGCAGAAGCAGAGAGCTAAAATGAATACTAAGAAATAAATGAAACAAAGGTATTTTAATGAATTGTTGTAGGTTTACTCCATTATGTGTGTATGTTATATCTGTTTCATGAATTAATATATAGCCAGATTTTATATTTCAAGCCTTATAAAAAATATAGGCATTTATACATTGTTGTACTGTTTCCCACAGTGAATTCCATATTGCTTTTTACAAAAAATATACTGTGTTTTTTACTTCTATAATAAACAATGCTTGTACATGTCCAGTTGCAATATATTATGTAAAATGCTACATACCTAATGGGCCTGTTCAGACTGTCTTGGTCTTTAGCAGTAACAGTTCCTACAGATGCACCGGGGTGGGCATTTTCAAGGACCATGAACTTATACTCAACAGGACTGAAAATAGGTGGTTCATCTTCATCTTCAACACTAATCTTCACATTTGTTAAGTCTTCAAAAGGTCCATAACTTGAAAATTGTGGATCAACATGTATGTTGACTGCCTTTACTTTAATGCCATACCATCTTTTTCTTTCATAATCCACAGGCTAAAGTGAAGGACATAAGAAAGAAATTAGGATGTCTACAATTGAGTACAACATAGTAGAAACAAAAAATAATAATTCCAAATGCTACCAATATTAAAACAACAGAATTAAAGCATTTGAATGTGAGGATAACTGAAAGTACAAAAAGTGCCTTGAACCAATAAGATTATTCTCTTGTTATATAATACATGGTAAGCAGCTGCTGTTTGCCTAAGTAACTAGCGGCTGCACTTCAGTACTAGAAACATGAAATGGGCATTTTCCTTTGAAACCTCTAAGTATGACACAAACAGCCACAATATCACTTGCAGTGTATAAATCATCACTTTTCCTTTGCACTCGGATACGTTCTTTTCTAATCTGAACTGAAACTTAACTACTTGGAATGGGTTTGCTCATCTTAAGTGCAATGATTGTGTGATCCGTAGAACTGTAGAAATGTAACTGTGATTAGGAGACAATGTATAGTAGGTCCAAAACATATCTCAGAGAAGGACAGCATCTTCAGCTTTAGTCTGGGCAGTGGGAAGGGGGGGGGGGGAGTGCAGGCCCACACATTATATAATGATGTTATTATATAACACTCCTTTCAAGGTTCCTTGCTATTTCTAGTGAAAAACATTTAAATTCATTGCACTTTCAGGACTAACAGTATTGAGTCTTGAACATATATTCTTCAAATATAGCATTCTAGGAATCCTGTACACATCTCTTACAGCAATAAGTTAAACATTTTATACAGAGTCCACTTGTTATTTTCTTCTGCACTCTTTTTACATTTGCTGCTTATTCTTGATATATACAGTGATACACATTCAGAAATAGAAATAGATATACATATATCCATCTGTTCATTTTTTGGCACTATTGTGCGCATGTGTGTGTGCACGGGTATGCACATGTATGTTTGTTTATACATATATGTATAACTTTAAAATGACATTCAAAACGTTGTTGACCAGGACCTTACAAAACCAATACCAAACTTTTCAATGAAAATAACATCATCTTAGGATAACTAATCCTTTAATTGTATATTTTTTAAGCTTCAGTTTATTAACTGGTTCAATGGATAACCTCATAAGGCAAAAAATAAACTTTTTAATGGTGATCAAAGAGCTAAATGACCTACTCAGTAGCTGCGTATGTGTGCACTCGTGGCATGTCTATGTGTGTGTGTGTGTGTGTGTGTGTGTGTGTGTGTGTGTGTGTGTGTGTGTATGTATGTGTGCATTGGGGAATTCATAGCTAAGTTCAATACGGAATTCATATCTAAGTTCAATACTTGAGTGATTGACACCAAGAAGTTTGACTGCGAATTATTAACCTTACAGTGAAACAGCAACAATTAAAACTCACTATTATACTTTGGTGCTGTTCCCATTCACCCATATTCCTTACATACTATCTATGATATCACTGCTTCGAGTGTATGCTGGAAAAATAAGAATTCTCTGAGGTACCACATTCTCAGTCTTTAAATGTAAGTCAACCAAATCACACTTAGTGAATGCCCATGAGAGTGTCAGTCACAAATGAGATGCAGTTTAATAATGGTGATCATATGCACATCTGTGCCACTTTAGCAAGAAGGGATTTATTAAAAACTATAATAAATAATAAGATAATCCATCACTTCATATTGCAGCAGCCTGACCTACAAATACAGAGCGGTTAACAAAGAGAAAGGTAAATAACGATGTCCACACTATACTGTAAAAAACTCTTGATATTTTTCAGATGGACACCAGCCATATACTATTCTCAAAATGTTATATGTTTCATTTCCCCACTGAAGTGTGAGCTTAGGGATTATATGTATAATTAGCAGAAGGTATAGATGGTGTATATATATATATATATATATATATATATATATATATATATATATCATTGGGGAGGGGGGCAAATCTGCCTGTCGACCAAATGAATTGTCGACCAAATGAAAGTCGATCAAATGGCTTGTCGACCATCTCAGGTAGACCCATATATATATATATATATATATATATATATATATATATATATATATATATATATATATATATATATATATATATATAAATATATACGTAGTATATACTATATATACGTAATATCTGGGATTGTGTGTGGATGGTGTGTGGTGCCATGTGTGGATTTAGGTGTTATGTCAGGTAAGTGAGTGTTTTGTAAGGGTTTTAGGTGGGAGTGTGAGTGTATGTGAGTGTGCTGATATGTGTGATGTGTGTGTGAGGGACTGTAGAATCCGTGTGTGTGTGTGTGTGTTTGATTTTGTTTATTGTTTGTCCACTCTCGGAGTTAATATATATAAGTAGGGGGGTGTGGGGGGCGCTGCGCAGTAGGTTTGTAGATGTGTGTTGTTTTGTTTGTTTATGTTGTGATATAGGTTTTGTGGTATATGTGTGCTCTGGTGTGTGCTGTGGTTTAGGTGTTTTGAATTTCGTGGTTTTGGGCTTCGCGGTTTTGGTGTTTCGGTGTTGTGTGGATTCGATTTCATGGTCTTGAAAAACTGAAGTTCAAGATTTCAGTATTTCAAGATTATGAAGTGAATCCATATATACACGCATATTTACGTACTTACATGCACGTGTGTGTGTGTGTGTGTGTGTGTGTGTGTGTGTGTGTGTGTGTGTGTGTGTGTGTGTGTGTGTGTGTGTGTGTGTGTGTGTGTGTGTGTGTGTGTGTGTGTGTGTGTGTGTGTGTGTGTGTGTGTGTTTATATGTATGGTCATAATTCATAATCCCTAATACCTACATACTTTACTATTCACTCTCTAGAATCTCATGAAAAAAATACAGTTACTCAAGTTATTTTCATTATTTTTTGGAGAATTGCTTAGCCTTTTTTTTCATGGTTCAGTTAATTATTTTGATTGGTGTGGTGTTTTATTTGTATTTGTTTTCTAGGATAGAAAGCTGATCAACAAATAACTAGTTTAAAGGTTAATCTCGGTACAAAGGCAACAAATAGTTTTAGTTAAATTGAGGTTAAAGAAGTTATACATGAAAAAAAACAGTGGGAAAATATAGGAGAAAGCTAAAAGGAGGCATAAAGTATCGAATTTTTGTCAGGGGACATTTTTTGAATATACAGTGAATGGTGTTAAGGGGTATGAGGTTTGCCTTTTTTTTCTCTAAATTTAAAGATTTATTGGAGTTTCCTTGTTTCTTAATATTAGCGCTGTTTTTTTCTAGGCTATTCATGAAGGGGTAGTTTTATAATTGTAGCTTGGAGTTGCATGTGAGGAGATTGTGGATAACATACATTACTGACAAACTATCTCCTGCAGGAAGAGTTGTTATCCCCCACACAACATGACTTCCGTCCTTCCCATAATACTAATAGTGCACTTTTAACCTCTACAGATACGGTCAATAAAGCAAGCGATAACAGCAAACTAGTCTCTTCCTTATTTTTAAATTTGTCTAAAGCATCCAACACAGTTTGTGATAGCAAACATCTACTGTAAACGTCTTCATTAGGTCTCTCTCAGCCTATCCTTCTATGGTTCAAAAACTACCTACCCAATAGGTATCAGTCAGTAAATTGACACTACATCCTCTATCCATACTTCCCTGTCATTACCAGTGTACCACAAGGTTCTATCCTTTGCCCCCTCCTCTTTAACATTCCTCAAATCCAGACAAACAGCCCTCCCTAATATAGTTTGCATATGACTCCACACTCATTTGCACATCTGACAACATGGCACACCTCCAATGAATGAAACATGTCTCTGTAACTCACAACTCATGTTCAACCCTAAAAAAAAAAAAAAAAAAAAAAAAAAAAAAAACGACTACATTTTTTCCAAAAATCCTTCTCCCATGAAAAAAAATAAAGTCTCTCTCTCGATAGTACAACCACTAAAGTCAATTCCCACAGCAAACTGTTATGGATGATAGTGGAGGATAATCTTAAATTCTACCTGTATATACAGAACTGTATAAAAAAAATCATCAAAAGCTAGGGATGCTTTATAGAGCCAAAAACTTTCTCACGGATACTAAAGCTACACTTGCCACTACTTATCTCCTCCCAACATTTCTTTACACTGCTTCAATTCTTATTAACCTTCAGGCATTACAAAAATCAAAACCTGAACAATGCTACCCCTTTCAGAACCTACCACGGTATAGTGCTTAAAAGCCTACGGTGGTTAGAATTACCACATTAACTAACATATGCACAGCTTCTTACCACATTTAAAAGTATCCAGAATCTATCTGCTTGTGCAGTGCTGAATAACATTCTACACAGCTGTATTCCTAATTGGTCAGTATAGCCCAATGACAGTAAACTCCCGCCTGTCCACAAACCTATCAAATCTGCTGCACACTGTTGTTACTCTTAGCATGTTGCTTAGGCCTGGAATGCCATATCTCTATCCATCAGGTCATTACTCTCTCTCCCATCCTTCAAAATTATTTTGAAAGACTTCCTAGTCAAAATCTGTCTATGTTCTTGCTCAGCATCAGGATAAACTATATCCCTAAACGTGAACAAATTCCTGTTCATACCTTACATCTCCTTATTCTCCCTTATTCACTCACATCCTTATTTCTGTCAATTTCTCACTCGTGGTTTTCTCTCTAACTATACCATAAGCCTGCTTTTCTCTCACTCTGTTTTGCAGTTCCTGTTTGTATTATACTAAATCGCCATTAATTTCTCCATAAACTGGCTGAAATTTCTCTCACTATTAAAAATCATTGTCATATAACATGGCTTTATTTTTAACCACTACTTTCCTAGTATGCCTAATTTGATATAATTAAACTGCATTTGTGTTTTACATTATTCTTAAAGACTGCAGAATTATATTATTATTAAAAATGTTTTGCAATACTTTGGAGCTTTTCTCTCTGGGCCTCCACTGAAAATGGGCTCCTACCCAGCTGGACTTTCCCAGTAATCAAATGTCAGTAAAAATAAATAAACAATACATTTGGGGAGTTTACAGCAATTTGTAAATTGTCAAATTTCAAGATATTGTTTTATAGTGATTCACTCATTTATGCTTTTTAGGGTATTTTATAAGACAGATGACAACATCTTTTATATAAATGTATTGCAAAACTGATTTTGTGTGTGTGTGTATATATGTTTGTGTGTGTGTGTGTGTGTGTGTGTGTGTGTGTGTGTGTGTGTGTGTGTAGCACACTCACTTTCAGTGCAGGAGACTGTGAGCTCTATTCCCACATTGGGTAGATCAGTTGTTAACACTACAGTACATCCTAAGGGTGTGCTGCACTCCTGCATCTGCCACCCCTTTGGATGAGATGTTAAACCAAGGCCCCATCTGCTTGAGTTGGTGGCAACTCAGGTAGATCTAAAAGATCCCATAGAACATATGTAAAAGAGTCGGGGAAGTTCTGTGATGACCTTTGCAAATTTCCTCTTGTAATATAAATACCACCTTGGGTCTCCACTGAAAACAGGCTGCTAGTCATGTGGGACTAGCCCAGTCAACAATGAATAAATATATAATTTTTGGTCATTTCCATGATAATGCTTTCCATGGCTTTGCATGTGAGACTATTGAGACTTATGGATCTGTAGTTTCCAGGGTCTGTAGATGACCCACTTTTTTCTCCATTCATGATGCAGATATCTTGTTTGGAGGCTACAGTTAAATAGCAATTCCAGACTGGCTGATTGGTCATGTTTCATTCTGTTTGGAAGGAATCCTAAGATATTGTCTGGGCCCATTGATGCAGTGTTCTTGGCTTTAGAGAGAGCATTAAGGCCCTGCTCCCTAGTGATAGTATGGGGGAGTTATATTTGATGGGATTTCCTGAGGGAAGGTTGAGGGGGAAAGTTGGAGCTGAATTTGTGATCAGTAGGTTTGCTATATCTTCTGGCTTAGGACAGGTGGCTCCATTAACAATGAGCTCTGCACCCAATTGTGTATTGCCTTTGAAGTTGTGGACATAGCTAACAAATGCCCTGTGTTTGTACTTGGCCTGGGAGGTCAAATTTACCCCAGATTTGGCTTTGGTAAACTTTATTTGTCCTGGTGGTAGTTTGCTTAGTTTGATGAGATTGCTTTTATCCTGCCGGGTGCTACACCTCTTATTTTTTGCCATGATTTTCTTCCTTCTGTTATGCAGCTTATTGATGGTGTGATTCCAATAGCTTGGCTTGTTTTCTGAGTTAATTCTTTCCTTCCTCCTGGTGGGTAGAGCAGCTTCTGTGCAGCTATTAATATGCCTGTATGGGGATTCTGTAAATAGTTCTGTGTAGACAGCAGTTTTCTCAGGATTTAGGGGAGGTTGAAATTTTGTGAGACTGTCACTTAACAGTAGGAAGTTAGCCTTAGAGTAGTTTCTGAATATTCCAGGGTTAGCTGGGGTTTTGGCTTTAGTTTTTTCTTCAAAGTAGACTGTTTTGTAGTCTGACCTTACCAGAGCAGACATTACACTTAGGGGGTGTGCAACACTCTCTCATATTAATGAGGACCAGATCCAGTGCATTTGTTGCACCCCTGGTCAATGTATTGACAATCTGGTCCAGGGGGGTTGTGTTTACAAAATCTAGAAATCTCTGTGCCTATACATTTGGTGTCATATATGATTCTCAGTTAATAGCGGGGTAATTATAGTCACCCATTAATATGGTATTGGGTTGGAAGTGAGTGTTTTCAGAAAGTTTAAATTAATGTTATGGGTTTTCTGGGTCATAGAGTAGGACCTATGGCTTGTAAAGAAGAGGTATTGGACTTTGCCTGTGGTGATTTGGACATGTTCAAATGCATTGTCCTGTTTGACCATCCTTGAGGTATATTTATTTTTGATGCAAATCAAGACACCTCACCCTTAGTCCCTATCTGTGTAGTAGCTGGTCTAAATGTGTTGAAGGCATTATATCCTTGCAGTGCCAGTGTGCTCTCCGTGGCTTTAAAGCATGTCTCAGTGACTTCATAGACATCATCATTCTCTGGGGTGAGGATAACTTGTAGGGAGTGGAGTTTTTTTGTTTAGCTACTAGCATAGAACAATAATACCTTTAGATTTTCTTGGTTTTTATTTGTGATGCTGAAAGTACTTTCAGTTTGGCATTGCTTAAAAAAGGCACTACTGGGGAAAATGTTTTAGCTGATATTTGAAAGCCTAGAGGTGAGAGATGCAGACAATTCCTGTTAGAACAGTGTGGTCTGTTGATCCTCTTCTTCCATGTTGACAAATATTGCACACCCTTAGAATGGCACCAGCATGGCAATTATTAAAGTCAGTTATCTTCTGTTTGTATTGTGGCATCATCCTTGGAGAAGGTAAAACGCTGCTCAGTGTTAGGCTCATACTAGCTTGGGACACATATTTCAAGAGCTCCATGATGTTTCTGTTCATACAGTGTAGGGAGGCATGTCTCAAGTTATTTACACTCACATGGACTATGACTGAGTTATACTAGTACTTGTGATCCAGTGACTTGAGTGCTTGCATAAAGTGGTGGATTTGGGTCCCTGATAAGCAAATGATTGTGACTTTCTCCTTAATCAGCCTGGTGAAAGGGACATCAGTGTGTCTCACAATGGAGTTTCCAATGAGCAGAATTTTGGACTGTGGGGTGGCCGTGGCTTGTCTTATAGGCTTATAAGTAGGGGCTCCATGAGATGTAGCTGCATGTGTTGATGTGGGTGTTGGTTTGAAAGAGTGCATTTGCAGCTGATGAGCGTAATTGTTATGTATACTTCATGTAGGAGGTCTTTGGAGTTTAGGAAGGTTACATTTAAGTGCCTCAGCATATGTTGGTCTATGTATTTGCTTTGAACTGTGGATAATGGGTGCAGTGTCTGTTCTACTAACAACCTGGTTGTAATTAGGAGTGCCTTCTTGTGAGAGCTTTGCCCCCAGTGATGTTGTGCAAATACATCTCTTACATACCATATCAGTTTGTTTGACAAGTAAGTGGTTGTCAGTAAACATGAAGCAATTTCTATATTACCTCAGGATGCCCATATCCACCATGCAGGTAATGGAAATAGTGAAAAAGTTCATATACGTGGCAACAGACCCTTTTTTATTGATTAGACACTTGCAGTGAGAATATGAAGTAATGTCAGGAGTATCTGATTTGCAACTCTTGGGGCAGTGCTTGTCATTGCAAATGAGTTTCCCCATATACAACTAGGTACTGGTGAAATTTCAAGGGTGCTTTCACGGAAAAATGTCAACTCGAGGTATGTGTCTCTATACAAAGCATTCCCAGACACTTGAGGGGAAACTGATAAGTAGACCCTGATGATTTATGGATGAAGTATTTAGGGAGATATTTGGAAGTTACCTTAGAAAGAAATCAAGCAGTACTTACTGAAAAGAAAGAATTAGCTTTGTCAAGGATGACAAAAAGAGGATATTCCCCTGAGTGGCTACTGCCATGCTACTACTAGTGCTGGTCTCACCACAGCTTTACACTGCTGGCACACAATGCGTCTTTGCTTCTTCTCTCACAATAAGCAATATAGTAGCACCGGTCCCAAGATGAAAAGCAGGCCACAGGCTGTTTTGTGATGGACAGTTTTGTTCCAGATGATGTAAGGGTCTGTGTGGTTTTAGTAGACCTTTCTGGTAGATGTCTTGAATAGCAGCCAGGAAGATCCAACACAGAGACTTGCTGCCCAGTCAGAAATAGTCAAGAATCAATGTACTCTTCTTCTCTCATCAAGAGAAAAATCTAAGCACAAATTCCAAGCTGTCATTTGTGAAGCAGTTATTAAGCTCTCTGGTGGTCTGCAGTCACCAGGAAATAATATCCCTCTGCTCCTTCACTCACCAGGAGCAAACAGATGCACTTTGCAATAATTTTTTTTTCCTCTTCATCAAGCTCTATCCCCTCTCCTTAATAACCCTTCCTTGACTCTCTTTTTCTTTCTCTCTTATATGTTTTACTCGAGCCCTGGGCACACACCACTCTACTCAGTACTAATATACATACTGTGCTTTTTTGTAAATACAACTGATTAATATGTTAGAGCTCAGCATGTCAATGTTTTTGTTTATGTGCAACATGTCACACTGTTAATTTGTTACTGTATAATGTGTACATACAATGGTGTTAACATTTACTTTATATTCTTTGTGGATCTTTTTTCCAGGATTCTACAATGATCGCTTTTTTGCTAATGTACTTATATTATTACATTAAAATTTGTTTACATTTTTTGAACATACTGGAGCTTTTCTCCCCAGGCCTCTGCTAAAAATGGGCTGCTGTCCCAGTCAAACATTCCCAGTAAGCAAGTGTAAAATAAATAAATAAAATAAAAATCCCAAGACTACTGAGGGGCAGAATGTGTACCCACCCCCCAATAACTGGTGGTCTTAGAATAGATGTTGCAGATTTTAAATGTAACATAGAAAAATGGTTAATATCTAATAAGTTGCAGTGTTCAAATAATTTTGAAAGCACAAGATACATTGGAAGTCATGGGCACTTTGTATTCTGGTTCAATGGAATACAGTGGGATGTTCAATAAATTTAAATAGCTAAAGGAAAGTGGTTTCACAAAATGATAATTTTGTGTTTATTCACAATAGCCAACAAAAGAGGAGAAGGAGTGAAATAAGTTGTCAAATTAACATAAGAGACAGGTAACTAGAAAGACAGCTGAGTTTAAAAACATGACAACCAGCATGGGTGAGTGAAAATGTAGATTCTATGTGACTCACAAGGGACACAGCTGTGGTCTCTTTCCAAGTTTAAATACAAAATTAAATGCAGAATACAAGGTAATGCCAGCACAGATAGCTGGAATTTTCTAAAAGAATTGTATGTCATTTGTGAATATCAAATAGATTTATATAAGCTGTTGTGTTACAAATGTATTAGAACTGTATGTTATGTGTATATCAAACTGATTTGTACAGACATTTGTGTCGAAAAGGTAATTGTAAAATGCTTGTGTGTGAAATGTATCCACAGTGTGCTCTGCTGGGAAGAACAGAAATATACATGCACTATTGTAACCGTTTAAATGTATATGTTTTAACAAAGGAAACTGGGAAACAGGAAGTTAATCTCAGTCCGGAAATCTTTAAAATATATCTGAATTTAAATGACTTTATGGGCTAGGCCATAAAGATGCTATATCACAAATTTTAACGCAGCCAGAAATACAAAGTCTGTACTAGGAAGTTTTCTATATTGTCTTTGGGGTGAACTAATTACTACTCTGGAAGAGTGCAGATATGAAAATGTTTTATAACTTCTAGCACCTGCCACAGATCTGAGCAAAAGCCATTGTGTATCTATTTTTACAGGTAGGTGCTAAATCATGCCAGTTTCCAGCAAAGGGGGGGGGGGGGTTGCATGGGAAATAGAAGTCAGATGACTAGAAGTGATGCCATTCTACAAGCTATCCCAGAGGTAATATTTCAGATATCATTTTGAGAAGTCTCTTAGTGAGACAGAGATTTTGGTGTTCTGTCTTGGGCCTGACAACAACAAGGACCATTCACCACACCATCTACCTTGCTCTATTAAGTAAGAAGGGAAGAGTGATTCTTTAAGATTCAGTCAGGAATACAGTGAAGCTTAGTTTAGATATTGTTTTTCTTTATTTTTATGTGTCTATCCTTCAATGTTATTTTAAATATTTCCTGTGGCTTTGAACTCTGATGTCACTGTAATTTATATTTAGTATTGTCTTGTTCCTTTATTATTTATTATTAAAAATATTTAAACCTTTCATTGTGGCTGATCTTTGTCGAGATATTTAAGTTTGGAGAGTAGCTGCATATTTATTTAGTGACACTGTGTAGGCCACTGCTAATAGCCTTGCTCTTGGTCAAACTACCATTTGTATTAATATCAGTTTCACTCAGTATATCGGGTAACCTTGTAAGGTTCTGGGGATAGGAGGCAGTGATAACTACCTTATCATCTGGACAAGTGGGGGTATAGCTGATAAAACTGTGCTCGCCTTTCCCAGGTGTGTGTATGTATTAATGCACACGCACACGAGCATGTGTGTGCTTGTGTGTGTGTGTGTGTGTGTGTGTGTGTGTGTGTGTGTGTGTGTGTGTGTGTGTGTGTGTGTGTGTGAGTGTGAGTGTGTGTGTCTGTGTGTCTGCGTGCATGTGCGTGTGCGTGCATGCAGGGGTGTGTGTGTGTGTCTGTGTGCGTGTGTGTGTGTGTGTGTGTGTGTGTGTGTGTGTGTGTGTGTGTGTGTGTGTGTGTGTGTGTGTGTGTGTGCATGCGCAAATCAAATCTCAAAATGTGTGTATGTCAGCTACTTGGGCAGGGACATAAAGCACTGCTTGGACAGAGAGATTGTTGGAGGACTTAACTTGGAACCCTGGCTAAGGACTCAACTCTATAGCTGTACCAGTGTGGACTCTTACTGGGGATCTGTAGAAAAAAGAGAAGAACCAGCCCTGAACTGACTGTGTTCCCTGTGTGCTCTTAAGGGAAATCATGCTTGATGCAGAGAGCATATGGAGATACTGGGGCTGTACCTGTTATCCTCCTGTTGAACGTTCCCCACAGTTGCCAGTGGTGAGGATTGAGGCTCCTTGATTACTGGCCCAAAGGTGGAGGGTTGTCACACAAGTAAAACACAGTGTAAAGAAAATAAACCGCAATATACAAACTAGAAGAATACAGTGAAGCAATACAAAATACAAGAAAACAAAAATAAACTAACCTTTCATTCACAGTAATCTATGGCAGAGTCTGCATTACTAATTTATCCGATTTAGTAATGGCTCAGAAGCCACAATCTTCTTTTGCAAGACTTGAACCTATCCTATCATTGTTATCACTGACCTGTGCATTAACTATGTATGCTATAGAAATAGGCTTAATATTTTATTTTTAAAGGCAATGAATCACTGACCCTGGTGGGACAGCTCCAGAGGCTGATGTCTTATCTTAGGCCACTGGGCCAGTTCTCATGGCTTACAGGTTGTCCTCATAGGACATGTTATTTACATCCTGTATTCTTTTAGTGAGGAACCTTTGTAGCCACTCCAGCTTTTACAAATGCCTGGTCAGATACATGCCAAAGAGTGCATTGCACTCAATTATTTCTCTAATGTGGGTAGAGTATAGCGGGACTATGATCTCCTTACATATGAATGCCATGTCCTTACTTATATGTTGTACCATGTAGAAGGATTTTTTCACTACCATATACACATTTTGATCAAGGTTTAGGCTGCTGTCAACCTGAGTTCCCAAGTGCCTTACCACTGAGTCTACTGTTAGGGGAGTGTTATCAATGTATTAATTTGAAGGTGTAGTCACCTTACAAAAGGGTATATTTAAGCATTTTTTGCACTGAGTTTTAGGCCATGGTACTGGCACTAGTTATTTGTCTGTGTCAGACCTTCCTGGAGGATATCTACATCTTTGGGTGATTTAGTAATTGCACTCAGCTTGCAGTCATCAGCACATTAGGTCAGCCAAAGGCTCTCTTTATTTGCCTTGACTTCAGAGAAGTATGTTCTGAACAGGAGGGGGCTCATTACTGAGCCATGTGTGGCACCCACTAGTAAAAAGCCTCTTACTGGAGATGGATTCCCCTACCTTCATGGGACTTATCTGTGAGACATTTGGTTATCCATTGGGTGACATAGGGATTTATCCCTAAATTTGTGAGTTATCTATAATACCCAAGTAAAGTATTGTGCAAATGCCTTTGCAAGGTTGAGGTATGCAGTATGTACTGTTTTGTACTCAACGTTTGCTCTTGTGACCTTCTCGTAGAATTCCAGCAGGTTATGTAGGCATGTACTGGCCTTGACAAAACCAAACTGGGATGGGGCCAGTGTTTGAAGGTTTCCTATATCTTGGTTTTTCAGGTCCACATTAATTTTTTCCATGGTCTTGTACATAAGACTAGTTAAACTTATGTGGCTGTAGCTCCCATGGTCTGTTGATGGTCCTCTTTGTGCAGAGGGATAATAATTGCAATCCTCCATTCCCTAGGGATGAAGCCTATATTGAGTTTGATGGGTGGGTGACAGCTAGACAGACCAATCACTTTATTCAGAAACTCCTAGATGATAGCTGAGAGGTAATATTACAGCAATAACCTCAAAATAAAATAAAAAAACTCACATCCTGTACCTAATAGGGTCATGATGTGAAGTTTGAATAAACATTTTCAAGACAGTGACCTCAGAATACAAGGCACTACTAAAGAACCGTGCCTGAAAGATGGTTTGGTTTTTATAGCAGTAATTTTTGAGCTATCCAGTAGTTACCAATGGTGAAGGAATAAACTTTGCTAAAGAAAAACGTCATCCATATTGTGTTAATAGATGGTCTCCAGATTGAAATAATGGACATCAAGAAACCAGTAAAGCAGAAATTGCAGTAGTCCTATAACAGAAGACCGTGAAGAATTATTTTCATATGATCTCAGAGAAGTTCAAGCAAATGATTTGTAGACTTAATTTTGGTAGCATGAAATTTTCCAGACTGTGCCCTGACAGGGTAGAAAAGAGTTGGTCCTCCATGCAAACATTTTTAAGGGGTGGAAAGAACACTTATAGAAACTCTTGCAACAGTGAATGTTCAATCTTCTAAGGAGGTAGTGACAGAACCAGCTGGAGGAATTTTATTAATTTTGCTAGATTCCTTCACTGTTGATGGTCAGAAATGATGAAGTTATTGGATGATGATGAGGTCATAGAGTCAATTGTTTTCTTTTTAAAAGAAAGGATCAGACAATACAAGCTAACTGACAGTCTTGGATAGTTACATTTTTTCACAATGCAGACTGTATGAAGATTTTCTCCGGTTAAAGAGGGATTTCTCTCCTTATCCTGCTTTTAAATAAAATACACTATGGTGCTGGACAGCACATCTTTGAACAGTTTAGCCTCTGATTCAGGATAATGTGGACCTTGTCCTGCCTGTGTAGTAGTTGATCAGTTTTTGTCCTTTCATATTACTAGGGACATGACAGTTTGTTAGTATTGTTTACCTGTATATTTTGTCAGTCTGCAAAATTCATATTGCAGCATTGCATACATATGTAAATATAACAATGTATAGTATCATCATGTATTCAGTGCTAGAAAAGTATAGGGTTCCAGTACTTTTGCTGAATGCCATTTTGTCCCTATATTTCAGGATCAAGAGCTGTATCTGCATTCTAATCATTCAGCTAAATCTGCTAGGTGTGTACATGACTCTGCAACGGTGTTTTTGTCTCCTCTAATTTTCATAATTGTCATGAAGAGGATAACAAAGCTTGAGCTATGATTGAAGAGAAACAAGTCAAAGGATGGGAGGATTACAGAGCTCTTTGCATGTTACTGTTAGCTGCAAGAGAGCCTAACATCCACCATGAATTAGAATGTCTCCCTGCTGACTGTGGAGTGCTGGGAATGAAAATTAGCATTTTAGAATGCTACTTCATAGTTCTGCAATGGGAAGCATGATTGTTCTCTAGACTAAAACAACATACCAGTCCATAAGAGACAAAACTATCCTTTTACCAGCTACTCTTAATTAATACATGGCAGCTTTTCTGATGTGTGATTACAAATACATATTTCACTATACTATTATTCAAAAACTTCTTATGCTCCAGGTTAACACACATGAAACCACGCACTAATGTACCTTCAGTAATCTCACTAACTGCAATAGATCATTTTTCCACATACTATCAATCAACTCTATGGTCCTAAACTTTCAGGTCACTCATGTTAGAAGTAATCTGTAGACAGCCTCTCTATTTGTATTACATTTTCAAATTCAACAGTTTTAAATCCTGACAAACCAAAACAACTTTCTCATCCACTCCAGTAACCAAAAACATAATCAATATGCTTTATATTTGTCTATTACTTGAAGTATACATCCAGCCTATCCCTGACATTTTGGCCATAAGACCACAACTTATAAAAGCATAAAAAATTGTGTATTTACATGTACCTGGCACCACAAAGGCATTTAACAGTCTGGAAACTTTGAATAAAATACAAATTTCCCAGATCCTTACTAACTACTGAATCATGAATAAAACCTCAAGAAATTCTTACTTGGTTTACTACCATAGGTTCATAGGTTGGTACTAGGCTATTGGTCCTAGGGCCTATACAAGCCTAGCCATATCAATTCCCTGGCTATTTCTTCCCAGAATATTTGCTTCCTTGGTCCCCTGTCTAGCAGGGTGACTGACATGATCCCTGGGGTGAATTTCCTATCTCCCATCCAATCGTCAAGGTTCCTTTTGAAGAGAGCCAAAGAGGCTCTCAGCTTGACTTGTATGGGCAGTCTATTCCAGAGTATGGGGAGTCTCTGGGTCAGGAACCTATTCTTCCAGCATGTTTTGTTCATTGTGATGACCAGATTTAGATCCCTGGAACATGTAGCTCTGAGGGATTGGGATTTCTTTAAGTGTAGCCTTTCCAACAGCACTGGGTCTGACATGGCCTTGTATGTTAAGCAGAGATCACCTCTGAGTAGGTGATATGCCACACAGTATAGTTGGAGTTTTTTTTAGACAGTCAGCATATGGCATCTGATTTAAGCCTGTGATTCCTTTAGTGAGGTATTTATGTGTCCTTTCCAGTTGTTGCAGATGTCTTGTGAGGTACATACCAAATGGGGCGTTGTACTCTATAATGGGTCTAATGAGGGATGAGTACAGTGGGACAATGACCTCCTTTTTTTTGGATGAAAAGCCCTTAGTGATGAGGTGTGCCACATAGAAGGATTTCCTGATTGTTGTGGCTATGTGGTTATCAAAAGTGAGACCACTGTCCACCTGTGTTCCTAAGTCCCTTATCATACTTTCGGTGTTTAGTGTACTGCCACTTATGTGGTAATTCATGGGAACATGTTTTTTCCCAAAGGGGATAACTATACATTTCTTGGCATTGAGCTTGAGCCCATGGCTCTGACACCAAGCATCTGTTTCTGTAAGGCCCTTTTGTAGAATATCCACATCATTTGGGGATTCAATAATGGCTCCCAGTTTGCAGTCATCTGCAAACTTTGTTAGCCAGAGTCCCTGAAAATATGTCCACCAAAACATTGACAGGACAAGAAGTAATATGCCCTTTCTTTTCAATAATAATATTCCCTTTCTTTTCAATAATAGCCTATACTTCCACTTACATCTTACCCTTCCAACTTGCAAAGCCATTAACTAAACTGGGTCATGTCTACGTACAACACTGGAAACTACTTGACACTGCATATCTTGTTAGAATGCAACCCACCTCCTACCACAACGTATATAGGTGATATAATCTTATGTATCGTTCTCAGAAATATACATAAATACTACTACATCATCATCATCATATTTAAGAGACTTCAGAGTTAACAGCACCAGCTATTGCATAGCTCTTGGAGATACTTACAAGAAAGTACATGACTGTTAACTTGGACCATCACTAATTTGCCAGACAATTTAAATAGCATATGATTTTTACCCTCAAATGATATTAACATGACTGCCTTTTTGGCTTAATGACATACTTCATCATGCAATAAGAAACTCCAACACTTACAGACCCAGTATAAGTATGTACTAAGGTATGGGTGTGTGCATGATGCAGGTATTTCTGTATTCTCAGGAGTGTTATAAAGAATGAGCCTGGAGGATGACTGCTTTATAGTCTCAGGGCATGTGCTGATAACTGTATAATGCACACACAAATACATTGGTGCACTTATATAATAAGTACTTGCATTTTTTCAGTATGACATTTACATTTGGTAGTTTAATTGTGATTATTTGTGTATTTATTTATTTCTATCACTTATTTGTTGACCAGGTAAGCCCAGTAGAAAAACAAAAAACAGTACCTTTTCTGTGGAACCTAGGAGCACTTCCTGGTTAAAACATTTGGTCCATGTCACAGAGCAGGTAGATGAGGCACATGAAGCAGCTTATTGACAATGTTGAGCTTTAGTCCACTGTACTAACTGCCAGACAGTTTGTAATATGAAATAATGCCTGTGCCCATTTTTACTAATTGACATCTGTGTTAGGTTGTAACATTTTAACTGTGTACATTTTGGTATGCAATTACCAGGCTAGTCATTTCATAGCCCATTCTTTCAAACTATTTTGTGGTGTTTCAAGATTGCTTTTGTAAAAGTTATCCCATACTCATTTTCTTAACTTGGACTTTAGAACTGAATGGCACAAATGCAGTATCACAGTTAAGGTGGCCAGGGACCTTCGATGGTATGTTGAAATTCTTAGTTCAAAATGGCATTCTTACTGACACTACTTGGCATGACCACTGCCAATGCCTAATCAAGCCTAGTCATCTGTGTCGCATGCTCCATTCCTCTGTACCATGAAGTCAGGCTCAAGGGTGTGTGCATATTTTAGTATGACTTGTCTGGGTGAAATAATAGTGCTGCAATCCAGTGTCAGCAATTTATATAATTTGAATGTCTCCTGTTATAATACTGCTTTCTTTATCATGTCTGTTTGCCATTGCCTTCCCCGCATAGGGTTAGAATAGCGAATAGTGCATTTAATTGTTTTATGAAGAGAAAATTACATTTAAATAAACTATGTAATGCAAATGTTGCAAAACTTCCAGAGGTATGCCTTGTTACTCTGAGTACAAAGAAGTAATAGCTTGTGCTGAGACATTTTGTTAAATAAAGCTCTAGTTATTTCTGCCCTAGATAAATAATGTCTAACCACTATAATCAATGTTTTCTTGTACTTATCAGAGCTTAAAGTTAATGCAATTTCCCATGCCTTTATTGTTTGTTTACTGACTGGTCTGCCTTTCCTGCCTTTCATAAAAGAGAAAATTTTGTAGCAGATTGTCAGAGATGGTTATTACCTTGTATATAGTATTAGTACACAATGTATTCCCAGACATCCAGTGTGATGAAAATTCTCTAGCCTTTATTCGATTGTTTAGGAAAAATTTAGAGGCTAAATAGTTTGGCTCAAAAATGCCAGAAATTGTATGTGTTGTGAAAAAATATATCTGCTTATAAAGAGACTACTTTTTTATAAAAAGTAGAGCCGTGTAAATTAAAACCTGAGATTCAGAAATCCTCCATTATCAAATGCAAGCATGTGAAAAGTATGAGTTTAAGGTAAAGCTATGTTGGCTTAAAAAATAAATCCGAAGGAGACGTTGCCAATACTATTTGAAACAAAAGATGCTGCTATGTCACGAAAATAAGGGTCAATTGAAGAACACAAACAAAAATATCCAAAACCAAACATAACTCGGAAAACTGCTAAATAATGAAAATTCTGATTCAGAGAATGAATGAGAAAATTGGTCTAGTCTCACTACATAACACTAACAGAAATGTCTATTATTCTTCAACATACGATGGTTTGAATGTACATCCTATGGATTCCTTTACAACACATTTTACAGAAGACAATTGACTGTGAGAAAAAATTTAAACTGAGAGATCAGACAAAGATGAGAATGTAATTAGCAGCACAGTTCACTAGGTAAATTAAGCTAAAAAAGGTAATCAGAAAGTAATTTCTGTCACAAGAATTTTTACAAATTATTTTATTTGTACAATGTTTTATATTTTCTGAATGAGTGAGGTTTGTAGATTCCATGATGCAGATACTAACCTTGACTTATAACCTCAACAAAGGTGGCTAAACTTTGTACTGGGGAAATTGTTTAAAGTGTTTGAACAAACTGAGTTCAATTGAAAACAACAGACTGGGCATGCATTACATTAAAACTGTTCCAATTATTACAGACATTGGTTTACATTTTTGTAACATTTACTTTGATTGAAATTCTGTCTTTTGACTTAAAATAAAGCCAGTTTATTATTGCTGTTTCTTTAAAAAAGAGTTGTTGTTAGTATTTTAACAGGCCTGCTTCCATATGTTATCTGTCTTATTCACCCATGTTTTAGCTTTGTCAGTTGTTGTTGTTGTTGTCTTTCGGCTTTTCCCGGTTAGGAGTCGCCACAGCAGAACTCAGGTCCACTAATGATTGGCAGTTGATTTTCATGAACGCCGAGGTGCCAGCTCGACGTTCAACCTTCAACAAAGGCACGCCCATTTATGCATGTCTTTGGAATGCCCACCCAACCGTGGGGAGGATATGCAGACTCCACACAGAAGGCACTCTCCGCACTCCAGCCGAGAATCGAATGGGAGAACCTCTCGCTGTGAGGCAACAACGCTACTGCTGCACCACCACCACGGAAGTACTATGTTTTAGCTTTGTCAGTACTTTTGTCAAAAATGAAGTGACTTCAAATAACAGTCTAATAATGTAATTTTTATATAATGCAGGAAAGGCTGTAAGCACTCATGTGCCCACTGCAGGAAAACAGCTACATTCCACATTACACTGATTTAATATAGGATACAATAATAACACCTGCTGCTAAAACCATAGTGGCCATTTTCCTTCAGTGAGTTTATAAAATAAAATATGACTAGGACTGCACACACTGTGCTGGGCAATAACTCCAAATATGAGTACAAAAAAGACTGAGTATTTAAGCTGCCAATGATTGAAGGAGCCCTTCACACACTTAAAAATTATGACACAGATTAGCTACACTACAAGAATTAACGTTTTCACATCTTTCTAATGTATGGTTCTTCACATGACACCGACACTAAGCTTTGGATAAAAGATAAGGATTCTAGTAAAAAGAAATGTGTTTGGAGGGTATAGGTAATGTTATGGCTCATCTCACTGACAGTGCTTACGTAAAGGAGATCCAAGGTTCTAGTCATAGGTTCATAGGTTCATAGGAGGTTACTAGGCTAGTGGCTCTAGAGCCTTTAGAAGCCTATCCATGTTAATCCAAAGTACCCCCATTTCATCTTTTTTGGGTAGTTTGCAGAACAAATTTATGAACAGAGTGGGTTTGTGATCAACACTGGCTACCCCTGTCAATGAGGGACATGGATGCCACTCCAGGGGTGAATTTGCAGTCTCCCATTGAATTACCTAGGTTGTGTTTGAATAGGATAAGTGCAGTGAGAAGCTCTGTTTTACATGAAGAGGGAGTCTATTCCAGAGAAGTGGCAGTCTCTGGGAGACATATCTGCCTTTCCAGCATGTTCTGTTAATGTCACAAGCTAGGCTGAGATCACTAGAGCGAGTGACTCTTGAGCCACTTGACTTATGGATGTGCAGCATTTCCATTAGGCAGGGTTCTAGACTGCCCTATAGGCCAGGCACAAGTCACCTTCCAGCAGCCTATGAGATGCAGAGTAAAGTGACAGAGCTTTCAGCCTTTCCATGTATGTCATGGTATGGGGCCCCCACATTGTCTTAGTGAGAAACCTCTGAGGTCTCATCAGCTGCTGCAGGTGTCTGGTACACAAAATGGTGCATTATACTCTATTAGTGGTCTGATGAGGGTTGACTACAGTAGAGTTATAACATCACTTGACCTGGATGATATCCCATTTCTTATGAAGTTCCCTAAGTAGGTGGCTTTCTTTTCCACCGTGGAAACTTGGTAGTTAAAGTTCAGATTGCTATCAACCTGTATTCATAAGTCCTGCAACACTTGGTTGGAACTCAAGAGATGCTGTCAGTATTGTAATTTGTAGAGAATTCTGTTTTTCCAAAGGGAATAATGATGTATTTTTTTCATTTAGTTTTATACCATGTCTTTGGCACCAATCATTTGTATGTGTTAGCTGTTCTTGTAATATGTTGACATCATTGGGGGACTCAGTGATTGCTCCCAGTTTGCAATCATCAGTAAACATGGTGAGCCAAAACCCATTTACTTTGGCCTAGACTTCTGAAAAATAGATGCAAAACAGTAAGGGGCCCAACACAGACCCCTGTGGTACTCCACTGGTGATGGGTCTACTGGTGGACATGAAGGCACTAATTTTGACAGAGTGTGTTCTGTCAGTGAGCCAGTTGGCTACCCATCTAGTAACATAAGGGTTAATCCTTATCTGACAGAGTTTCTCAATGATACCAGAGTAGGGAATTGTGTCAAAAGACTTGGCAAGGTTAAGATAGGCTATGCGTACTGTCCTACCTCTGTCTATGTTTTAGGTAACATTCTCAAAGAAGTCTACCAGGTTTAATAAGCATGCTCTACCCTTAATGAAATCAAAATGGGTTGCATTCAGTGTTTGGAGGTCACCTATGTCTTTGTTGATAATGTTCATGATAATTCTTTCTATGGCCTTGCAGATGAGTCTGGTTAGGCTTATGGGTCTGTAATTCCCAAGGTAAGTTGATGGCCCCCCTTTATGCAGGAAGATTACTGTTGCTGTTCTTTATTCTGCAGGAACATAGCCAGCTCTCAAGTTATGATTAAAGAGAACACCAAGTGAGTCTGCTAAGTCTTGTTTTAGATTGTTTTTAAACAACCTCGGATATTATCTGGTCCCAATGAAGCTGTGTTTTTGGCCTTGGCGAGTGAACAGATGACCTGTCCTTTAGAGATGTTAGGCAGAGGGCTGGTGTCAGGTATGTTTTGGGATATAGTAGGTGGGGATGGGGGGTGAAGTTTGCTCTGAATATATCAGCTAGCAGGTTGGTGCTATCTTCCAGTGTAGTATGAGTGATCCCATCTACAATCAGTTTGGCACATAGCTGTTAATTCCCTTGTAGCCTTCGGTCATATTCAAGGAATGCCTTATGATAATCCTTTGGCTAAGAAAGCAATTTTACTTTTGCAATTTGCTTTAGAAGACTTTACAAGATTTCTGATTTTCCTGTTTAGGCTTAGGAAGGAACTTGTCCTCTGGAGAGTGATATCCCTCTTGCTTTTGGACAACAGTTTCTTCCTGTTGTTATATAATCAGTTTATACTTGAAGTCCATCACAGTGGCTTTTTCTTATGGGAAGACCTGGTTTTGATCCTGTCAGGTATAGCAGAGTTTATGGAGCCACTTAAGTGTTTTTACAGGGCATTTTCATACACTTCTGCATAGTGATCATTGGTGTCTGTGATTGTGGGTGGTTGAAGCTTTTTATACCATCACTTAGTATGCTGTAGCTAGCTTTGGTGAAGTTTTATATAATTTTTCTTCCTGTGAGGGGCAGTTCCAGTAGTCACTTCAAACGAGACTGATTTATAGTCTTACCTAACCAGAAAGTGCATCACTCATGGGGAAGTACAGTGACCGCCCCTAAGTTGGTGAGTACTATGTCCAGAGTATTAGAGCCATAGTGAGGCTACAGACCATCTGTTCCAGAGCATCTGTGTTAACAAAGTCCAGGAACCTTTTGGCAAGCATTTTTTTGTTCATGTATGTCCCCAGTCTATGGAAGGCTAATTGAAATCTCCCATGACTATGGTGTTGGGCTATATGGTGAGGGATTCCAGTAAATCAAGGTAGGTGGCATGCTTATCCTGGTTCATGGTGGGGATCTATAGCTAGAAATTATGTGGTATGGTACTTTCCCAATAGCTAACTGGACATGGAGCAGTTCAAGAGAGTCATGCTCTTTGACCACTCTTGAAGTGTATTTGGTTTTAATGAAGATGGATACACCTACAGGTTTGGTTCCTTCAAGCTCATTTTGAAGTCTCAATGTGTGGAAGGCATTGTAGTCTTGCATGGCTGGAGTGCTCTCAGTGGCCTTGAACCATGGCTTGGTAACTGCATAGACATCAGCATCCTCCCAGGTGAGTAATGCTTCCAGTGAGTGCAGTTTTGTGTTTAAACTCCTAGCATTAAGCAGCATGACCCTCAGTTTGTTTCAATTAGATTTTGTTACATTGGAAAATTTGTTGTTATGATAGTGCATAAAAAGGTAATATGGGGAGGCAAGGCCCTTTGTCAGTATCCAAAAGACTAGGGGAGACAGGTGAAGACCATCTCTAGAAAAGCAACAAGGTCTGTTGACCATATCCTTTCAAGCTGACAGATGTTGGATCCTCCTGGACTGACACCAGAAGCTGAGCCAATTGTTGAAGTCAGTCATTTTTTGTTTATATTGTGGCATCATCCTGGGTGAAGGTAGGATACTGCTTAGGGCTAGGAACATGCCTGTCTGAGTCACATACTCAGAGAATTCTGTCATGTATCTCTTCATATAGTCCAGAGAGGTACATCTCAAGTCATTCACTCCAACATGGACAATGACAGAATCATGACGGTACTTGTTGTTGAGTGACTTGAGTACATGCATGATTTATCAGATTCTGGCACCGGATAAGCAGCTGATCATGACCTTTTCCTTGTCTAGTCTGGTGAGGGGGACATCTTTGCATCACACTATGAAGTCACCTATGACCATTTCCTTGTCTAGTCAGGTGAGGGGGATATCTTTGCATCTCACTATGAAGTCACCTATGACCAAATCATTTGACATATTTTGCCTTAGGGGCTTATTTGTTGAGACACAGATGTGTGTTGATATGTGTAGTGGTTTCTTTATGCTTAGTGGTGTGTGTGGGTAGTGTGCATTTGGGAGGTCTGTGTTCTTTTGGTAGGGTTTCAGTAACTCCATGTATGTGGGTTTATGCATTGTGACCTTATTTTGTGTGAGAGGTGAGGTTTGCGTAAGAGGTGAAGTGTGTGTGCTGACAACCTGTTTGATATCTAGTTTATTTTTACATGAGAAAATTGACTCCAATTCCACAGTGTATTTGCATCTCTCACATAGGGTGTTAGTTTGCTTTAGGAGTAAATGGTTGTCAGTATACATGAAGCAATTGCTACATTGCCTTAAGATGCTCGTATCAACTAAGCTGGTAGGAGAAATGATGGTAAACTGCCCATCCATTGTGGTAGGATTTTTCTGAATGTGATATTTGGGAAGGAAGTGGGCTAGCTGGACTTAGCCACAGTCAACAAAACTTAAGCAGCAATTCAATTAAATACAGTTAATAAACTTTAGTGCTGGCTTAAAATATACTTATTTTTCAGTTTTTTTTTTCAGTGGATGCCTTGGATTTCAGTGCAGATGCACTGCATTCCTCTGGCTAAACTTGCCAAATGTTGAGCAGCTCCTGTAAACTGAGTGCAAAACTCCTCAAACATGAGGCTTATATATAGGCCAATTTAAACAGTTTTGACACAACTATCAATGGGAAAGCCCCAAACTGAGACTTGTTCCTGCAATCCCCAAATCAAATGGGTCCTGAACTACACACTTCTGCCACAAGGGTGCAGGGAGTTCCTGGTAATGTAAGATTACAGTAACACTAAACAGTCTAGATTCAGCAGGTCTGAATTTAGCCAATGAAACACAATTTCTAGATGGGAAGGAGTAAAGGAGAGTCACTCAAAGGTCAAAGTAAGAGTGTTTATTAGTATACTATTAGATGACCTGCAGTGGTACCATCCTCTGCACAAACTGGCAGCTCTTAGAGCAGCTGTGAATAGTAGGATACTATGGAGATAGTTTTCTATAGAGGATGTTAAACTGAAGAGGTTTGCTTATATGCAAGCCAGAGGAACAAGTGCAGGCTGAAAAACAGTGATAAATTCAACAAAAAATAAATGCATCTCAGAAGTGTTACATATAACTGAAACAGTTATAGCAAGTGCAAAAAATATACTTATACAACCTTTGTAGGCCATATGATTTCAGAAGCAATCCAAGTCTTGCAGTCATAGGTGTCCAAGCTAAGCACAAGGAAGCTCTGAATAAATGAGTCTGTGACTATAATCATGAGATGATGGAGAATGCTTCTGATTGTAATCATTTATATATCTGGAGAACAGAGTGGACCAGCAGAAAACTCAGGAGAATGGGTGGACTGGAGGAAGAATTTCTACAAAGTGTAAAGTGCTGGTTGTCATGGAGACACAGGAAAGTAAAATACACTCATGGTATAAGGAAGATGGAGACAGCTCTGTATATGTCAGTGACAGTGCTGAGGGAGCCAAAGTAATCTGATGGCTGCTGAGGTGCTTGGGATTCAGTTTGAGGCACCACATATTAACAGGCATAAACAAAGCATCAGTAGGATGGGTCAGGGATGTCATAGTACAAATACTGAAAGGGACTGGGAGGAGACTAGATATTGTCCCATCTTATGTACATGGTAGAATTCATAAAAACACTTAATTGATGTTACTTTGGAGTGCTATCACTGCTTGAATTAAGTATCAGCTAAAGGAGAGTTGTTCATTTTGTACCTAATGCTATCTTGCCTTTACCAACAGCAAATATAAATCACTCACCTTTGCCTGACACTTTTACTTATGAATTTACACACCATTATTGTTTACAAAGCAAACACATGGAGAGACTAGGAAATTGATATGCCACCTGCTAATAATTCCTCTATGTCTGGCACAAGAGTTGACAGGTTCACATATTGCATAACAGATTACCGTAAGTATTGCCTATAATGTTATTCTTGCTCTTTTGTCCTACTTTTATATGGCAAAATGGAACTAATACTATAGTCTATGTAAAGACATCACTATCTCACTTAATACTATGATTTATTTCCTCAGAGAAGAAGACTGGATTCAGCAACAGAATCTGTACCTAAAGTGCATTACTGACAGTTCGCTTCTCTGAGATGTTTAAGGTTTGACAGCTAAACTGTATGCAATTCGGTCATTTCTTTTCTCTAAAGTTGGGCAGCATATACCTAGTCTCCTACATAATTAACACATTCACAAAACTTTGCACCTTATTTAGATATTCAGCTTTACTTTTTTAATCATACCTAACTACGAAATAAGTAATCTGCCTAATGACTATTTCATTATTTCCAATTAGGTAACAGAAAGTTCTATTTGAATAAGGAGATGCCATGAGCAAGCGCAGTATAAATTGGTCATGGATTAATAGATATTTCCTATCATGCATACAAGATGTGCACGTATCCTATCAGGTATACAAGATTGCCACTGGATTTAGTTCATACAAAGAACTGTATTAATAAAGCAACCTCTTCAACTTCAGATGTATTCAACTGCTTAAACTATCAGCATTTTAAACCTTAAAGATATTTGTTCATCATAAATAGACAAATGTAAAAAATTAAACAAATAACCCAATTATACTGTTTAATAATTTCATCACATATGTATAGTTAAATTAAAGAGATAATTCTTAAAGATTGCACAGCAAAAAGACCAATACTCCAACCACAGGCAAATAAAAATCAGTCCATCCAAATTTAAGTAAAAACAACTTTAATCTTCCATAGAACTCAGATAAAACAAGGTTAGCGCTTTCATGGTTGTATTACACCACTTTATTAGACCATAAAAATAGCTGTGGTACCATATAAATATATTCAACAATTAACTACAATCAATAAGTGAACAATTATTCAATCAAGAACTAAAATCAGCACATATCCTTATTATGTATACTTTAAAATGCATCTATTAAACTTCATAGTTAAAAACTAAAACAACAATGACTGAGATTTATTTGCCTATGGTTGGAGTATTGGTCTTTTTGCTGTGCAGTATTTACTTGTGTTTTTGGCCAAATACTTCATTTATACACCTAGTAGTACTTTGTGTGTTAGGAATAATTCTTAAAGAGACACACATAGTAAACCAGAATGGAGCAATCCCATATCCTCTGTGGACAGCAGTTCTAAAGGAGAGGGCTGTGATCAGAAAAATTAAGTGTCCAACTCCACTGAAGTTACCAGCAGCCCCAATTTGGCAAAATATAACACTACTGGCAAATGATAGGAATGATTCACTCTTTAGCGACACATAATATTTAGGGCAAGAAAAAAACACTGCATTTATTAGAATGATGTAAAACCAAATTATGTGCAAGTGCAGATTTATAATGATGAAAACAGTATGTTGGAAATGATGCATACAGGTGAGAAACCGTGCAACTTCTGTATGAGCTCTACCTAAGAGATGTCAGTGTTAGGCTGCCCCCACTAAAGGCTACAACAGCAGTGAAATCTTGAAGAAGCTGGAGCATGTTTATTAGGTGGTTGTTACAGTAATATCAGGATTTTACATTAGTAATCCCAAGGACCTTAAATATTGTAATCTGTCATCATTGTCATTATCAATACCTTTTTTCCCCATTTTCAACATGGGGGGAGTGCTGTGTCATCTTTTGCCATCGTTCTCAATTCAGTGCCACTCTCATAGGTATATCCTAAGCAATCAGTTTGAAAACTATTACATGCATAGACAATAACCAGGCAGTGACAAAACATAATACCCAAACCTGTATCTTGTGTTTGTCAGTTAAACAACTTAAACATTATATTAACCCTCTATCCTTGTTTGTGAGAATCAACACTTGTAACTTCTAGCTGTGAGATAAACAACTCCATGTTTATGCCAAACCTCACCCCCTCACTTCTGCCTTCTTCCATGATAATGCCTGACACTCACAGGTCTTCTGCCATTTAATTAATCTATCCATCTGTTTGCTAGGTGCACTTGTTTCCTCTTGCCTTCTTCATTATTCTCTTAAATCTTCATCCCCGTGTTGTACTTTCCATTCCTGCCTATGTGGTCTTTGACTTTTTCTGCAAGTGGAGCTATTTTGGCTTCTACTCAGAAGTCATCAATTCTTCATCTGTCTCAAGGTGTGCATCCTACTACCCATCTGAAATACTGTAATCTCCATCACCTCTGGCTTCCACAACTGTTCTGCCTTTACTGCCCTGGTTTCTGTATCATACAGTAACACCAATCATACCTCTGTTTTGTGCACCTTATTTTTTACCTTCCTTGGCATTCTTCTATTACACACACTACCCCTGACACTCAGCCAGTTGGCTGCAGCCCCTCTGATTCTAGCTTTGACCTCCTCATTCAGACTTCCATTCTCCTCAGGCACCCCACACATACACTTGAAGCTGTTTGCCTCTTCCCTCTTTTCCCTTCTATCACAGTTTTCAGCTTCTTTTGATTTCCCCCATTTACTATTATAATAACTGTCTTGTCTGTACTCAGTTTCATCTCATGTACCTTAAATTTTGCATTCCAATCTCCCATCCTTTGCTGAAGTTTTTTCTCAGAGTCTACCTGTAATGCCACATAATCTGCATACAGCAGCTTTGTTAATATGGCCTCTCTGGACTGTTTTCTATTATAGTTTATCACCCGTATGAGCAGCAGTGGTCTCAGAGCTGAAACCTGATGCCCACCCACTCCCACTAGGAGCTCCTCTGTGAGTCTGAATACTGTTTGTGCTTGCTTTTCTGGGTCCTTGCACATAGCCTGCATTAATTCTAACAGTGTTTCTAGGACTTAGAACCATTGCAGAATTTCCCAAATTAGCGCTCTTTGGACCTTGTCATATACTTTTTCCGAATCCTCATTTCTTGCTACTTCTCAACTATCTGTCTCACTGCAAACATTGAGCTGTTTGTGCTGCATTCTAATCTGAATCCAAACTACTCATCTCCTGTCTTACTTTCTACTCTTTTGGGAATCATTTCTCAGTCACCCTGTCCAGTACTTTCATGCAGTGAAACAGATGTTTGATACCTCTGTGCTGCCCACAGTTCTGAATATCCCCATTGTTCTTCTACACTGATACAATAATGCTTATTCTACAGTCATCTGGGATATGGTTTTCTTTACATACTGCTTTGAGTATCCTCTGGAGCCATATCTCCCCTAACTCACCCAACACCCTGATGGTATCTCTGCTGACCTCATCTGAGCCTGCTGCATTCCCTGATTTTATATTCCTTAGTACAGTTCTTACTTTAATTGATGTATGCAGATGATGTGGCATTGCAGGCAGATTCTGAGCAAGAACTCAAGGTTTAGAGCAATGGAATGCAAAACAGAAGGCACATGGGATGAAACTAAGCACAGGTAAGACAGTGGTAGTGGCAGCAAACGGGAATCAGAAGAAGCTGAGAATTGAGATAGAAGGGAAAACAGTGGAACAGGTAAATAGCTTCAAGTATCTGGAGGGGTTGTTGATGAGAAAAGTCTAAATGAAGAGGTCGAAGCTAGAATCAGAGGGGCTGCAGCCAACTGGCATAGAGTGTCATGTGTAATCTATGACAGATGAATGCCAAAGAAGCTGAAAAGTAAGGTGTATAAGACAGTGGTGTGACCAGTACTACTGTAAGGTACAGAAACCTGGACACTAAAGGCAGAGTAGATGAAGAAGCTAGAGGTGATGGAAATTAAGTGCCTGAGAAGGGTGGTAGGATGCACTCTGTGGGACAGACAAAGAAATGAAGACATAAGAGCAAAAGTCAAAGTAGCTCCAATTATACAAAAGATCAAAGAGAACAGGTGGTTTGAACACATGTGCAGAAAAGCAGAATACAATCTGGTAAAGAAGATTTGGAAGAGACAGGAAGAAAATAAGAGGAAACAAGGATGTCCAGCAAAGAGGTGGATGCATTATGTGAAAGAAGATCTGTGACAGTCAGGCATGCATGTTAAAGAAGGCAGGAGTGTGGCACTGAATCGAGAGAGATGGTGACAGTTAACACGATTCCTCAACCCCCTGTAGAAAATGGTAAAAAGGGGGCTGATGATGATGATGATGATGATGATGATGATGAGTACAGTTCTTACTTCCTCTAAGGTGGGCTCTTTTTCCTCTTTCATCTTAAGCTGTGCCTGGGGCAGTACATCTTCTGGGAGGTTTTCTTCATTCAGAAGCTGCTGGAGGTACTCATTCCATCTGCCTTTGATGTCCTGTGGAATGGAGAGCAGATTGCTGCTGGCATCCTTTATAAAGGGTATCTAATAACTATTTTCTTTGTTCTTATGTCTTTGCCTTGTAAACTGATAACGTTTATTTGTGCCATCTGCTAAGTTACTTTCCAAAAGCTAGTAGTGTGCCTTTGATGCCTTGTTCTTTGCTGTTTTGACTGCTCTCTTAGCCTATTGTTAGCTATCCTGTATTCTTCATAGCCTGGTCCATCTTTTCTATCTGCCACTTTTCCTTCACTCTTTCTTTCTTTTAATAACTTCCTGGACTTCTGCATTCCACCACCAGCTATCCTTATTTTTATTTATGTATGTATGTATGTATGTATGTAATTATTTATTTTCTTAATTACGACCATATTCCCATACCTGACTCTGCCACATACCTGTTATATAGTCTGTGCACATGCTGTTTTTAAGATGCTGTCATTCTTCTTCAACTTCACCTATTTCCTCTTCTTTCTGATGTGCTAGATGCCTGAATATTTCCTTGAGCTCTTATGCTTTCTCTCCAATCAACTTCCAAGTCTTCATTCTAGTCTCTGTAGACATTTGAGCCTTCCATGACCATTTCTTACAGCTGATTTTGGCTAGCAGTGGTTTATGCTATGGACCAACTGTCTCACTGAAGATGACATTGAAGTCTAACCCGTACCTCAGTGCCCTTTCCTTACCAGGAGAAAGTCTATCTGTTGCATCTTGAATAGTATTGTATATAGGTTCATAGGTTTATAGGAAGGTACTAGGCTATCGGCCCGAGGGCCTATGTAAGCCTAGCCAACAAGTTTCTCTGACTTATGCCACCCAAGAAAGTTAATTTCCTGTGCCACTGTCGAGCAGAGACACAGAAGTGATCCCTGGGCGTATTTCCTATTTCTCATCCACTCATCAAGAATTTTCTTGAAGAGTGCTAATGAAAAACTTTGCTTGACATAGATGGGTCTGCTGTTCCAGAGTATGGGAAGTCTCTGGGACAGGACTCTATCCCTCCAGCATGTCCTGTTTATTGTGGTGACAAGTTTTAGGTCCCTAGAGCATGTAGCTCGAAGGGATTTCTTTAGGTGCTGCATGTCCAACAGCTCTGGGTTTGACATCGCTTTATATGTTAGGCAGAGATCACCTCGGAGTAGGTGATATGCTATGGAGTAAAGCTGGTGTTTTATGAGACAGTCAATGTAGGGCATCTGTTTGAGGCCAGTAACCGTCTTTGTGAGGTACTTCTGTGGCCTTTCCAACTGCTGCAGATGTCTTGTGAGGTACATTCCAAAAGGGTTGTTGTACTCTATAATGGGTCTAATGAGTGTCAAGTAGAGGGGAACAATTACCTCTTTTTTCCTGGGTGAGAACCCTTTTATGATGAGGTGAGCCAGATAGAATGACTTCCTGACTACTGTGGTGATGTGACTATCAAAGGACAGACTACTGTCCACCTGGGTCCCAAAGTGTCTTATCACACATTCGGTGTTAAGCAGACTGTTGTCTATGTAGTAGTTCATGGGTACAGAGTTTTTACCAAAGGGGATGACAATGCACTTTATGGCATTGAGCTTGAGGCCATGGCTCTGACACCAGGCATCTCTCTCAGCAAGGCCCTACTGTAGGATTTCCACATCATTTGGGGACTCGACTATGTCTCCTAGTTTGCAGTCATCTGCGAACTTCATTAGCCAGAGGCCTTCTGTGTTAGCCTGTACTTCAGAGAAGTAGATACCAAACAGAAGAGGTCCCAGGACTGCAACCTGTGATACTCCACTTGTCACTGGTTTGAGGTCAGATTTGGAGTGTGCAACTTTTACAGTGTGGGTTCTGTCAGTGAGCCAGTTGGCAACCCATCTTGTGATGTAGAGATTTATACCTAGTTTAGTGAGTTTAGCTATAATTCCAGAATGGGGGATGGTGTCAAAAGCCTTGGCGAGGTCAAGATAGGCTGTGTGAACCACCTTACCCTCATCTATGGCTTTGGTGACTGCTTCAAAGAAGTCGATCAGGTTCAGGAGGCATGATCTGCTTTTCACAAACCCAAACTGGGTGGGATCCAGAGTTTGGAGGTTACCAATGTCTTTGTTTATGAGTTCCATGAAGATACGTTCCATGGCCTTGCAGACCAGGCTCGTGAGGCTAATAGGGCGATAGTTCCCAGAATCAGTGGTGGCTCCTCCTTTGTGGAGTGGGAAAACTGTTGCTGTACACCATTCAGTGGGCACAAAGCCTGATGTGAGGCTTTGATTGAACATGGTGCTTAGGTGGGGATCCATTTCATTTTGAAGTTCGTGTAAAATGCAGCCTGGGATGTTGTTTGGTCCCATGGATGCTGTGCTTTCTGCTTTAGAGAGTGCAGCTTTTACCTGTGTAGTTGTGATTACAGGGACTCTACATTCTTCCTTTAGGGGGTGAGGGTGGGGGGGTAAAGTTAGCACTGAATCTATCTGCCAGGATGTTGGCAATATCAGTTGGTTCTGTAGTTTTTGTGCCGTTGTGCTGTAATTCAGAGCAGATTTGGGTGTTGCCATTGAGATTCTTGACATAGCTATAGAATGCTTTGTGGCTGTCCTTAGAATCAGTGGTGATTTTGTTTTCGTAGCTAGCTTTGGAGGATCTTATAAGGGATCTCAGCTTCTTACTGAGGCTGACCAGGGAGCTCCTCCACTTTTGCAACAATTTCTTCTTTCTGTTGTATAGTTAGTTTATGGCAGGGGACTATCAGATTGGCTTCCTTTTTCTGAAGGATAGCATCTTCATTCTGTTTGGGATAGCACGATCCATGCACTCCTGTAAGTGCTTATAGAGTGCATTTGTGTAGGATTCAGCAGTCGTAACTGTATTGTCCCATCTGCATGGGTGTCATGAAGTTCACCATGTCTGTCTTAAGAAGCATGAAGTTGGCTTTGGAGAAATTTTTTACTGTTGTTTACTTAATGGGGGGTGGTGCGGGATGTGGATATAAGTTGACTTCAGGTGTGGAACACCGGTCACTCATGTTGGTAATGACTAGATCTAGGATATTGTTGCCCCTGGTGAGGTGTGGATAAGTTTATCTAGGGCATAGGAATATGAATTCCAGAAAGATTTGTGTGAAGGAGTTGGTACATGAGTAGTTTTCCCAGTTAATGGTGGGGTAGTTGAAATCGTCCATTATTAGGGTGTTTGGTTGAACCATAATATTTTCCAGAACATCAAGAAAAGAGGAGTGGGAATCCTGGGGCATGGTGGGGGATCTGTAGCAAGCTACAATTTGGATTACAGTTTTGCTCAGAGTTAGTTGCACTTGGATAACCTCGGATGCATTATGTTGAGCAATTAGCCTGGAGGTGTGGATATCCTTAATGAATATGGACACACCTCCGCCTTTGGTGTTTGGGTCCAGGTAACATGGCCGGAAAGTGTGGTATGAATTATAGCCTGGTAGTGCAGGGGTGCTCTCTGGAGCCTTTAACCAGGTCTCAGTCACTGCAAAGATATTGATGTTCTCCATTTTAGGGAGTGACTCGAGTGAGTGCATTTTGAGATTTAGACTTCTAGCATTGAGTAGCGTTACCCTCAATATTTGCTTGCCTGTTCCTGTTATGGTGGTGAATTTTTCATTTGAACCTTGCCTAAAAAAGGCACTATAGGGGCGGCAAGAGCCTTAGCCAGTATCTGAAATCCCAGGGGTGACAGGTGTAGGTCATCTCTGGCAAAGCATCGTGGTCTGTCGACCATACTATCCCAAGCAGACAGATATTGGATCCCCTTAGAATGACACCAGAAGCTTAGCCAATTGTTGAAGTCAATCATTTTGTCCTTGTACTGTGGTATCATTCTGGGCGATGGCAGAATACTACTCAGGGCTAGGGTCATGCCTGCCTGAGCTACAAGATCAGAGAGCTCTTCCATGTCTCTTGTCATGTAGTCCAGAGAGGTACATCTCAGGTCGTTCACACCAACATGGACAATGACAGAATCATATTTGAACTTGTTGTGGAGTGACCGTAGTGCATGGGTTATGTGGTGGATCCTGGCACCTGACAGGCAGCTGACAGTAAATATGATCTTGTGACTGTCTCTCTTGGTCAGCCTTTTGTTGGCAACCATCAGTAGGTTCATAGATGCTTACTAGGCTAACAACCATAAAGGAAGTTTTAAGCCAAACCTTGCTTCCCAGTTGTGCTGGACAGGGTTGATACCATAGGTCTTTATGGAGAGTATATACAGCTGGGGAGTATAACTTGGGCATGATTGGTTATGCATTCAGGGGCAAATTTTTGATTCCCCATCCAATGGTACTATTTATGATTGAACATGTGCAGGGAAGAACTTTACTTCACATAGATGGGAAGCCAGTTCTAGAGAAGGGGTAATCTCTGAGACACATGCCTATCTCTCCGATGTGTATTACTTATATTACAGACAAGGTTTAGATCTCTGGATCTGATTTTTTCTGATGCTATGTGTTTTATGGATATGCAATAGAGCCATCAGAAATGGATCAGAGATGCTTAATAGTCCAGGAATAGACTGCCAATCAGTAATTTTTAGAAGACTGGTTCAGGGATATGACTTGAGGAACCATTCTGAATATTCTAGTTGTCACATATGCCTGGTGAGGTACATATACTGAATGCTTTGTCCAGTGAAAGATAAGTATAATCATTTGTCAGGATGAAATCTAGAACTGCCTCTTCTCCTTCTTTATTCCTGGTGCTCCACCCATGTGGACACAGGAAGTCCTCATATGCTGTTCTCTTTGTCCCTATATGAGCTTTCAGGTCCATCATCAACAGCAATTCATGTCCTCCTTTAACAAGTAGATCCTGCAAATGTTGTCTAAATGCACTATTTTCCTGACAATAACAACCCTGCTGTATAGCACAGACTCAGATTATGAATATTGCCCTCTTTATACTAATGTCTAATTGCTATGAGTCTGTCACTAATTCTGGTGACATCCCTTACTGTCTTCTGAAAACTGTCCCTTACCACAGTTCCTGCACTTTTTGAAGTCTGTCTGCCCTCTGAGTAGTACAATCTGGATTCCAGGGCAATTGGCTTTTCTACACTGTCTTTCTATCTTGTCTCCTGGATACGTAGGACATCAAACCTCTCCCTTACTATCATGTCATCCACCTCCAAGCTGTATCCTTTCAGAAAACCTATACTGACCGTAGCAATCCTCAGTTCATCCTTGGCAAGTTGCCTGGATTTACGTCCAGCGTCTGCTCATCAGATTTCTCATAAGTAACACAAGCTAGACAACTGAATAACTGCTAGCCAGCAGCTTATTGAATCAGGGCTTCTGGACTGTATCCAGGTAAACACTGGCTGATAGGGGCACATAGTCCTTCCCACTGTCAGCATGGATCCCTGGCATTGGTCACAGTAGGCCAAGTCCTCAACCCATTTCTCATCAGTAAATACCAATGCCCATTTTTGGTGCCATTAGTCAATATGACCAGATCACCTAGAACCAGATTTTTACATGACTGAGTGGCTAGCTAGCCCTGACAGTGCATGCAGTCTGTAGTCCACATTCTCTTATCTAGAGGATATAGTGCATCACAGTTGACTCCAAAACAGCTGACCTAGTGTCAGTGTGCTGCTACCATGACTCCATTTGACCTGTTAGGTGAGTCTGAATGGAAAAATTCAACATGTTTTTTGGGAAAAAGGTGAACCCCACAGAGACAACATACAGACTCCGAACAGGCATTGGTCAGAGAACAGGAATAGCCCTTTTACCTTGTCCATGGAAAGCAAAGATGAATAAGTGTTATGATAACTGTGCTTGCACATAGCCTGTAAGGTACTTGAATTCTTCCATGTAACATTCCCATATTCAACTGATTTTATGGTTATTGCATATAAACATAAATACTGAACTTTTGTATCCTGGCATTATAGTGACTTCAAATGGTAAATATTCTTTTGGACTACTGTAATAAACAAAATATAGACATGAAGTAGAATTGTATATGTTTATACAGGAGAAAATATCCCTGGCCCATGTGTTGAGGAGCTGTGCTTACCAATGCCTCCTTTAAAATATATTCTTCATTCTAGGTTGCTTAACTTCAGAGAAATGCAACATTTTCTTACATCAAAAAAACAAATGTTTGTTGTTTCTATGATACTGCATCACATCACAGTTTTAGATTATGTAAGTATAAGGGAATATGTGTCAGGTCCCCCAATGGGGCTTTTTCACTGCCAAAATTATTATTTTGTTAGTCTAATTGTCTTCTGTTGTTTTTACAATAACTTTGGGTCAGAACTTTTAGGATCTTTTTTATTGTTGTTGTTAATTTTGAATAAGTACATTGTACTTTTAGTAACCACTGGTTTATCTTTTTTGACCCTATCTGAGAAGTGCAACACTCATAATTACAAGTCACTTGAAATCAGTAAATAAACTATGATCATCCAAGAAATACAAAAATTGCAGAAACTTAATTAGTATTAAAGTACTTCTTGCAGTGCTCATTTATTCCCTCCCACACACACCTCTTCACGTGGAAGGCTCCACTCCCCTATACCCCTGCAAGTTACATACATTAACTCTGAGACTGCTGGATTTCACAGGTATATGCTGAGTTTGTACAAACTCCCCTTAGTGAACTTTCTACTGTCTACACATACAATGCCTGAATTCCAACAACTGCAGATGTTCAGCATTGCCCCTATTTCAGTAGCCATTCCCCCTGCTTCACTAGCTCTTAAGCTATATGGGTAGTTTCCTGTCTAGGGAACAACATCCAGCTATCTTCAAAAAGCTATGCCTCACCCTCACTCCATCATACTAACTGCTGACTGGCTAATCCCAAGAAGGGAAATCAGTCATCGGAGTGAAGCTTTCCTCTGTACTTTTTTGCCATCTCAAGAAGAAGCCTCTCTTGGGCTTCACAACAGCAGCAATCAACAAATAGCTTAATTTCTGGCAAATAAGTCCCATTGAGGAACCCCTCCACTCAGAAATTATTATCCTTTAAAAAATATAACATCTTATAGGTTCATAGGTAGGTACTAGGCTATTTGCCGAAAGGCATTTATAAGCCTAGCCATAATGTGTTGGCTTTCACCGCCCCCTTAGATTAGTTCCCTTTGGCTCTGTCCAGCAGAGCCACTGAAGGTAGCCTCCCTCCCGGGGTAAACTTTCTGTTTCCCATCCACTCGTCAAGGTTTCTCTTGAGGAGTGTTAGCGAGGAGCTCTGCCTAATATAGATTGGAATCTTGTTCTAAAGCATGGGAAGTCTCTGGGACAGGAATCCATCACTCCAGCATGTCCTATTTATTGTTGTGGTGAGGTTTAGATCCCTAGCACATGTGGCTTGAGGGGATAAGGTTTTCTTTTGGTGGAGCATGTCCATCAATTTTTGGTTGGACATGGCCTTGTATGTCAGGTAGAGATCACCTCTGAGTAGGCGGTATGCAACTTGAGTACAGATGGAGTTTATTCAGTCAATCTGCATAGGGCATCTGTTTGAGGCCAGTGATCCTCTTGGTGAGGTACTTCTGTGGTCTTTCCAGCTGTTGCAGGTGTCTTGTAAGGTACAGCCCAAATGGGGTGTTGTACTCGATGATGGGTCTGATGAGTGATGAGTAGAGGGGCACAATGACCTCTTTTGATCTGGATGCAAAGCCTTTTGTGATTAGGTGGGCCACATAGAAGGATTTTCTAACCACATTGGCAATGTGATTATCAAAAGAGAGATTACTATCTACTTGGGTCCCCAGATCCCTTATTACATTTTCTGTATTTAGGGAGCTGCCATCTATGTGGTAGTTTGTGGTTACTTTGTTTTTTCCAAAGGGCATGACTATGCACTTTTTGGCATTTAGTTGAGGCCATGATTTTGACACCAGGTATCCGTCTCAGTGAGACCCTTTTGGAGGATGTCTGTGTCAGCCGGAGAGTCAATTATAGTCCCTAGTATGCAGTCATCTGTGAACTTGGTCAGCCATAGTCCTCCTGTGCTTGCCTGTATCTCTGAGAAGTGTATCCCAAACAGGAGGGGTCCTAGGACTGAGCCCTGGGGAACGCCACTTGTAACCGGTTTAGAGTCAGACCTAGCTCCCAAAACTCTCACCATGTGGGTTCTTTCCATGAGCCAATTGGCAACCCATCTTCTGACATAGGGGTTTATGTTCAGGCTGGTGAGCTTGTCTATAATACCAGAATGGGGAATGGTGTTGAAGGCCTTTGCGAGGTCTAGATATACTGTGTGTACCACCTTTCCCTTTTCTATAGCCTTGGTAACTATCTCAAAGAAGTCTGCCAGGTTTAGGAGACATGATCTGCCCTTAACAAAGCCGGACTGGGTAGGGTCCAGTGTTTGGAGGTTCCAAATGTCTCTGTTAATGAGTTCCATGATGATGCGCTCCATAGCCTTGCAGACCAAGCTAGTCAGGCTTATAGGGCGATATTTCCCGGGGTCTGTTGTGGCTCCACCTTTGTGGAGTGGAATAACCATTGCTGTACACCACTCTATCGGTATGTAGCCAGTGTAGAGGCTGAGTTTGAACAGTGTGTTTAAGTGAGGGGTTAGTTCGTCTTTGAGCTTGTGTAGGACACAGCCTGGGACACCATCCAGTCCCATTGATGCTGTGTTTTTGGCTTTGGAGAGGGCTGTTTTTACCTGAGTGTCTGTGATTTCAGGGGCTCTACATTCTTCTGGTATGGTTATGGGCCCTTTTGGGGGTGAGAGGTGGGTGAAGTTTGCACTGAACCTGTCTGCCAGGATGTTGGCAATATTGGTTGGTTCAGTATTGTTTGTGCCATTTTGCATTAACTCCGAGCAGATCTGAGCATTGCCACTTAGGTTCTTGACATTGCTAAAGAATGCCTTGTGGTTATCTTTGGAGTCCTTGGCAATTTTTCTTTCAAAGCTCGCCTTGGACAATTTTATGAGGGATTGTAGTTTCTTGCTGATATTGATCAGGCATGTCTTCCCTTCTTGGGATTTTACTATTTTCTGTACTAGTTTCTTCCTTCTATTGTATAGCTTGTTTATGGCAGGGGTCCACCAGACTGGTTTCCTTTTCTTGGAGGAGTGAGTCTTGGTTTTGTTTGGGATAGCATGATCCATGCATTCTTGTAGGTGCAAGTAGAAGGCATTCAAAAAAGGATTTTGCAGCTTGGACAGCATTATCCTTTAGCATGGGGGCTTTGAAACATTCCACCTCGGTCTTAAGTAACGTGAAGTTTGCTTTTGAAAAGTTTTTCACAGTAGTTTCCTTGTCCGAGGTGGGGGCAGAATGTGGATATCCAAAGTGATTTGTTTATGGTCAGATCTAACCAGCGAGGGGTTGACCTCCGGTGTGGAACACCGGTCGCCCACGTTGGTGATGACCAGGTCCAATATGTTGTAACCTCTGGTGGGAGTGTTGACCAGTTGATCCAGGGTGTTTGAGTTTATAAATTCTAGGAAATGTTATGCAAGGGAGTTAGTACTTGAGTAGTTCTCCCAGTTAATGTTTGGGTAGTTGAAATCACCCAATATTAGGGTGTTTGTTAGGACCTTTATGTTTCCCAGTGTTTCCAGAAGTGAGGAATGGGGGTCCTGAGACATGGTGGATGATCTGTAGCAGGCTACAATTTGAATTGCAGTTTTGCCCATTGTTAGTTGCACGTGGATGAGCTCTGAAGCATCATACTGTGCCACTAAGCTGGAAGTGTGGGTATCCGTGATGAATATAGGTACTCCCCCACCTTTTGTATTTTGGTCCGGGTTCTGTGGCTGAAATGTATGGTATGAGTTGCAGCCTGGTAGTGCTGGGGTGCTCTCTGGAGCCTTAAACCAGGTTTCTGTTACTGCACATATATCGATTTTCTCATACTGGGGAGTGGCTCAACTGCATGCATTTTGAGGTTTAGACTTCTAGCATTGAGTAGCATTACCCTCAGATTGTTGTAACTTGTGCTATTTACGGCGGTAGGTTTGTTTTTTGAGCTTGCCTAAAAAAGGCACTATGGGCATGGCAAGAGCCTTGGCCAGTATTTGAAAACCTAAATGTGACAGGTGCAAGTCATCTCTAGCAAAGCAAGAGCTTGTCTAACATGTCATCCCAGGTGAGCAGACACTGGATCCCCTTTGAATGATACCAGAAACTTAGCCAGTTGTTGAAATTAATATTTTTTTCTTTATAACGTTGTATCATTCTTGGTGAGGGCAGGATGCTACTCAGGGTCATACTGGCCTAGGCTATGTGATCAAAGAGCTCTTCCATGTCTCTTCTCATATAGTCCAGGGAGGTACGGCTCAGGTCATTCACACCAGCATGGACAATGACAGAGTCGTATTTGTACTTGCATTTTTTTACTAAAAATGGTATTTCCTCTTTATGAAATAAGTGTTTTTTATTTCACAACATCAGATGTTTCCTGTTAGGGACCATTTCTTTAGCTTAGAGTGTTTGGGGCTAATGTGTGAAAAACTGTGTACTGCTTATGTAAGCGTTGGATATTATAAGATAAAAAAGTTTACAGAAGAAGGGGTGGGAACTTTTGTGTCAGTGTAATGCTTATGCTCTCTTTGTGACAATCTACCTGCCATTTTGTTGCTGTCAGTATGGATGTCAGTATTTAAACATTACTGACAAAGGAATTCTGTTCTCATTTAACTGTTTATAACCTAAGGGACAGGGGAAACTGTTGAGAATGTAAGTATGCTGTTTGTGAACATTCAGTGACAAATTGCCTTTTAACTTGGACTACATGAAAAGAGACATAGAGGAGCTCTCCGATTATGTAGCCCAGGCTGGTATGACCCTGACCGTGAGCAGCATCTTGCCCTCACCAAGAATGATACCACAATACAAAGACAAGATGATCAGCTTTAACAATTGGCTCAAGTACTGGTGTCATTCTAAGGGGATCCAATGTCTGTCTGCCTGGGATGATATTGTTGGACAAGCCACGCTGCTTCGCAAGGGATGGCTTACACCTGTCACCACTGGGCTTCCGGATATTGGCTAAGGTTCTTGCCACCCCCATAGTGCCTTTTTTAGGCAAGGCTCAAAAGACAAACCCACCTCCTTAGAAAACAAAAATGGAAAAAAACTAAGGGTAATGCTGCTCAATGCCAGAAGTCTAAATCTCAAGATGCAGGCACTTGATGCACTCCTCAGCATGGAGAACATCGACGTCTGTGCAGTAACTGAAACCTGGTTCAAGGCTCCTGAGAGCACCCCAGTGCTACCAGGCTATACCTCGTATCATGCTTTTCGGCCCCAAAACCCGGCCGAACCACAAAGGAGGGGAGTGTCCATATTCATAAAGGACACCCACACCTCCAGGTTAGTAGCAACACATGAAGCATCAGAGACCATACAGGTGCAACTAACCATAGGCAAAACTGCTATACAACTGGTAGCATGTTACAGAACACCCTCCCAATCTCAAGAACCCCACTCAGCCTTCCTGAAGACATTGGAGGATATGAATGTATCACAAAATACCATCATATTGGGAGACTTCAACTACCCAAACATAGATTGGGTACATTATTCTAGCCCTAATATCCTAGCCCAAAGGTTCCTGGAATTCATAAATTCAAATGCACTGGAACAACTAGTCACCTCTCCCACTAGGGGAGATAATATACTAGACCTGATCATCACAAACATGGGGACAAAATGCTCCACACCGGAAGTATACCCTCACTAGTGAGATATGACCACAAACTAATCACCCTGGATATACATATCCCACCTCCACCCCAGCACAAAAGACCACAGTGAAAAACTTCTCAAAAGCAGACTTCACTCTTCTTAAGACTGAGATGGTATCCTTTAAGCCCACTGTGCCAGTGGATACCACATCCCACAATGCCGAATCCTTCACAAATGCTTTCTATGGACATCTCCAAGAATGCATGGATCATGCAATCCCAAACAAATCCAAGTCCCTCTCCACCAAATGTAAGCATCCTGTCTGGTGGACCTCAACCATAAACAAATTGTATAACAAAGAAGGAAGCTACTGCACGTCAGAGCGAAATCCCATGAAGGGAAGACATCTCTGATCAACATTAGCAGAAAACTACGTTCTCTCATAAAAACATCCAAGGCAAACTTTGAGAGAAAAATCGCTAAGGACACTAAAGATAACCACGAAGCCTTCTTCAGCTATGTTAGAAACCTGGGCGGAAACCCTCAGATATGCTCAGAGTTGGTTCACAACAACAAAAAATACACTGAACCCACAGATATTGCCAACATTCTGGCTGACAGGTTCAGTGCAAATTTCTCCCCTCCTTCACCCACAAAAGAAGAAATACTTATCCCAGCTGAATGTAATCTCCCTGTCATCTCAGATGTCCAAGTGAGAACCGCCCTAAACAAAGCAAAAAACACAGCATGAATGGGACCTGACGGTATCATGGGGTGCGTGTTACGTGAACTCCAAGAGGAGCTAAACCCACACATAAAAATGCTATTTAACCTTAGCCTTACTTCGGGATATGTACCTGAACACTGGCGTACAGCAACAGTGGTCCCACTCCACAAGGGGGGTGCCTCTACAGACCCTGGAAACTACCGCCCCATAAGCTTAACTAGCCTGGTCTGCAAAGCTATGGAAATAATCATTATGGAACTCATAAACAGAGACAAAGGGGACCTACAGACACTTGGCCCCACCCAGTTCGGCTTTGTAAAGGGCAGATCCTGCCTTTTAAACCTGGTTGACTTTTTCGAAACAGTCACTAGAGCCATTGATGAGGGCAAAGCAGTCCATGCAGCATACCTGGACTTGGCTAAGGCCTTCGACACAATACCCCACTCAGGCATCATAGATAAGCTAAACAGCTTAAAAGTAAACCCTTATGTCACTAGATGGGTTGCAAACTGGCTAAAGGACAGAACCCATAAAGTTAAAATCGCTGGAGCAATGTCAGACTCAAAGCCAGTCACAATTGGTGTCCCACAGGGATCTGTCCTGGGACCCCTCTTGTTCGGCATTTATTTCTCAGATGTTAAAGCAAACATGGGAGGGCTGTGGCTGACAAAGTTCGCAGATGACTGCAAACTAGGCGCCATAGTCGATACACCAGCAGACACACACATCCTACAAAAAGGCCTCACTGAAACGAACAACTGGTGCCGTAGTCACGGCCTTAAACTAAATGCCAAAAAATGTATAGTCATCCCTTTTGGAAAAAACAAAGTACCCACAAATTATCACATAGACAGCAACCCACTGAGTATGGAAAAAGTAATCAGATACCTAGGGACCCAAGTAGACAGCGACCTCTCATTTGACACCCACCTTGCCAAAGTGGTTAGAAAAACATTCTACCTTGCACACCTCATCATGAAGGGATTCGCATCCAGATCCAAGGATGTCATTGTACCCCTATATTCCTCCCTCATCAGACCCATGATTGAGTACAATGCCCCATTTGGTATGTACCTCACCCGACATTTGCAACAACTGGAGAGACTACAAAAGTACCTCACCAAAAGGATCAAGGGTCTCCAACATATGTCTTATTCTGCCAGACTAAAGAAACTTCAGCTCTATTCAGTAGCATACCACCTGCTCAGAGGTGATCTCTGCCTGACGTACAAGGCCATGTCCAATCAGGATCTGATGGACATGCTCCACCTCAAAAAATCCAAATCCATCAGGACCACGAGAGCTAAAGACTTAAACCTCGGCACAAGTATGAATAGGACATGCTGGAGGGATAGATTCATAACCCAGAGGCTTCCCATGCTTTGGAACAGGATCCCAGTTCGTATTAGGCAGAGCCCCTCACTGACTCTCTTCAAGAGAAATCTTGATGAGTGGATGGGAGATCGTAAGTTTACCCCAGGGGTCACATCTGTGTCACTGCTAGACAGGGGCACAGTAAACTAATTCTATTATATAAGGGGACCTTCATTGTGTCACTACTAGACAGAGGCACAGTATTCTAGATTTATTCTGTACATTTTTGTGCCATTTCATGGGGTGGCAAAAGCCACATCACTATGGCTAGGCTTACAAATGCCCCAGGGCAGATAGCCTAGTACTATACTATGAAACTATGAAACTATGAAACTGACTCACTCTGGGTATGCTTACCACTTCTTCCCCCATTACAGCATGGATACTCTTTCTGATCAGGCTGGACATTCTACTACAGTACCTAGAAGGAAAGAAAATATTTATACCAAGGACTTTCTGCTATTTTTGCAAACCTAGTGTATGCCTCAGCTGATAGTAGATGAACCTACAGCAATCATTGGTTGTTCTTCTGACAACTCACTTACCTCTCCGGCTTCCACTGTTGTAGTCCTTTCTGTCAACATGAACTGGGAAAGTTGCATCCTCCTCAGCTGTTCCAGTGTCTGAAATAGGTATGTAAGACACTCTGTGAGTGTCTGGGAGACACTCCTGGAGATTATTCTCTGGGTATACAGGGCAGGAGGCCATTAGACAGGGCAGACATTCCTACTTTGAGTCGATTCTCTGCTGCTGATACTCTTATTAAGAAAAAAAAACTTAAGCCTTCTTCTTTTGATGAAGATATTAATATCAAAAAAGACGAGTTTCTTACCTTGGGTGGACAGGCATTATAGGCAATAAATCTTGGTAAACAGAAGCCTTTTCCTGAGGAAATTAGGTCTAGTGAGTCTGATTTTGACAGAAATAGGACTTCTTCTTCTGCAGATTTCCAAGTTCAAATCTCTGATTGTGAGAAAAACTTTAACTCTTATCCTACTGTGTAGGAATTTTCTTTTAACCACACCACTGCCAGGATGAGAGAAGTATTTTTTATAGAAAGATATTCCCTTTGAATTGAAATATTATGATATGTTACAAAAGGATATAACTCATTCCTCTTTCATCCCTTTTATTCTGCCAGCCCTGGAGGAAATTTTGAATGCTGCCTGCAATCATCTCGATACCAAAACAAACAGGCAAGCTGTAAACGGTACCACTAGCTTGTAAATGTATTTTTTCTCAACTTAGATCAAACCCAGCTGCCATTTCTACCACGTCTAATACTGGCAATAGACTGTTGCTCAATGTCAGCCTTTCACTTGGTGATAAGGAGGGTAGAATATGTGTCTATATAGGTAAGCGGTGACATTTTTCTTGCACTTTAGCCTTCAGAATTCTGAAATACAAGGGAAATAGTGGAAATGTATACTATGTGATATGGGCAGTCTGAGGGAATTTACTTCATTACTCCTACAGAACAAAGTTGTTTTTTTTTTTTTTTTTAACCAAGCTGCTTCTACCACTACTCAGGTATATAAACATGCTTTGAAACATGTGCTTGATTGTGTAGATATTGTCTATGGCCACTGTTCCTGCTACAGGTTTGAGATGATATGTTTGTTAATGTAACCAATAGTTTACTGATGAGGTAAAGTCTGAAATATCAGATTCAGCTTTAAATATGTATCACCTGTCAGTTCTGCTTCCTTGGTTGTCAAACAATATGGTGATAGAGAAAAATGAATTCACTGAGTTTCTAAGATATTTCTTGTAGTTTAATACAAGCCAAATCTACAAAATCAGTCTTTTCCTGGCCTGGCAAAAAAAAAAAAAAAAATGCAGAAAAAAGATGGTGATGGTGTAAAAACAATAAAAAACAGGGGTCTTTTCAGAAAAAGGGACAGACCAACAGTGCTGAATGACTATATGCCAGCAATCCTATTGCTCTTCCTCCTCCTCCTCTGTCAATACCTCTGAAAATCTCTCCCCCTCAAAAAACTTTTTTCAAAATTCCTCTTTGGCAAAAGTTTCTTTGACTGTGTTAGCTGTAGTGGTTGTTTGGCTTGCTGTTTCTTTGCCTTATTGTTGCTGATCTTTGTCTTCATTTGATTTTAGATTGAAGTTATTCATTTAAAGTTTGGTTACTTCTATTTTTTTTTATATTTTTCTTATATTGCACTTCATGTTTTAAGTTTTGTATTCGCTAGGGTCAGTGAGGAAAGGATTATTTTGCAGAGAATAAATAACATCCAGCAAATTAGCGGGAGGAGATGAGAAATAGCATTCCCCATTTAACTACAATATATTTAGTGGCATCTTTGTTTAGCTGCAGTTCTTGTTTTACATGCTGTTCTCTTCTGGACTATTGCTGATCTCTGTCTGCATTTGAATTTCCCACTGACCCTCCCTGTTGCAGTTGTACTTTTAAACTTGGAGGCTTTTTAGTTGCCTATCCCTACTATTAATCTGGCTTTGGACACTCCATTCAGTCCCATCTCAACAGGTCATTTTACTGAGCACTGACCGAGAGATTACCTGTGAAGGCCCCCCCCCCCTTAGTCTCTTAAACTTGAACTATCTTCTGTTTCCTCCCCTCCCACTTACTAAAAAATTGGACTTTATTCAGCTGTTTTTACTGTATTTGTGCTTCTTCATACTTTATTTAGCTTTTTGCTGCACATTCTTATAGTGTTCAGTTGCATTTAATCTGCTGCATTTATTACTGCTTGTTAATATCCTAATTACATAGTAACTGTTATTTTAGGCCTCTTAGTTTTGATTTAAGCACTTGGGCTTCAAACTAGTTATGTTACATAAGGAAGGTTTGTGGTTTACACGCTTATCACAAGAGAGGTAGCTTGCACCCTTCTGAGTTGGGAATTACTGGTTGAAGTCTTATTGTGTCTGTTATTCTAAAAATGTCTTAGTTCTGATTTAAGCTCTTCTGCTCTAGGCCAGTTATTTTACACTGAGAAGGTTTGTGGTATACACTCTCTTGGGAGGGAGAGAATAACCTCCATTCTTCTGTGCTGGTAAATGTTGGTGAAGACTTATTGTGCCTGTTATTCTAGCAAGTCTTTTTTTCTGATTTAAGCACTTGGCCTCCAAACTAGTTAGGAAAGCTTGTGGCTTACACTATTGTGGCATTACTGCCTAGATATATTTTTTATCTAGCAGAATATCTAGGTTGTACATAGCTGAGCATTGCTCAACAAATTCCTTGTGTTGTTGACCTAGTCAATATTTAAATTTCCCTCACTTCTCCTTAGTAAATCAGTAGTCATGGCTATGCACTTCCCAGTTCTCTCTCTTTAGCCAGTCTGGTTGAGATGGGTATTCTGAGGCATTGCAGCAATTGCATCATGTACGCAGACAGCCCAGTTATTCTTAATAAAACAAAGTAAGCAAGAGGTGTAAATACTCGTTAATGCTGGATGCAAAACTATCACTTACAACCAAAACTAAACCTACAGAGGTCGTCATTGACACCGAGGGTAAGGACCTTACACATAAAACTACTTATGCTGAGGCACTTACATGTAACCTTCCTAAGACACTAAACCTCCTACATAGTACAATCAAAGAAAGGGTCCTCAGCCATCACGTAAACACTCTTTTAAAACACCACTCACAGATACACATAATAAAATTGTATGCAGTGCCTCTACTGTTAAGGTCTGAAGGCAAGCTAGCACACGGCCAAATTCTCTGGTCATTGGTGATTTTATAGTGAGGCACACTGATGTCCTCCTCACCAGACTGAATAAGGAGAAAGTCACTGTTAGCTGCCTTTCCGGGGCTAGGATTCATCAAGTCACACAGGTGCTCATGTTATTCAACCACAGGTAAAAGCATAACTCTGTCATAGTTCAAGTCGGTGTTAATGACCTGAGACTTACCTCCCTTGACTAGATGAAGTAAGACATGATCAAGCTCACTGATTGGTGTCTCAGGCAGTTATGAGACTAGCACTGAGCAGCATACTACCTTCTCCAAGGATGATGCCATATTACCAGCAAAAAATGATTGATTTTAACAATTGGATTAGCTTCTGGTATCAGTCCAAGGGGGTGCAATATTTGACCAACTGGGAGGACATGGTTGGCAAACTATGCTGTTTTGCCAAGGATGGTCTGCACTTATCCCCTCTAGGCTTTCAGATATCGACAAAGACCTTTTCCACTCCCATAGTGCCTTATTTAGGCAATGCCAAACTGATAAACCTACCAACTTAATTGAACCTATGAAGGAATATCTGAAGGTGGTACTACTCAGTGCTAGAAGTCTTATCAAGAAACTCCACTCCCTGCAAGCCATCCTCTCTCTGGAGAGTATAGACATCTGTGTAGTAACAGAGACATGGTTAAAAGTCATGGAGAGTACCCCAGCAATACAAGGTTATAATGCCTTTCATACCTTTTGACCAGCTACTGCACATGAGGGAACTGAAGGTGGAGGAGTCTCAGTCTATATTAAAACCAACTTCACATACAGACAAGTTAAAGTGTATGGTCCACTGGCACATATATCTCTCACATACCATTTCAGTTTGTTAGAAAATGAACTCGTTGTTAGTAAACACGAGGCAATTTCTATATTGCCTCATGATGCCCATATCCAATAAGGTGGTGATGGACACCATTGGAAAGTTCATATCCATGGCAACAGAAACCTTATTTACTGATTAGACAGTTGCAGTCAAAATATCAGTGAATGCCACATGTATCTGGTTTGCAATGCTAATTGTCCTGTGCTCAGTTAGGTATTAGAGAAAATTCAATGTACTTTTACAGGACAAATGTAACTCAAGATGCCTGAGTCTGTACACAGCACTGCCAAACACTTGAGGGGAAACTAATATGTAGACCCTAAAATATCAGGATGATGTATTTAGGCAGATATTCTGAAGTTAGACACAAATCAAGCAGTACTTACTGAAAACTAAGAATTAGCTTGTCAAGAATGATGAAAAGAGGGGAGTCACATGAATGGCTGCTGCCTGGCTACTATAAGTGCTGGTCTCACCAGAGCTTCACTCTGCTGGGATACAATGCTCCTTTACTTCTTCAATCACCGCATGCAAAATGTTAGCATTAATCCCAAGATAAGATGCAGGTATAGCCTGCTGGTGATCCACAGTCTTCTCCCAGATGATGCAAGTGTCTGTAGGCTTGTTGTAGCCTTTTCCATGTAGATGTCTTGAATAACAACTACAGCAATTAGTTCAGTTTTGCATGTATTATTCCTTTGGTTCTGAGGATCATAGAATGTGACTAGGGTAGTGACTTGATGGTGATT